>NC_083504.1:564980-1187980 GCF_905332965.1 Bombus pascuorum
CAGACAGTCAGTCAGGTTCTCGGGCTATAACGCGCTAATACCTAAACCCTCGGGTAAGATCTAAAAATAATTTCTGTAAGCCCCACGTTTTGTTAATGGTGATAAATAAATATATACTAGATAACTGTAGACTACAGCTATTCCAACACAACCACCCCTATTATCGTAACTGAAATCAGGGGATCGCCCTGCTCGCGGTGTCGATTCGTACATCGTAACGGGAATTTACGACTCCCGTTGACGCGTCTCAAAGCGAACGCGTCTCCCCGCGACTGGACGAAAATACATGGTCCTTCGAGCCGGATTCACGTGCCAGTAAAAAGTGCTCCTAACAGTGAACATACAGTGCCACGTGATCCCACCGCCATTATACAACACGCTTGGACGTCAGAAATCAGGAACGTAAGAAGTTTTAATTCTAATTACGTCACTAATCATGCCGACCATGGCAAAAAGCAACAACATAAGAAAAAGGCGCGACAAACAGTTCGAAGTTGCCGTCAAGTACATAAGGGAGAGCATTGATGACCCTGAGCCATCCACCGCATCACGCACCACGTGTGTGAGTACACTGCAATATCAGCTTCAGGATGCGTGGCAACGATTCCAATCCTGCCAACAAGAGTTTTTTTTTTTTTTTTTTTAAATAGTTTATTTAGCCAATATTTGATTTTTTGTACATTTCTGAGATTCACAATAAACAATGAATTTGAGTATAGTGTGTTTAGGCAAAAGTACCGATACGCGTCGGTACGACGTAGCCATGGTCTAATATGTGTCGTGGATTTTCGGTTTTTGCGTTTATTTTTTTGTTTTTTGGGTTTAAGTCGCATTGGAGCGTGATTTTTGTGTATTCTTGTGTGTGTTGTATTTTGTCCTGAAACTTGGCCGCAAAACAGGACTCCTCGGTGTATTACTTTTATGCGTTGTGGGATTTTTTTGGGGGGGGGGGATGAGAGGGAAGGGGAGAGGGGGTGTTAAATTATATTATTTACAATGATTACAGTATTTACATATTTACAGTACTTACATCTAGGTTACACGGTGGTAGGAATGGTTTTTTTGTCGAATTGGTAGTTTTCACTTATATTTTCTTATGGTTTTGGAATCCACCAATATTTTTTTGTGTTTTTTCTGTGTTTGTCTTTAGTGTCTTTTTGGGGGAGGGCCATGTTGTACCTCCACCTGGTGTCTGCAGTCAGTCCGTTTAAGTTTTCCTCGTAGAGTATTGTCTTTATCCCTATTTTTCTTTTTATGTGGAAAATTATCGGGATATTGTTTTGGTCTTGGAGGTAATTTTTTTCGTCTAGGTATAGGAACGCTTCTGGGGGGATGTAGCCTGTTGTCATTGTATTTTTGTAATATAGTACGTTTGGGTATAAGCCGCTGAAGATTAGGCTGTTTTCTTTTATTTTTGACGCTTGTGCGAAATGATTTCTTGCTAGTTTTAGTATGTGACAGTCAATGCGGTGAATGTTGGCTAGGTCGTAAATTTTTTTGTTTTTTATATATTTTTTGTATCCGCTCTGTTCGGATCTGTACGCATTTTGGCAAGCTCTAATGCATTTTCTTTCGAAAACGCGAATTCTCTCCATTAGCATTGCTGGTATGTTGTACCAGATTGGGCAACCGTATGTTATAATTGGCCTAATTAGAGCTTGGTAGCATAATGTTTTTACATTGCTCTTGAGATGTTTCGAATAAAATAGTCTTTTTGCTCTCCAGAATGCTTTATTGGCCTTGGCGAGTTGGGTTTCTATGTGTTGTTTGTAATTTAGTTTGTCATCTATGTTTATGCCTAGGTACTTTACGCAGTTTTTGTGCGGTATGATTGACTCTTCGGATGCCTTTTCTTTTAATTGGAAATTTTTGCAGTGTTTTCTTTCTGCTGGGCCGATTTCGCTGGTTTTGGGTTTGAACAGTATGCTTTCGCATTTGTTTGCGTTGATTCTTAGTTTCCATGTGTGGTAGTAATCGTTGATTTTGTCGAATAGTTCTTGGAGGTCTGTGTTTATTGTTTTAGTTTTGCGGCCTGTTACGTAGATGATTAGGTCGTCTGCGAAGGCTATGGAGCGTTTGTGGGTAGATTTGTTCATGTCGAACAGGTTTAATATGTCACTGTTGTATATGTTGAAGAGTAGCGGGGAGTTTACAGTTCCTTGTTGGAGTCCGTTTTTTATGGTGAATTCTTTGTTCGATGTATGAGAACCCTCGGTCATTAGGAATGTTCTGATTGTGATCATGTCCCATACTATTTTGATTAAGTATCTCGGGAAGTTTTTTTTTATTAATTTATAAATGAGGCCTGTGATCCAGACTGTGTCGAAGGCTTTTTCGAGATCTATTAAGCAGGCGGCTACTCGTTGTTTTGCGTTTAGTGCCCAGCAGATGTCTGACGTGAGTTTGTTTGTCGCGTGTAGTGTGGAGTGTTTGTGTCGGAAGCCAAATTGGTTTTCTGGTATAATGTTTTTTTTTTTTGCAGAATGTAGTTAGGGGGTTGTTGATGACTACTTCAAATACTTTGCTTATGTTGGGGAGGAGACTTATTGGTCGTAGGTTTGTGAGTGATGAGCCGTCTTTATTTTTTTTTGTGATTGCTATTATTTTGGCTTTTTTCCACTTTTTCGGGAAGTATGCGTTGTTAAACAAGATATAGGATTTTCTTAGAAGTGAGCATCGCTCCAACAAAAGCAAATAACAAAACCATTTTTTTCAGCCAACGTCCAAACCGCGTTGAGTGCACTCGTTCCCGTCCGATCACGAAAGTTAAGCAACGCTGGGCACGGGTAGTACTTAGATGGGTGACCGCTTGGGAACTCCGTGTGGTGTTGGTTTTCTTTATTTTTCCAATCTCTTTTACTTTCCTTAACGATCTACTTTCAATAATCTATAATTTAAGCATCGAAAAAATTAATGTTTTGGTATTACCATACATTATATCATTTGTATTTTTACACACATTTATATTTTTCTAAATATTCTTTTTTTTTTGTACATCAAAAGCTGTTGAGGTTTATCTCGAAATAGAGAGTGAAAATGCGCGGATGAATGTATAATGGAAATATATTCAAGTAAGTATAAGTACAAGTACAGTGTACGGTAATCCAGATCCGCAGCGTTATTTTACTATGGAGCTTCGAAGCAATGGGCCTATGGATATTTATATAATTACGAAGAACCGGCATGTTTATACCCCGCTGCACCATCAGTACGTAGCATGTTCCTAGAAAAGGCTATGAGACTGAAAGGCCCTTCGAATTGATTTAGAGCTAAGCAATACTCAATAGCTTCGCGGAATAAGAAAACTAAACGCTAAAGAAGATGTAGTTTTCCTAGAAGTGAGTATTACTTCAACACCCTTCCTAAAACTCGAAATCTTTACAAACAATTACTTTTTAATATTATTCTTATTTTTCAGACCTAATTTTTGTCATAAATATTGAAATCTTGGTGTCGGTAACGCCTTCGTAAGTACATCTGCTTGTTATGTCCGGCGACTCTCTAACAAAGCTCACACCACGCCGCGAGCAAGATTCCTGCCAGATATCTACACACCCTTATTGCGTACCCTCAATAATCTTAAGGACCCTCCATGAATCTTGGCATTTTCATAGTTAAGGTCCTTCAGACCAAACAATATCTTTTTACTTCAAGTGGTACTGTCGCGGCGGTTCGAAATTATTTCACGTTCCACACGTAAGGTGAGAGATTCGTACTACAATTAATAACAATTGATAGTTGTTTCACAATTTATTACAAAACTGACAGAGTAACGGTACAGAATGTCACATGAACAGAACAGAAATAGGAATGAAATGTCGAGTGCTGACTTGAGAGGATTTTTGTATCAAGGTTTTGGCTCCTGTAGAGGGGTTATCGCTGGATGCCGGCACACGGGTTTGCTGTTACTGCTTAATTGTAGTTTTGATGGCTATGGTATGCGAACTGGTATGTAAAATATGATTATTCCATATTCCAAGATCACAGTGACACTACCAAAGGTGTTGATGTTTCTATGATTAGTGTTCGATAGGTATTGTATTCTTTGGTGCTGGATCTGATTCCGTAATATCTAGTTGCTGTATGTTCTGCTTCGAAGTGGTGGAAATAGTTCACGTTGCAGTTGTTTTCTGATTTCGCTGCCTTTATAGCTCGCTGGGTGGTTTCCGTTACAATTATAGCATTTTACTTCGTTTCTATTTTCTGTGTATGAGCAGTTTGTTAGGTAGCTTTTTGCACATTTGACACACGCCGGGACACTCAGTAATTTTTTGTGTGTCCTTATTGTCGACACCGTATGCATTGCGTTGTTTGTTCTTTGGTGTAGGTCTCTGATTACTATTTTGTAATTTCTTTCTGTTTTGAGCTGGCATGTATGATATCCAGCGTTTTTTTCCTTTAATACTTGCGTCACTTTTCGAAAGATTTCAATATATAACGTGATACTACATAACTAAATGCGTTATAACGTAATAGATTATAACGTTGTACCATATAACGCAATACATAATAATGGTAGCCTGGATTCGCATAACGTCATATAGTATGAGCTTATGACGTATAACGTTATATACAATTACCCTATAACGTATAGCATTATATAGTATTACGTTATAACGTATAAGGTTATATACTACTACATTATAACGTATAACGTTACGTAGCATTACGTTATAAGGTATAACGTTCTATACTACTACGTTATAACGTATAACGTTATATAGTATTACTTTAAAACGTTTAACGTTATAATAGCATTACGTAATGACGTATAACATTATGTAGCATTAGGTAACAACGTATAACGTTATATACTATAACGTAATATCGTATAACGTTATGTAGCATTACGTAATGACGTATAACGTTATATACTATTACGTAATAACGTATAACGTTATATAATATTACGTAATAACGTATAACGTTATGTACTATTATGTAATAGTGTATAACGTTACATACTATTACGTAATAACGAATAGCGTTACATACTATTACGTAATAACGTATAACGTTATATACTATTACGTAATGACGTATAACGTTATGTAGCATCACGTAACAATGTATAACGTGATATACTATTACGTAACAACGTATAACGTTATATACAATTACGTAATGACGTTTAACGTTATGTAGCCCTACGCAACAGCGTATAACGTTATACACTATTACGTAATGATGTATAACGGTATATAGTATTACCTTATAACGTATAACGTTATATAGCATTACGTAACAACGTATAAATTTATATACTATTACGTAATAACGTATGACGTTACATACTGTTACGTAAAAACGTTTAACGTTATATAGTATTACCTTATAACGTATAATGTAATATACTATTACGTAATGACGTATAACGTTATGTAGCATCACGTAACAATGTATAACATTATATACTATTACGGAATGACGTATAACGTTATGTAGCATTACGTAAAGACGTATAACGCTACATACTATTACGTAATAACGTATGACGATACATACTATTAGGTAATAACGTGTAACGTTATCTACTATTATGTAATAGTGCATAACGTTATATAGTATTACCCTATAACGTCTAACGTTATATACTATTACGTAACAACGTATAACCTTATATACTATTACGTAATAACGCATAACGTTATGTAGCATCATGTAACAACGTATAACGTTATATACTATTACGGAATGACGTATAACGTTATGTAGCATTACCTAACAACGTATAACGTTATATACTATTACGTAATAACGTATAACGTTATATAATATTACGTAATAACGTATAACGTTATGTACTATTATGTAATAGTGTATAACGTTACATACTATTACGTAATAACGAATAGCGTTACATACTATTACGTAATAACGTATAACGTTATATACTATTACGTAATGACGTATAACGTTATGTAGCATCACGTAACAATGTATAACGTGATATACTATTACGTAACAACGTATAACGTTATATACAATTACGTAATGACGTTTAACGTTATGTAGCCCTACGCAACAGCGTATAACGTTATACACTATTACGTAATGATGTATAACGGTATATAGTATTACCTTATAACGTATAACGTTATATAGCATTACGTAACAACGTATAAATTTATATACTATTACGTAATAACGTATGACGTTACATACTGTTACGTAAAAACGTTTAACGTTATATAGTATTACCTTATAACGTATAATGTAATATACTATTACGTAATGACGTATAACGTTATGTAGCATCACGTAACAATGTATAACATTATATACTATTACGGAATGACGTATAACGTTATGTAGCATTACGTAAAGACGTATAACGCTACATACTATTACGTAATAACGTATGACGATACATACTATTAGGTAATAACGTGTAACGTTATCTACTATTATGTAATAGTGCATAACGTTATATAGTATTACCCTATAACGTCTAACGTTATATACTATTACGTAACAACGTATAACCTTATATACTATTACGTAATAACGCATAACGTTATGTAGCATCATGTAACAACGTATAACGTTATATACAATTTCGTAATGACGTATAACGATATGTAGCATTATGTAACAACGTATAACGTTATATACTATTACGTAATGACGTATAACGTTATGCAGCCCTACGTAACAGCGTATAACGTTATATAATATTACTTAATGACGTATAACGTTATATACAATTACGTAATGACGTATAATGTTATGTAGCATTATGTAACAACGTATAACGTTATATACTATTACGTAATGACGTATAACGTTATGTAGCATGAGGTAACAACGTATAACGTTATGTAGCAGTACGTAATGACGTATAACGTTATATAGTATTACCCTAAAACGTGTAACGTTATGTAGCATTATGTAACAACGTATAACGTTATATACTATTACGTAATGACGTATAACGTTATGCAGCCCTACGTAACAGCGTATAACGTTACATAATATTACTTAATGACGTATAAAGTTATGTAGCATTACGTAACAACGTATAACGTTATATATTATTACGAAATGACGTATAACGTTATGTAGCATTATGTAACAACGTATAACGTTATATACTATTACGAAATACTTTATAACGTTATATAGTATAAGGTTATAACGTATAACGGTATGTAGCTTAACGTAACAACGTATATCGTTATATACTATTACGTAATAACGTATAACGTTATATAATATTACGTAGGAACCTATAACGTTATGTACTATTATGTACTAGTGCATAACATTATATAATATTACGCTATAACGTATAACGTTATATACTATTACGTAATGACGTATAACGTTATGCAGCCCTACGTAACAGCGTATAACGTTACATAATATTACTTAATGACGTATAAAGTTATGTAGCATCATGTAACAACGTATAACGTTATAGACTATTACGTAATGACGTATAACGTTATGTAGCATTACGTAACAACGTATAACGTTATTTACTATTACGTAATACTTTATAACGTTATATAGTATAAGGATATAACGTATAACGTTATGTAGCTTAACGTAACAACGTATATCGTTATATACTATTACGTAATAACGTATAACGTTATATAATATTACGTAGGAACCTATAACGTTATGTACTATTATGTACTAGTGCATAACATTATATAATAATACGCTATAACGTATAACGTTATATACTATTACGTAGTGACGTATAACGTTATGTAGCATTATGTAACAACGTATAACGTTATATACTATTACGTAATGACGTAAAACGTTATGCAGCCCTACGTAACAGCGTATAACGTTACATAATATTACTTAATGACGTATAAAGTTATGTAGCATTACGTAACAACGTATAACGTTATATACTATTACGAAATGACGTATAACGTTATGTAGCATTATGTAACAACGTATAACGTTATATACTATTACGAAATACTTTATAACGTTATATAGTATAAGGTTATAACGTATAACGGTATGTAGCTTAACGTAACAACGTATATCGTTATATACTATTACGTAATAACGTATAACGTTATATAATATTACGTAGGAACCTATAACGTTATGTACTATTATGTACTAGTGCATAACATTATATAATATTACGCTATAACGTATAACGTTATATACTATTACGTAGTGACGTATAACGTTATGTAGCATTAGGTAACAACGTATAACGTTATATACTCTTATGTAATAGTGTATATCGTTATATAGTATTACCTTATCACGTATAACGTTATATTGTATTACCTTATAACGTATAACGTTATATTGTATTACCTTATAGCGTATAACGGTATGTAGCGTAACGTAACAATGTATAACGTGATATACTATTACGTAACAACGTATAACGTTATTTACTATTACGTAATACTTTATAACGTTATATAGTATAAGGTTATAACGTATAACGTTATGTAGCTTAACGTAACAACGTATATCGTTATATACTATTACGTAATAACGTATAACGTTATATAATATTACGTAGGAACCTATAACGTTATGTACTATTATGTACTAGTGCATAACATTATATAATATTACGCTATAACGTATAACGTTATATACAATTTCGTAATGACGTATAACGATATGTAACATTATGTAACAACGTATAACGTTATATACTATTACGTAATGACGTATAACGTTATGCAGCCCTACGTAACAGCGTATAACGTTATATAATATTACTTAATGACGTATAACGTTATATACAATTACGTAATGACGTATAATGTTATGTAGCATTATGTAACAACGTATAACGTTATATACTATTACGTAATGACGTATAACGTTATGTAGCATGAGGTAACAACGTATAACGTTATGTAGCAGTACGTAATGACGTATAACGTTATATAGTATTACCCTAAAACGTGTAACGTTATGTAGCATTATGTAACAACGTATAACGTTATATACTATTACGTAATGACGTATAACGTTATGCAGCCCTACGTAACAGCGTATAACGTTACATAATATTACTTAATGACGTATAAAGTTATGTAGCATTACGTAACAACGTATAACGTTATATACTATTACGAAATGACGTATAACGTTATATAATATTACGTAGGAACCTATAACGTTATGTACTATTATGTACTAGTGCATAACATTATATAATATTACGCTATAACGTATAACGTTATATACAGTTTCGTAATGACGTATAATGTTATGTAGCATTATGTAACAACGTATAACGTTATATACTATTACGTAATGACGTATAACGTTATGTAGCATGAGGTAACAACGTATAACGTTATGTAGCAGTACGTAATGACGTATAACGTTATATAGTATTACCCTAAAACGTGTAACGTTATGTAGCATTATGTAACAACGTATAACGTTATATACAATTACGTAATGACGTATAACGTTATGCAGCCCTACGTAACAGCGTATAACGTTACATAATATTACTTAATGACGTATAAAGATATGTAGCATCATGTAACAACGTATAACGTTATATACTATTACGTAATGACGTATAACGTTATGTAGCATTACGTAACAACGTATAACGTTATTTACTATTACGTAATACTTTATAACGTTATATAGTATAAGGTTATAACGTATAACGGTATGTAGCTTAACGTAACAACGTATATCGTTATATACTATTACGTAATAACGTATGACGTTATATACTATTACGTAATAACGTATAACGTTATGTAACCATACGTAACAGCGCATAACGTTATATACTGTTACGTAACAACGTATAACGTTATATACAATTGCGTAATGACGTATAACGTTATGTAGCATCACGTAACAATGTATAACGTGATATACTATTACGTAACAACGTATAACGTTATATACAATTACGTAATGATGTATAACGTTATGTAGCATTATGTAACAACGTATAACGTTATATACTATTACGTAATCACGTATAACGTTATGTGGCCCTACGTAACAGCGTATAACGTTATATAATATTACTTAATGACGTATAAAGTTATGTAGCATTACGTAACAACGTATAACGTTATATACTATTACGAAATGACGTATAACGCTATGTAGCATTACGTAACAACGTATAACGTTATATACTATTACGGAATGATGTATATCGTTATGTAGCATTATGTAATATCGTATACAGTTACAGTCACATAAACAGCGCCAGTTTATGGAAGGTCCCAAAAGTCCGTTAGTTAATTGCACATCCTCGCTAATTGCGAAGAAAGCAGATGTGCCCTGCGAAACTGCTGGGTTTTCCGCAAGAACAAGGACACTCATGAGCCAAATGTGCAGGAGACTTTCTCCTCATATGGTATTTATTAACATTGGCCATAACCAATGGGCATCGCGGATCGTTACCCTCACTATTCTACCCAAAAGAGTAAACAGCGAATCCGCGTCCTTAGTTCAGAAGAACACACCCTCACCGAGTTTTCCTCAGTAAGAGCAGTAGAGCAGACAGTCAGTCAGGTTCTCGGGCTATAACGCGCTAACACCTAAACCCTCGGGTAAGATCTAAAAATAATTTCTGTAAGCCCCACGTTTTGTTAATGGTGATAAATAAATATATACTAGATAACTGTAGACTACAGCTATTCCAACACAACCACCCCTATTATCGTAACTGAAATCAGGGGATCGCCCTGCTCGCGGTGTCGATTCGTACATCGTAACGGGAATTTACGACTCCCGTTGACGCGTCTCAAAGCGAACGCGTCTCCCCGCGACTGGACGAAAATACATGGTCCTTCGAGCCGGATTCACGTGCCAGTAAAAAGTGCTCCTAACAGTGAACATACAGTGCCACGTGATCCCACCGCCATTATACAACACGCTTGGACGTCAGAAATCAGGAACGTAAGAAGTTTTAATTCTAATTACGTCACTAATCATGCCGACCATGGCAAAAAGCAACAACATAAGAAAAAGGCGCGACAAACAGTTCGAAGTTGCCGTCAAGTACATAAGGGAGAGCATTGATGACCCTGAGCCATCCACCGCATCACGCACCACGTGTGTGAGTACACTGCAATATCAGCTTCAGGATGCGTGGCAACGATTCCAATCCTGCCAACAAGAGTTTTTTTTTTTTTTTTTTTTAAATAGTTTATTTAGCCAATATTTGATTTTTTGTACATTTCTGAGATTCACAATAAACAATGAATTTGAGTATAGTGTGTTTAGGCAAAAGTACCGATACGCGTCGGTACGACGTAGCCATGGTCTAATATGTGTCGTGGATTTTCGGTTTTTGCGTTTATTTTTTTGTTTTTTGGGTTTAAGTCGCATTGGAGCGTGATTTTTGTGTATTCTTGTGTGTGTTGTATTTTGTCCTGAAACTTGGCCGCAAAACAGGACTCCTCGGTGTATTACTTTTATGCGTTGTGGGATTTTTTTGGGGGGGGGGGGATGAGAGGGAAGGGGAGAGGGGGTGTTAAATTATATTATTTACAATGATTACAGTATTTACATATTTACAGTACTTACATCTAGGTTACACGGTGGTAGGAATAGTTTTTTTGTCGAATTGGTAGTTTTCACTTATATTTTCTTATGGTTTTGGAATCCACCAATATTTTTTTGTGTTTTTTCTGTGTTTGTCTTTAGTGTCTTTTTGGGGGAGGGCCATGTTGTACCTCCACCTGGTGTCTGCAGTCAGTCCGTTTAAGTTTTCCTCGTAGAGTATTGTCTTTATCCCTATTTTTCTTTTTATGTGGAAAATTATCGGGATATTGTTTTGGTCTTGGAGGTAATTTTTTTCGTCTAGGTATAGGAACGCTTCTGGGGGGATGTAGCCTGTTGTCATTGTATTTTTGTAATATAGTACGTTTGGGTATAAGCCGCTGAAGATTAGGCTGTTTTCTTTTATTTTTGACGCTTGTGCGAAATGATTTCTTGCTAGTTTTAGTATGTGACAGTCAATGCGGTGAATGTTGGCTAGGTCGTAAATTTTTTTGTTTTTTATATATTTTTTGTATCCGCTCTGTTCGGATCTGTACGCATTTTGGCAAGCTCTAATGCATTTTCTTTCGAAAACGCGAATTCTCTCCATTAGCATTGCTGGTATGTTGTACCAGATTGGGCAACCGTATGTTATAATTGGCCTAATTAGAGCTTGGTAGCATAATGTTTTTACATTGCTCTTGAGATGTTTCGAATAAAATAGTCTTTTTGCTCTCCAGAATGCTTTATTGGCCTTGGCGAGTTGGGTTTCTATGTGTTGTTTGTAATTTAGTTTGTCATCTATGTTTATGCCTAGGTACTTTACGCAGTTTTTGTGCGGTATGATTGACTCTTCGGATGCCTTTTCTTTTAATTGGAAATTTTTGCAGTGTTTTCTTTCTGCTGGGCCGATTTCGCTGGTTTTGGGTTTGAACAGTATGCTTTCGCATTTGTTTGCGTTGATTCTTAGTTTCCATGTGTGGTAGTAATCGTTGATTTTGTCGAATAGTTCTTGGAGGTCTGTGTTTATTGTTTTAGTTTTGCGGCCTGTTACGTAGATGATTAGGTCGTCTGCGAAGGCTATGGAGCGTTTGTGGGTAGATTTGTTCATGTCGAACAGGTTTAATATGTCACTGTTGTATATGTTGAAGAGTAGCGGGGAGTTTACAGTTCCTTGTTGGAGTCCGTTTTTTATGGTGAATTCTTTGTTCGATGTATGAGAACCCTCGGTCATTAGGAATGTTCTGATTGTGATCATGTCCCATACTATTTTGATTAAGTATCTCGGGAAGTTTTTTTTTATTAATTTATAAATGAGGCCTGTGATCCAGACTGTGTCGAAGGCTTTTTCGAGATCTATTAAGCAGGCGGCTACTCGTTGTTTTGCGTTTAGTGCCCAGCAGATGTCTGACGTGAGTTTGTTTGTCGCGTGTAGTGTGGAGTGTTTGTGTCGGAAGCCAAATTGGTTTTCTGGTATAATGTTTTTTTTTTTTGCAGAATGTAGTTAGGGGGTTGTTGATGACTACTTCAAATACTTTGCTTATGTTGGGGAGGAGACTTATTGGTCGTAGGTTTGTGAGTGATGAGCCGTCTTTATTTTTTTTTGTGATTGCTATTATTTTGGCTTTTTTCCACTTTTTCGGGAAGTATGCGTTGTTAAACAAGATATAGGATTTTCTTAGAAGTGAGCATCGCTCCAACAAAAGCAAATAACAAAACCATTTTTTTCAGCCAACGTCCAAACCGCGTTGAGTGCACTCGTTCCCGTCCGATCACGAAAGTTAAGCAACGCTGGGCACGGGTAGTACTTAGATGGGTGACCGCTTGGGAACTCCGTGTGGTGTTGGTTTTCTTTATTTTTCCAATCTTTTTTACTTTCCTTAACGATCTACTTTCAATAATCTATAATTTAAGCATCGAAAAAATTAATGTTTTGGTATTACCATACATTATATCATTTGTATTTTTACACACATTTATATTTTTCTAAATATTCTTTTTTTTTTGTACATCAAAAGCTGTTGAGGTTTATCTCGAAATAGAGAGTGAAAATGCGCGGATGAATGTATAATGGAAATATATTCAAGTAAGTATAAGTACAAGTACAGTGTACGGTAATCCAGATCCGCAGCGTTATTTTACTATGGAGCTTCGAAGCAATGGGCCTATGGATATTTATATAATTACGAAGAACCGGCATGTTTATACCCCGCTGCACCATCAGTACGTAGCATGTTCCTAGAAAAGGCTATGAGACTGAAAGGCCCTTCGAATTGATTTAGAGCTAAGCAATACTCAATAGCTTCGCGGAATAAGAAAACTAAACGCTAAAGAAGATGTAGTTTTCCTAGAAGTGAGTATTACTTCAACACCCTTCCTAAAACTCGAAATCTTTACAAACAATTACTTTTTAATATTATTCTTATTTTTCAGACCTAATTTTTGTCATAAATATTGAAATCTTGGTTTCGGTAACGCCTTCGTAAGTACATCTGCTTGTTATGTCCGGCGACTCTCTAACAAAGCTCACACCACGCCGCGAGCAAGATTCCTGCCAGATATCTACACACCCTTATTGCGTACCCTCAATAATCTTAAGGACCCTCCATGAATCTTGGCATTTTCATAGTTAAGGTCCTTCAGACCAAACAATATCTTTTTACTTCAAGTGGTACTGTCGCGGCGGTTCGAAATTATTTCACGTTCCACACGTAAGGTGAGAGATTCGTACTACAATTAATAACAATTGATAGTTGTTTCACAATTTATTACAAAACTGACAGAGTAACGGTACAGAATGTCACATGAACAGAACAGAAATAGGAATGAAATGTCGAGTGCTGACTTGAGAGGATTTTTGTATCAAGGTTTTGGCTCCTGTAGAGGGGTTATCGCTGGATGCCGGCACACGGGTTTGCTGTTACTGCTTAATTGTAGTTTTGATGGCTATGGTATGCGAACTGGTATGTAAAATATGATTATTCCATATTCCAAGATCACAGTGACACTACCAAAGGTGTTGATGTTTCTATGATTAGTGTTCGATAGGTATTGTATTCTTTGGTGCTGGATCTGATTCCGTAATATCTAGTTGCTGTATGTTCTGCTTCGAAGTGGTGGAAATAGTTCACGTTGCAGTTGTTTTCTGATTTCGCTGCCTTTATAGCTCGCTGGGTGGTTTCCGTTACAATTATAGCATTTTACTTCGTTTCTATTTTCTGTGTATGAGCAGTTTGTTAGGTAGCTTTTTGCACATTTGACACACGCCGGGACACTCAGTAATTTTTTGTGTGTCCTTATTGTCGACACCGTATGCATTGCGTTGTTTGTTCTTTGGTGTAGGTCTCTGATTACTATTTTGTAATTTCTTTCTGTTTTGAGCTGGCATGTATGATATCCAGCGTTTTTCTCCTTTAATACTTGCGTCACTTTTCGAAAGATTTCAATATATAACGTGATACTATATAACTAAATGCGTTATAACGTAATAGATTATAACGTTGTACCATATAACGCAATACATAATAATGGTAGCCTGGATTCGCATAACGTCATATAGTATGAGCTTATGACGTATAACGTTATATACAATTACCCTATAACGTATAGCATTATATAGTATTACGTTATAACGTATAAGGTTATATACTACTACATTATAACGTATAACGTTACGTAGCATTACGTTATAAGGTATAACGTTCTATACTACTACGTTATAACGTATAACGTTATATAGTATTACTTTAAAACGTTTAACGTTATAATAGCATTACGTAATGACGTATAACATTATGTAGCATTAGGTAACAACGTATAACGTTATATACTATAACGTAATATCGTATAACGTTATGTAGCATTACGTAATGACGTATAACGTTATATACTATTACGTAATAACGTATAACGTTATATAATATTACGTAATAACGTATAACGTTATGTACTATTATGTAATAGTGTATAACGTTACATACTATTACGTAATAACGAATAGCGTTACATACTATTACGTAATAACGTATAACGTTATATACTATTACGTAATGACGTATAACGTTATGTAGCATCACGTAACAATGTATAACGTGATATACTATTATGTAACAACGTATAACGTTATATACAATTACGTAATGACGTTTAACGTTATGTAGCCCTACGCAACAGCGTATAACGTTATACACTATTACGTAATGATGTATAACGGTATATAGTATTACCTTATAACGTATAACGTTATATAGCATTACGTAACAACGTATAAATTTATATACTATTACGTAATAACGTATGACGTTACATACTATTACGTAAAAACGTTTAACGTTATATAGTATTACCTTATAACGTATAATGTAATATACTATTACGTAATGACGTATAACGTTATGTAGCATCACGTAACAATGTATAACATTATATACTATTACGGAATGACGTATAACGTTATGTAGCATTACGTAAAGACGTATAACGCTACATACTATTACGTAATAACGTATGACGATACATACTATTAGGTAATAACGTGTAACGTTATCTACTATTATGTAATAGTGCATAACGTTATATAGTATTACCCTATAACGTCTAACGTTATATACTATTACGTAACAACGTATAACCTTATATACTATTACGTAATAACGCATAACGTTATGTAGCATCATGTAACAACGTATAACGTTATATACAATTTCGTAATGACGTATAACGATATGTAGCATTATGTAACAACGTATAACGTTATATACTATTACGTAATGACGTATAACGTTATGCAGCCCTACGTAACAGCGTATAACGTTATATAATATTACTTAATGACGTATAACGTTATATACAATTACGTAATGACGTATAATGTTATGTAGCATTATGTAACAACGTATAACGTTATATACTATTACGTAATGACGTATAACGTTATGTAGCATGAGGTAACAACGTATAACGTTATGTAGCAGTACGTAATGACGTATAACGTTATATAGTATTACCCTAAAACGTGTAACGTTATGTAGCATTATGTAACAACGTATAACGTTATATACTATTACGTAATGACGTATAACGTTATGCAGCCCTACGTAACAGCGTATAACGTTACATAATATTACTTAATGACGTATAAAGTTATGTAGCATTACGTAACAACGTATAACGTTATATATTATTACGAAATGACGTATAACGTTATGTAGCATTATGTAACAACGTATAACGTTATATACTATTACGAAATACTTTATAACGTTATATAGTATAAGGTTATAACGTATAACGGTATGTAGCTTAACGTAACAACGTATATCGTTATATACTATTACGTAATAACGTATAACGTTATATAATATTACGTAGGAACCTATAACGTTATGTACTATTATGTACTAGTGCATAACATTATATAATATTACGCTATAACGTATAACGTTATATACTATTACGTAATGACGTATAACGTTATGCAGCCCTACGTAACAGCGTATAACGTTACATAATATTACTTAATGACGTATAAAGTTATGTAGCATCATGTAACAACGTATAACGTTATAGACTATTACGTAATGACGTATAACGTTATGTAGCATTACGTAACAACGTATAACGTTATTTACTATTACGTAATACTTTATAACGTTATATAGTATAAGGATATAACGTATAACGTTATGTAGCTTAACGTAACAACGTATATCGTTATATACTATTACGTAATAACGTATAACGTTATATAATATTACGTAGGAACCTATAACGTTATGTACTATTATGTACTAGTGCATAACATTATATAATAATACGCTATAACGTATAACGTTATATACTATTACGTAGTGACGTATAACGTTATGTAGCATTATGTAACAACGTATAACGTTATATACTATTACGTAATGACGTAAAACGTTATGCAGCCCTACGTAACAGCGTATAACGTTACATAATATTACTTAATGACGTATAAAGTTATGTAGCATTACGTAACAACGTATAACGTTATATACTATTACGAAATGACGTATAACGTTATGTAGCATTATGTAACAACGTATAACGTTATATACTATTACGAAATACTTTATAACGTTATATAGTATAAGGTTATAACGTATAACGGTATGTAGCTTAACGTAACAACGTATATCGTTATATACTATTACGTAATAACGTATAACGTTATATAATATTACGTAGGAACCTATAACGTTATGTACTATTATGTACTAGTGCATAACATTATATAATATTACGCTATAACGTATAACGTTATATACTATTACGTAGTGACGTATAACGTTATGTAGCATTAGGTAACAACGTATAACGTTATATACTCTTATGTAATAGTGTATATCGTTATATAGTATTACCTTATCACGTATAACGTTATATTGTATTACCTTATAACGTATAACGTTATATTGTATTACCTTATAGCGTATAACGGTATGTAGCGTAACGTAACAATGTATAACGTGATATACTATTACGTAACAACGTATAACGTTATTTACTATTACGTAATACTTTATAACGTTATATAGTATAAGGTTATAACGTATAACGTTATGTAGCTTAACGTAACAACGTATATCGTTATATACTATTACGTAATAACGTATAACGTTATATAATATTACGTAGGAACCTATAACGTTATGTACTATTATGTACTAGTGCATAACATTATATAATATTACGCTATAACGTATAACGTTATATACAATTTCGTAATGACGTATAACGATATGTAACATTATGTAACAACGTATAACGTTATATACTATTACGTAATGACGTATAACGTTATGCAGCCCTACGTAACAGCGTATAACGTTATATAATATTACTTAATGACGTATAACGTTATATACAATTACGTAATGACGTATAATGTTATGTAGCATTATGTAACAACGTATAACGTTATATACTATTACGTAATGACGTATAACGTTATGTAGCATGAGGTAACAACGTATAACGTTATGTAGCAGTACGTAATGACGTATAACGTTATATAGTATTACCCTAAAACGTGTAACGTTATGTAGCATTATGTAACAACGTATAACGTTATATACTATTACGTAATGACGTATAACGTTATGCAGCCCTACGTAACAGCGTATAACGTTACATAATATTACTTAATGACGTATAAAGTTATGTAGCATTACGTAACAACGTATAACGTTATATACTATTACGAAATGACGTATAACGTTATATAATATTACGTAGGAACCTATAACGTTATGTACTATTATGTACTAGTGCATAACATTATATAATATTACGCTATAACGTATAACGTTATATACAGTTTCGTAATGACGTATAATGTTATGTAGCATTATGTAACAACGTATAACGTTATATACTATTACGTAATGACGTATAACGTTATGTAGCATGAGGTAACAACGTATAACGTTATGTAGCAGTACGTAATGACGTATAACGTTATATAGTATTACCCTAAAACGTGTAACGTTATGTAGCATTATGTAACAACGTATAACGTTATATACAATTACGTAATGACGTATAACGTTATGCAGCCCTACGTAACAGCGTATAACGTTACATAATATTACTTAATGACGTATAAAGATATGTAGCATCATGTAACAACGTATAACGTTATATACTATTACGTAATGACGTATAACGTTATGTAGCATTACGTAACAACGTATAACGTTATTTACTATTACGTAATACTTTATAACGTTATATAGTATAAGGTTATAACGTATAACGGTATGTAGCTTAACGTAACAACGTATATCGTTATATACTATTACGTAATAACGTATGACGTTATATACTATTACGTAATAACGTATAACGTTATGTAACCATACGTAACAGCGCATAACGTTATATACTGTTACGTAACAACGTATAACGTTATATACAATTGCGTAATGACGTATAACGTTATGTAGCATCACGTAACAATGTATAACGTGATATACTATTACGTAACAACGTATAACGTTATATACAATTACGTAATGATGTATAACGTTATGTAGCATTATGTAACAACGTATAACGTTATATACTATTACGTAATCACGTATAACGTTATGTGGCCCTACGTAACAGCGTATAACGTTATATAATATTACTTAATGACGTATAAAGTTATGTAGCATTACGTAACAACGTATAACGTTATATACTATTACGAAATGACGTATAACGCTATGTAGCATTATGTAACAACGTATAACGTTATATAATATTACGTAAGAACCTATAACGTTATGTACTATTATGTACTACTGCATAACATTATATAATATTACGCTATAACGTATAACGTTATATAATATTACGTAATGACGTATAACGTTATGTAGCATTATGTAACAACGTATAACGTTATATACTATTACGTAATGACGTAAAACGTTATGCAGCCCTACGTAACAGCGTATAACGTTACATAATATTACTTAATGACGTATAAAGTTATGTAGCATCATGTAACAACTTATAACGTTATAGACTATTACGTAATGACGTATAACGTTATGTAGCATTACCTACCAACGTATAACGTTATTTACTATTACGTAATACTTTATAACGTTATATAGTATAAGGATATAACGTATAACGTTATGTAGCTTAACGTAACAACGTATATTGTTATATACTATTACGTAATAACGTATAACGTTATATAATATTACGTAGGAACCTATAACGTTATGTACTATTATGTACTAGTGCATAACATTATATAATATTACGCTATAACGTATAACGTTATATACTATTACGTAGTGACGTATAACGTTATGTAGCATTATGTAACAACGTATAACGTTATATACTATTACGTAATGACGTAAAACGTTATGCAGCCCTACGTAACAGCGTATAACGTTACATAATATTACTTAATGACGTATAAAGTTATGTAGCATCATGTAACAACGTATAACGTTATATACTATTACGTAATGACGTATAACGTTATGTAGCATTACGTAACAACGTATAACGTTATTTACTATTACGTAATACTTTATAACGTTATATAGTATAAGGTTATAACGTATAACGTTATGTAGATTAACGTAACAACGTATATCGTTATATACTATTACGTAATAACGTATAACGTTATATAATATTACGTAGGAACCTATAACGTTATGTACTATTATGTACTAGTGCATAACATTATATAATATTACGCTATAACGTATAACGTTATATACTATTACGTAGTGACGTATAACGTTATGTAGCATTAGGTAACAACGTATAACGTTATATACTCTTATGTAATAGTGTATAACGTTATATAGTATTACCTTATCACGTATAACGTTATATTGTATTACCTTATAACGTATAACGTTATATTGTATTACCTTATAGCGTATAACGGTATGTAGCATAACGTAACAATGTATAACGTGATATACTATTACGTAACAACGTATAACGTTATTTACTATTACGTAATACTTTATAACGTTATATAGTATAAGGTTATAACGTATAACGTTATGTAGCTTAACGTAACAACGTATATCGTTATATACTATTACGTAATAACGTATAACGTTATATAATATTACGTAGGAACCTATAACGTTATGTACTATTATGTACTAGTGCATAACATTATATAATATTACGCTATAACGTATAACGTTATATACAATTACGTAATGACGTATAACGATATGTAGCATTATGTAACAACGTATAACGTTATATACTATTACGTAATGACGTATAACGTTATGCAGCCCTACGTAACAGCGTATAACGTTATATAATATTACTTAATGACGTATAAAGTTATGTAGCATCATGTAACAACGTATATCGTTATATACTATTACGTAATAACGTATAACGTTATATAATATTACGTAAGAACCTATAACTTTATGTACTATTATGTACTTGTGCATAACATTATATAATATTACGCTATAACGTATAACGTTATATACTATTACGCAGTGACGTATAACGTTATGTAGCATTATGTAACAACGTATAACGTTATATACTATTACGTAATGACGTAAAACGTTATGCAGCCCTACGTAACAGCGTATAACGTTACATAATATTACTTAATGACGTATAAAGTTATGTAGCATCATGTAACAACGTATAACGTTATATACTATTACGTAATGATGTATAACGTTATGTAGCATTACGTAACAACGTATAACGTTATTTACTATTACGTAATACTTTATAACGTTATATAGTATAAGGTTATAACGTATAACGTTATGTAGATTAACGTAACAACGTATATCGTTATATACTATTACGTAATAACGTATAACGTTATATAATATTACGTAGGAACCTATAACGTTATGTACTATTATGTACTAGTGCATAACATTATATAATATTACGCTATAACGTATAACGTTATATACTATTACGTAGTGACGTATAACGTTATGTAGCATTAGGTAACAACGTATAACGTTATATACTCTTATGTAATAGTGTATATCGTTATATAGTATTACCTTATCACGTATAACGTTATATTGTATTACCTTATAACGTATAACGTTATATTGTATTACCTTATAGCGTATAACGGTATGTAGCATAACGTAACAATGTATAACGTGATATACTATTACGTAACAACGTATAACGTTATTTACTATTACGTAATACTTTATAACGTTATATAGTATAAGGTTATAACGTATAACGTTATGTAGCTTAACGTAACAACGTATATCGTTATATACTATTACGTAATAACGTATAACGTTATATAATATTACGTAGGAACCTATAACGTTATGTACTATTATGTACTAGTGCATAACATTATATAATATTACGCTATAACGTATAACGTTATATACAATTACGTAATGACGTATAACGATATGTAGCATTATGTAACAATGTATAACGTTATATACTATTACGTAATGACGTATAACGTTATGCAGCCCTACGTAACAGCGTATAACGTTATATAATATTACTTAATGACGTATAAAGTTATGTAGCATCATGTAACAACGTATATCGTTATATACTATTACGTAATAACGTATAACGTTATATAATATTACGTAAGAACCTATAACTTTATGTACTATTATGTACTTGTGCATAACATTATATAATATTACGCTATAACGTATAACGTTATATACTATTACGTAATGACGTATAAACATATGTTTCATTACCTAACAACGTATAACGTTATATACTATTACGTAATGACGTATAACGTTATGTAGCTTTACGTAACAACGTATAACGTAATGTACTACTACGTAACAACGTATAACGTTATATACAATTACGTAATGACGTATAACGTTATGTAGCATCACGTAACAATGTATAACGTGATATACTATTACGTAACAACGTATAACGTTATATACAATTACGTAATGACGTATAAGGTTATGTAGCATTATGTAACAACGTATAACGTTATATACTATTACGTAATGACGTAAAACGTTATGCATCCCTACGTAACAGCGTATAACGTTACATAATATTACTTAATGACGTATAAAGTTATGTAGCATCATGTAACAACTTATAACGTTATAGACTATTACGTAATGACGTATAACGTTATGTAGCATTACGTACCAACGTATAACGTTATTTACTATTACGTAATACTTTATAACGTTATATAGTATAAGGATATAACGTATAACGTTATGTAGCTTAACGTAACAACGTATATTGTTATATACTATTACGTAATAACGTATAACGTTATATAATATTACGTAGGAACCTATAACGTTATGTACTATTATGTACTAGTGCATAACATTATATAATATTACGCTATAACGTATAACGTTATATACTATTACGTAGTGACGTATAACGTTATGTAGCATTATGTAACAACGTATAACGTTATATACTATTACGTAATGACGTAAAACGTTATGCATCCCTACGTAACAGCGTATAACGTTACATAATATTACTTAATGACGTATAAAGTTATGTAGCATCATGTAACAACGTATAACGTTATATACTATTACGTAATGACGTATAACGTTATGTAGCATTACGTAACAACGTATAACGTTATTTACTATTACGTAATACTTTATAACGTTATATAGTATAAGGTTATAACGTATAACGTTATGTAGATTAACGTAACAACGTATATCGTTATATACTATTACGTAATAACGTATAACGTTATATAATATTACGTAGGAACCTATAACGTTATGTACTATTATGTACTAGTGCATAACATTATATAATATTACGCTATAACGTATAACGTTATATACTATTACGTAGTGACGTATAACGTTATGTAGCATTAGGTAACAACGTATAACGTTATATACTCTTATGTAATAGTGTATATCGTTATATAGTATTACCTTATCACGTATAACGTTATATTGTATTACCTTATAACGTATAACGTTATATTGTATTACCTTATAGCGTATAACGGTATGTAGCATAACGTAACAATGTATAACGTGATATACTATTACGTAACAACGTATAACGTTATTTACTATTACGTAATACTTTATAACGTTATATAGTATAAGGTTATAACGTATAACGTTATGTAGCTTAACGTAACAACGTATATCGTTATATACTATTACGTAATAACGTATAACGTTATATAATATTACGTAGGAACCTATAACGTTATGTACTATTATGTACTAGTGCATAACATTATATAATATTACGCTATAACGTATAACGTTATATACAATTACGTAATGACGTATAACGATATGTAGCATTATGTAACAATGTATAACGTTATATACTATTACGTAATGACGTATAACGTTATGCAGCCCTACGTAACAGCGTATAACGTTATATAATATTACTTAATGACGTATAAAGTTATGTAGCATCATGTAACAACGTATATCGTTATATACTATTACGTAATAACGTATAACGTTATATAATATTACGTAAGAACCTATAACTTTATGTACTATTATGTACTTGTGCATAACATTATATAATATTACGCTATAACGTATAACGTTATATACTATTACGTAATGACGTATAAACATATGTTTCATTACCTAACAACGTATAACGTTATATACTATTACGTAATGACGTATAACGTTATGTAGCTTTACGTAACAACGTATAACGTAATGTACTACTACGTAACAACGTATAACGTTATATACAATTACGTAATGACGTATAACGTTATGTAGCATCACGTAACAATGTATAACGTGATATACTATTACGTAACAACGTATAACGTTATATACAATTACGTAATGACGTATAAGGTTATGTAGCATTATGTAACAACGTGTAACGTTATATACTATTACGTAATGACGTAAAACGTTATGCATCCCTACGTAACAGCGTATAACGTTACATAATATTACTTAATGACGTATAAAGTTATGTAGCATCATGTAACAACTTATAACGTTATAGACTATTACGTAATGACGTATAACGTTATGTAGCATTACGTACCAACGTATAACGTTATTTACTATTACGTAATACTTTATAACGTTATATAGTATAAGGATATAACGTATAACGTTATGTAGCTTAACGTAACAACGTATATTGTTATATACTATTACGTAATAACGTATAACGTTATATAATATTACGTAGGAACCTATAACGTTATGTACTATTATGTACTAGTGCATAACATTATATAATATTACGCTATAACGTATAACGTTATATACTA
This sequence comes from Bombus pascuorum, assembly GCF_905332965.1. Taxonomy (NCBI): domain Eukaryota; kingdom Metazoa; phylum Arthropoda; class Insecta; order Hymenoptera; family Apidae; genus Bombus; species Bombus pascuorum. Next base: position 590,251 of record NC_083504.1, read on the forward strand.
TTACGTAGTGACGTATAACGTTATGTAGCATTATGTAACAACGTATAACGTTATATACTATTACGTAATGACGTAAAACGTTATGCAGCCCTACGTAACAGCGTATAACGTTACATAATATTACTTAATGACGTATAAAGTTATGTAGCATCATGTAACAACGTATAACGTTATATACTATTACGTAATGACGTATAACGTTATGTAGCATTACGTAACAACGTATAACGTTATTTACTATTACGTAATACTTTATAACGTTATATAGTATAAGGTTATAACGTATAACGTTATGTAGATTAACGTAACAACGTATATCGTTATATACTATTACGTAATAACGTATAACGTTATATAATATTACGTAGGAACCTATAACGTTATGTACTATTGTGTACTAGTGCATAACATTATATAATATTACGCTATAACGTATAACGTTATATACTATTACGTAGTGACGTATAACGTTATGTAGCATTAGGTAACAACGTATAACGTTATATACTCTTATGTAATAGTGTATATCGTTATATAGTATTACCTTATCACGTATAACGTTATATTGTATTACCTTATAACGTATAACGTTATATTGTATTACCTTATAGCGTATAACGGTATGTAGCATAACGTAACAATGTATAACGTGATATACTATTACGTAACAACGTATAACGTTATTTACTATTACGTAATACTTTATAACGTTATATAGTATAAGGTTATAACGTATAACGTTATGTAGCTTAACGTAACAACGTATATCGTTATATACTATTACGTAATAACGTATAACGTTATATAATATTACGTAGGAACCTATAACGTTATGTACTATTATGTACTAGTGCATAACATTATATAATATTACGCTATAACGTATAACGTTATATACAATTACGTAATGACGTATAACGATATGTAGCATTATGTAACAACGTATAACGTTATATACTATTACGTAATGACGTATAACGTTATGCAGCCCTACGTAACAGCGTATAACGTTATATAATATTACTTAATGACGTATAAAGTTATGTAGCATCATGTAACAACGTATATCGTTATATACTATTACGTAATAACGTATAACGTTATATAATATTACGTAAGAACCTATAACTTTATGTACTATTATGTACTTCTGCATAACATTATATAATATTACGCTATAACGTATAACGTTATATACTATTACGTAATGACGTATAAACATATGTTTCATTACCTAACAACGTATAACGTTATATACTATTACGTAATGACGTATAACGTTATGTAGCTTTACGTAACAACGTATAACGTAATGTACTACTACGTAACAACGTATAACGTTATATACAATTACGTAATGACGTATAACGTTATGTAGCATCACGTAACAATGTATAACGTGATATACTATTACGTAACAACGTATAACGTTATATACAATTACGTAATGACGTATAAGGTTATGTAGCATTATGTAACAACGTATAACGTTATATACTATTACGTAATGACGTAAAACGTTATGCAGCCCTACGTAACAGCGTATAACGTTACATAATATTACTTAATGACGTATAAAGTTATGTAGCATCATGTAACAACTTATAACGTTATAGACTATTACGTAATGACGTATAACGTTATGTAGCATTACGTACCAACGTATAACGTTATTTACTATTACGTAATACTTTATAACGTTATATAGTATAAGGATATAACGTATAACGTTATGTAGCTTAACGTAACAACGTATATTGTTATATACTATTACGTAATAACGTATAACGTTATATAATATTACGTAGGAACCTATAACGTTATGTACTATTATGTACTAGTGCATAACATTATATAATATTACGCTATAACGTATAACGTTATATACTATTACGTAGTGACGTATAACGTTATGTAGCATTATGTAACAACGTATAACGTTATATACTATTACGTAATGACGTAAAACGTTATGCAGCCCTACGTAACAGCGTATAACGTTACATAATATTACTTAATGACGTATAAAGTTATGTAGCATCATGTAACAACGTATAACGTTATATACTATTACGTAATGACGTATAACGTTATGTAGCATTACGTAACAACGTATAACGTTATTTACTATTACGTAATACTTTATAACGTTATATAGTATAAGGTTATAACGTATAACGTTATGTAGATTAACGTAACAACGTATATCGTTATATACTATTACGTAATAACGTATAACGTTATATAATATTACGTAGGAACCTATAACGTTATGTACTATTATGTACTAGTGCATAACATTATATAATATTACGCTATAACGTTTAACGTTATATACTATTACGTAGTGACGTATAACGTTATGTAGCATTAGGTAACAACGTATAACGTTATATACTCTTATGTAATAGTGTATATCGTTATATAGTATTACCTTATCACGTATAACGTTATATTGTATTACCTTATAACGTATAACGTTATATTGTATTACCTTATAGCGTATAACGGTATGTAGCATAACGTAACAATGTATAACGTGATATACTATTACGTAACAACGTATAACGTTATTTACTATTACGTAATACTTTATAACGTTATATAGTATAAGGTTATAACGTATAACGTTATGTAGCTTAACGTAACAACGTATATCGTTATATACTATTACGTAATAACGTATAACGTTATATAATATTACGTAGGAACCTATAACGTTATGTACTATTATGTACTAGTGCATAACATTATATAATATTACGCTATAACGTATAACGTTATATACAATTACGTAATGACGTATAACGATATGTAGCATTATGTAACAACGTATAACGTTATATACTATTACGTAATGACGTATAACGTTATGCAGCCCTACGTAACAGCGTATAACGTTATATAATATTACTTAATGACGTATAAAGTTATGTAGCATCATGTAACAACGTATATCGTTATATACTATTACGTAATAACGTATAACGTTATATAATATTACGTAAGAACCTATAACTTTATGTACTATTATGTACTTGTGCATAACATTATATAATATTACGCTATAACGTATAACGTTATATACTATTACGTAATGACGTATAAACATATGTTTCATTACCTAACAACGTATAACGTTATATACTATTACGTAATGACGTATAACGTTATGTAGCTTTACGTAACAACGTATAACGTAATGTACTACTACGTAACAACGTATAACGTTATATACAATTACGTAATGACGTATAACGTTATGTAGCATCACGTAACAATGTATAACGTGATATACTATTACGTAACAACGTATAACGTTATATACAATTACGTAATGACGTATAAGGTTATGTAGCATTATGTAACAACGTATAACGTTATATACTATTACGTAATGACGTATAACGTTATGTGGCCCTACGTAACAGCGTATAACGTTATATAATATTACTTAATGACGTATAAAGTTATGTAGCATTACGTAACAACGTATAACGTTATATACTATTACGTAATGACGAATAACGTTATGTAGCATTATGTAACAACGTATAACGTTATATACTATTACGAAATACTTTATAACGTTATATAGTATAAGGATATAACGTATAACGTTATGTAGCTTAACGTAACAACGTATATTGTTATATACTATTACGTAATAACGTATAACGTTATATAATATTACGTAGGAACCTATAACGTTATGTACTATTATGTACTAGTGCATAACATTATATAATATTACGCTATAACGTATAACGTTATATACTATTACGTAGTGACGTATAACGTTATGTAGCATTAGGTAACAACGTATAACGTTATATACTCTTATGTAATAGTGTATATCGTTATATAGTATTACCTTATCACGTATAACGTTATATTGTATTACCTTATAACGTATAACGTTATATTGTATTACCTTATAGCGTATAACGGTATGTAGCATAACGTAACAATGTATAACGTGATATACTATTACGTAACAACGTATAACGTTATTTACTATTACGTAATACTTTATAACGTTATATAGTATAAGGTTATAACGTATAACGTTATGTAGCTTAACGTAACAACGTATATCGTTATATACTATTACGTAATAACGTATAACGTTATATAATATTACGTAGGAACCTATAACGTTATGTACTATTATGTACTAGTGCATAACATTATATAATATTACGCTATAACGTATAACGTTATATACAATTACGTAATGACGTATAACGATATGTAGCATTATGTAACAACGTATAACGTTATATACTATTACGTAATGACGTATAACGTTATGCAGCCCTACGTAACAGCGTATAACGTTATATAATATTACTTAATGACGTATAAAGTTATGTAGCATCATGTAACAACGTATATCGTTATATACTATTACGTAATAACGTATAACGTTATATAATATTACGTAAGAACCTATAACTTTATGTACTATTATGTACTTGTGCATAACATTATATAATATTACGCTATAACGTATAACGTTATATACTATTACGTAGTGACGTATAACGTTATGTAGCATTATGTAACAACGTATAACGTTATATACTATTACGTAATGACGTAAAACGTTATGCAGCCCTACGTAACAGCGTATAACGTTACATAATATTACTTAATGACGTATAAAGTTATGTAGCATCATGTAACAACGTATAACGTTATATACTATTACGTAATGATGTATAACGTTATGTAGCATTACGTAACAACGTATAACGTTATTTACTATTACGTAATACTTTATAACGTTATATAGTATAAGGTTATAACGTATAACGTTATGTAGATTAACGTAACAACGTATATCGTTATATACTATTACGTAATAACGTATAACGTTATATAATATTACGTAGGAACCTATAACGTTATGTACTATTATGTACTAGTGCATAACATTATATAATATTACGCTATAACGTATAACGTTATATACTATTACGTAGTGACGTATAACGTTATGTAGCATTAGGTAACAACGTATAACGTTATATACTCTTATGTAATAGTGTATATCGTTATATAGTATTACCTTATCACGTATAACGTTATATTGTATTACCTTATAACGTATAACGTTATATTGTATTACCTTATAGCGTATAACGGTATGTAGCATAACGTAACAATGTATAACGTGATATACTATTACGTAACAACGTATAACGTTATTTACTATTACGTAATACTTTATAACGTTATATAGTATAAGGTTATAACGTATAACGTTATGTAGCTTAACGTAACAACGTATATCGTTATATACTATTACGTAATAACGTATAACGTTATATAATATTACGTAGGAACCTATAACGTTATGTACTATTATGTACTAGTGCATAACATTATATAATATTACGCTATAACGTATAACGTTATATACAATTACGTAATGACGTATAACGATATGTAGCATTATGTAACAACGTATAACGTTATATACTATTACGTAATGACGTATAACGTTATGCAGCCCTACGTAACAGCGTATAACGTTATATAATATTACTTAATGACGTATAAAGTTATGTAGCATCATGTAACAACGTATATCGTTATATACTATTACGTAATAACGTATAACGTTATATAATATTACGTAAGAACCTATAACTTTATGTACTATTATGTACTTGTGCATAACATTATATAATATTACGCTATAACGTATAACGTTATATACTATTACGTAATGACGTATAAACATATGTTTCATTACCTAACAACGTATAACGTTATATACTATTACGTAATGACGTATAACGTTATGTAGCTTTACGTAACAACGTATAACGTAATGTACTACTACGTAACAACGTATAACGTTATATACAATTACGTAATGACGTATAACGTTATGTAGCATCACGTAACAATGTATAACGTGATATACTATTACGTAACAACGTATAACGTTATATACTATTACGTAATGACGTAAAACGTTATGCAGCCCTACGTAACAGCGTATAACGTTACATAATATTACTTAATGACGTATAAAGTTATGTAGCATCATGTAACAACGTATAACGTTATATACTATTACGTAATGACGTATAACGTTATGTAGCATTACGTAACAACGTATAACGTTATTTACTATTACGTAATACTTTATAATGTTATATAGTATAAGGTTATAACGTATAACGTTATGTAGATTAACGTAACAACGTATATCGTTATATACTATTACGTAATAACGTATAACGTTATATAATATTACGTAGGAACCTATAACGTTATGTACTATTATGTACTAGTGCATAACATTATATAATATTACGCTATAACGTATAACGTTATATACTATTACGTAGTGACGTATAACGTTATGTAGCATTAGGTAACAACGTATAACGTTATATACTCTTATGTAATAGTGTATATCGTTATATAGTATTACCTTATCACGTATAACGTTATATTGTATTACCTTATAACGTATAACGTTATATTGTATTACCTTATAGCGTATAACGGTATGTAGCATAACGTAACAATGTATAACGTGATATACTATTACGTAACAACGTATAACGTTATTTACTATTACGTAATACTTTATAACGTTATATAGTATAAGGTTATAACGTATAACGTTATGTAGCTTAACGTAACAACGTATATCGTTATATACTATTACGTAATAACGTATAACGTTATATAATATTACGTAGGAACCTATAACGTTATGTACTATTATGTACTAGTGCATAACATTATATAATATTACGCTATAACGTATAACGTTATATACAATTACGTAATGACGTATAACGATATGTAGCATTATGTAACAACGTATAACGTTATATACTATTACGTAATGACGTATAACGTTATGCAGCCCTACGTAACAGCGTATAACGTTATATAATATTACTTAATGACGTATAAAGTTATGTAGCATCATGTAACAACGTATATCGTTATATACTATTACGTAATAACGTATAACGTTATATAATATTACGTAAGAACCTATAACTTTATGTACTATTATGTACTTGTGCATAACATTATATAATATTACGCTATAACGTATAACGTTATATACTATTACGTAGTGACGTATAACGTTATGTAGCATTATGTAACAACGTATAACGTTATATACTATTACGTAATGACGTAAAACGTTATGCAGCCCTACGTAACAGCGTATAACGTTACATAATATTACTTAATGACGTATAAAGTTATGTAGCATCATGTAACAACGTATAACGTTATATACTATTACGTAATGATGTATAACGTTATGTAGCATTACGTAACAACGTATAACGTTATTTACTATTACGTAATACTTTATAACGTTATATAGTATAAGGTTATAACGTATAACGTTATGTAGATTAACGTAACAACGTATATCGTTATATACTATTACGTAATAACGTATAACGTTATATAATATTACGTAGGAACCTATAACGTTATGTACTATTATGTACTAGTGCATAACATTATATAATATTACGCTATAACGTATAACGTTATATACTATTACGTAGTGACGTATAACGTTATGTAGCATTAGGTAACAACGTATAACGTTATATACTCTTATGTAATAGTGTATATCGTTATATAGTATTACCTTATCACGTATAACGTTATATTGTATTACCTTATAACGTATAACGTTATATTGTATTACCTTATAGCGTATAACGGTATGTAGCATAACGTAACAATGTATAACGTGATATACTATTACGTAACAACGTATAACGTTATTTACTATTACGTAATACTTTATAACGTTATATAGTATAAGGTTATAACGTATAACGTTATGTAGCTTAACGTAACAACGTATATCGTTATATACTATTACGTAATAACGTATAACGTTATATAATATTACGTAGGAACCTATAACGTTATGTACTATTATGTACTAGTGCATAACATTATATAATATTACGCTATAACGTATAACGTTATATACAATTACGTAATGACGTATAACGATATGTAGCATTATGTAACAACGTATAACGTTATATACTATTACGTAATGACGTATAACGTTATGCAGCCCTACGTAACAGCGTATAACGTTATATAATATTACTTAATGACGTATAAAGTTATGTAGCATCATGTAACAACGTATATCGTTATATACTATTACGTAATAACGTATAACGTTATATAATATTACGTAAGAACCTATAACTTTATGTACTATTATGTACTTGTGCATAACATTATATAATATTACGCTATAACGTATAACGTTATATACTATTACGTAATGACGTATAAACATATGTTTCATTACCTAACAACGTATAACGTTATATACTATTACGTAATGACGTATAACGTTATGTAGCTTTACGTAACAACGTATAACGTAATGTACTACTACGTAACAACGTATAACGTTATATACAATTACGTAATGACGTATAACGTTATGTAGCATCACGTAACAATGTATAACGTGATATACTATTACGTAACAACGTATAACGTTATATACAATTACGTAATGACGTATAAGGTTATGTAGCATTATGTAACAACGTATAACGTTATATACTATTACGTAATGACGTAAAACGTTATGCAGCCCTACGTAACAGCGTATAACGTTACATAATATTACTTAATGACGTATAAAGTTATGTAGCATCATGTAACAACTTATAACGTTATAGACTATTACGTAATGACGTATAACGTTATGTAGCATTACGTACCAACGTATAACGTTATTTACTATTACGTAATACTTTATAACGTTATATAGTATAAGGATATAACGTATAACGTTATGTAGCTTAACGTAACAACGTATATTGTTATATACTATTACGTAATAACGTATAACGTTATATAATATTACGTAGGAACCTATAACGTTATGTACTATTATGTACTAGTGCATAACATTATATAATATTACGCTATAACGTATAACGTTATATACTATTACGTAGTGACGTATAACGTTATGTAGCATTATGTAACAACGTATAACGTTATATACTATTACGTAATGACGTAAAACGTTATGCAGCCCTACGTAACAGCGTATAACGTTACATAATATTACTTAATGACGTATAAAGTTATGTAGCATCATGTAACAACGTATAACGTTATATACTATTACGTAATGACGTATAACGTTATGTAGCATTACGTAACAACGTATAACGTTATTTACTATTACGTAATACTTTATAACGTTATATAGTATAAGGTTATAACGTATAACGTTATGTAGATTAACGTAACAACGTATATCGTTATATACTATTACGTAATAACGTATAACGTTATATAATATTACGTAGGAACCTATAACGTTATGTACTATTATGTACTAGTGCATAACATTATATAATATTACGCTATAACGTATAACGTTATATACTATTACGTAGTGACGTATAACGTTATGTAGCATTAGGTAACAACGTATAACGTTATATACTCTTATGTAATAGTGTATATCGTTATATAGTATTACCTTATCACGTATAACGTTATATTGTATTACCTTATAACGTATAACGTTATATTGTATTACCTTATAGCGTATAACGGTATGTAGCATAACGTAACAATGTATAACGTGATATACTATTACGTAACAACGTATAACGTTATTTACTATTACGTAATACTTTATAACGTTATATAGTATAAGGTTATAACGTATAACGTTATGTAGCTTAACGTAACAACGTATATCGTTATATACTATTACGTAATAACGTATAACGTTATATAATATTACGTAGGAACCTATAACGTTATGTACTATTATGTACTAGTGCATAACATTATATAATATTACGCTATAACGTATAACGTTATATACAATTACGTAATGACGTATAACGATATGTAGCATTATGTAACAACGTATAACGTTATATACTATTACGTAATGACGTATAACGTTATGCAGCCCTACGTAACAGCGTATAACGTTATATAATATTACTTAATGACGTATAAAGTTATGTAGCATCATGTAACAACGTATATCGTTATATACTATTACGTAATAACGTATAACGTTATATAATATTACGTAAGAACCTATAACTTTATGTACTATTATGTACTTGTGCATAACATTATATAATATTACGCTATAACGTATAACGTTATATACTATTACGTAATGACGTATAAACATATGTTTCATTACCTAACAACGTATAACGTTATATACTATTACGTAATGACGTATAACGTTATGTAGCTTTACGTAACAACGTATAACGTAATGTACTACTACGTAACAACGTATAACGTTATATACAATTACGTAATGACGTATAACGTTATGTAGCATCACGTAACAATGTATAACGTGATATACTATTACGTAACAACGTATAACGTTATATACAATTACGTAATGACGTATAAGGTTATGTAGCATTATGTAACAACGTATAACGTTATATACTATTACGTAATGACGTATAACGTTATGTGGCCCTACGTAACAGCGTATAACGTTATATAATATTACTTAATGACGTATAAAGTTATGTAGCATTACGTAACAACGTATAACGTTATATACTATTACGTAATGACGAATAACGTTATGTAGCATTATGTAACAACGTATAACGTTATATACTATTACGAAATACTTTATAACGTTATATAGTATAAGGTTATAACGTATAACGTTATGTAGCTTAACGTAACAACGTATATCGTTATATACTATTACGTAATAACGTTTAAAGTTATATAATATTACGTAAGAACCTATAACGTTATGTACTATTATGTACTAGTGCATAACTTTATATAATATTACGCTATAACGTATAACGTTATATACTATTACGTAATGACGTATAACGTTATGTAGCATCACGTAACTATGTATAACGTGATATACTATTACGTAACAACGTATAACGTTATATACAATTACGTAATGACGTATAACGTTATGTAGCATTATGTAACAACGTATAACGTTATATACTATTACGTAATGACGTATAACGTTATGTGGCCCTACGTAACAGCGTATAACGTTATATAATATTACTTCATGACGTATAAAGTTATGTAGCATTACGTAACAACGTATAACGTTATATACTATTACGTAGTGACGTATAACGTTATGTAGCATTATGTAACAACGTATAACGTTATATACTATTACGTAATGACGTATAACGTTATGTAGCATTACGTAACAATGTATAACGTGATATACTATTACGTAACAACGTATAACGTTATATACAATTACGTAATGACGTATAATGTTATGTAGCATTATGTAACAACGTATACTGTTATATACTATTACGTAATGACGTATAACGTTATGTAGCATTAGGTAACAACGTATAACGTTATATACTCTTATGTAATAGTGTATATCGTTATATAGTATTACCTTATAACGTATAACGTTATATTGTATGACCTTATAACGTATAACGTTATGTAGCATTACGTAATAACGTATAACGCTGCATACTATTACGTAATACCGTATAACGTTACATACTATTACCTAATAACGTTTAACCTTATGTAGCATCACGTAACAATGTATAACGTGATATACTATTACGTAACAACGTGTAACGTTATATACAATTATGTAATGACGTATAACGTTATGTAGCCCTACGTAACAGCGTATAACGTTATATAATATTACTTAATGACGTATAAAGTTATGTAGCATCATGTAACAACGTATATCGTTATATACTATTACGTAATAACGTATAACGTTATATAATATTACGTAAGAACCTATAACTTTATGTACTATTATGTACTTGTGCATAACATTATATAATATTACGCTATAACGTATAACGTTATATACTATTACGTAATGACGTATAAACATATGTTTCATTACCTAACAACGTATAACGTTATATACTATTACGTAATGACGTATAACGTTATGTAGCTTTACGTAACAACGTATAACGTAATGTACTACTACGTAACAACGTATAACGTTATATACAATTACGTAATGACGTATAACGTTATGTAGCATCACGTAACAATGTATAACGTGATATACTATTACGTAACAACGTATAACGTTATATACAATTACGTAATGACGTATAACGTTATGTAGCATTATGTAACAACGTATAACGTTATATACTATTACGTAATGACGTATAACGTTATGTGGCCCTACGTAACAGCGTATAACGTTATATAATATTACTTAATGACGTATAAAGTTATGTAGCATTACGTAACAACGTATAACGTTATATACTATTACGTAATGACGAATAACGTTATGTAGCATTATGTAACAACGTATAACGTTATATACTATTACGAAATACTTTATAACGTTATATAGTATAAGGTTATAACGTATAACGTTATGTAGCTTAACGTAACAACGTATATCGTTATATACTATTACGTAATAACGTTTAACGTTATATAATATTACGTAAGAACCTCTAACGTTATGTACTATTATGTACTAGTGCATAACTTTATATAATATTACGCTATAACGTATAACGTTATATACTATTACGTAATGACGTATAACGTTATGTAGCATCACGTAACTATGTATAACGTGATATACTATTACGTAACAACGTATAACGTTATATACAATTACGTAATGACGTATAACGTTATGTAGCATTATGTAACAACGTATAACGTTATATACTATTACGTAATGACGTATAACGTTATGTGGCCCTACGTAACAGCGTATAACGTTATATAATATTACTTCATGACGTATAAAGTTATGTAGCATTACGTAACAACGTATAACGTTATATACTATTACGTAGTGACGTATAACGTTATGTAGCATTATGTAACAACGTATAACGTTATATACTATTACGTAATGACGTATAACGTTATGTAGCATTAGGTAACAACGTGTAACGTTATATACTCTTATGTAATAGTGTATATCGTTATATAGTATTACCCTATAACGTATAACGTTATATTGTATTACCTTATAACGTATAACGTTATATTGTATTACCTTATAACGTATAACGGTATGTAGCATTACGTAACAATGAATAACGTGATATACTATTACGTAACAACGTATAACGTTATATACAATTACGTAATGACGTATAACGATATGTAGCATTATGTAACAACGTATAACGTTATATACTATTACGTAATGACGTATAACGTTATGCAGCCCTACGTAACAGCGTATAACGTTATATAATATTACTTAATGACGTATAAAGTTATGTAGCATCATGTAACAACGCATAACGTTATATACTATTACGTAATGACGTATAACGTTATATAGTATTACTCTATAACGTATAAAGTTATATACTATTACGTAATAACGTATAACGTTATGTAGCAGTACGTAATGACGTATAACGTTATATAGTATTACCCTATAACGTGTAACGTTATGTAGTATTTCGTTATAACGTATAACGTTATATACTATTACGTAATGACGTATAACGTTATGTAGCATGAGGTAACAACGTATAACGTTATGTAGCAGTACGTAATGACGTATAACGTTATATAGTATTACCCTAAAACGTGTAACGTTATGTAGCATTATGTAACAACGTATAACGTTATATACTATTACGTAATGACGTATAACGTTATGCAGCCCTACGTAACAGCGTATAACGTTACATAATATTACTTAATGACGTATAAAGTTATGTAGCATTACGTAACAACGTATAACGTTATATACTATTACGTAATGACGTATAACGTTATGTAGCATTATGTAACAACGTATAACGTTATATACTATTACGAAATACTTTATAACGTTATATAGTATAAGGTTATAACGTATAACCTTATGTAGCTTAACGTAACAACGTATATCGTTATATACTATTACGTAATAGCGTTTAACGTTATATAATATTACGTAAGAACCTATAACGTTATGTACTATTATGTACTAGTATTATAACATTATATAATATTACGCTATAACGTATAACGTTATATACTATTACGTAATGACGTATAACGTTATGTAGCATTATGTAACAACGTATAACGTTATATACTATTACGTAATGACGTATAACGTTATGCAGCCCTACGAAACAGCGTATAACGTTAAATAATATTACTTAATGACGTATAAAGTTATGTAGCATCATGTAACAACGTATAACGTTATATACTATTACGTAATGACGTATAACGTTATGTAGCATTAGGTAACAACGTGTAACGTTATATACTCTTATGTAATAGTGTATATCGTTATATAGTATTACCTTATAACGTATAACGTTATATTGTATTACCTTATAACGTATAACGTTATATTGTATTACCTTATAACGTATAACGGTATGTAGCATTACGTAACAATGTATAACGTGATATACTATTACGTAACAACGTATAACGTTATATACAATTACGTAATGACGTATAACGATATGTAGCATTATGTAACAACGTATAACGTTATATACTATTACGTAATGACGTATAACGTTATGCAGCCCTACGTAACAGCGTATAACGTTATATAATATTACTTAATGACGTATAAAGTTATGTAGCATCATGTAACAACGCATAACGTTATATACTATTACGTAATGACGTATAACGTTATATAGTATTACTCTATAACGTATAAAGGTATATACTATTACGTAATAACGTATAACGTTATGTAGCAGTACGTAATGACGTATAACGTTATATAGTATTAACCTATAACGTGTAACGTTATGTAGCATTATGTAACAACGTATAACGTTATATGCTATTACGTAATGACGTATAACGTTATGCAGCCCTACGTAACAGCGTATAACGTTACATAATATTACTTAATGACGTATAAAGTTATGTAGCATCATGTAACAACGTATAACGTTATATACTATTACGTAATGACGTATAAAGTTATGTAGCATCATGTAACAACGTATAACGATATATACTATTACGTAATGACGTATAACGTTATGTAGCATTATGTAACAACGTATAACGTTATATACTATTACGAAATACTTTATAACGTTATATAGTATAAGGTTATAACGTATAACGTTATGTAGCTTAACGTAACAACGTATATCGTTATATACTATTACGTACTAACGTATAACGTTATATAATATTACGTAAGAACCTATAACTTTATGTACTATTATGTACTTGTGCATAACATTATATAATATTACGCTATAACGTATAACGTTATATACTGTTACGTAATAATGTATAATGTTACGTAGTATTACCTTATAACGTATAACGTTATATACTATTACGAACTAACGTATAACGTTATATACTATTACGTAATAACGTATAACGTTATATACTATTACGTACTAACGTATAACGTTATATAGTATTACCTTATGACATACAACGTTACGTAGTATTACTTTATAACGTATAACGTTATATACTATTACGTAATGACGTATAACGTTATGTAGCTTAACGTAACAACGTATATCGTTATATACTATTACGTAATAACGTATAACGTTATATAATATTACGTAAGAACCTATAACGTTATGTACTATTATGTACTAGTGCATAACATTATATAATATTACGCTATAACGTATAACGTTATATACTATTACGTAATGACGTATAACGGTATGTAGCATTACGTCACAACGTATAACATTATATACTATTACGGAATGACGTATAACGTTATGTAGCATTACGTAATGACGTATAACGTTATATACTATTACGTAATACCGTATAACGTTACATACTATTACGTAATAACGTTTACCGTTATACAGTATTACCTTATAACGTATAACGGTATATACTATTACGTAATGACGTATAACGTTATGTGGCATTATGTAACAACGTATAACGTTATATACTATTACGTAATGACGTATAACGTTATGCAGCCCTACGTAACAGCGTATAACGTTATATAATATTACTTAATGACGTATAAAGTTATGTAGCATCATGTAACAACGCATAACGTTATATACTATTACGTAATGACGTATAACGTTATATAGTATTACTCTATAACGTATAAAGGTATATACTATTACGTAATAACGTATAACGTTATGTAGCAGTACGTAATGACGTATAACGTTATATAGTATTACCCTATAACGTGTAACGTTATGTAGTATTTCGTTATAACGTATAACGTTATATAATATTACGTAATGACGTATAACGTTATGTAGCATGAGGTAACAACGTATAACGTTATGTAGCAGTACGTAATGACGTATAACGTTATATAGTATTACCCTAAAACGTGTAACGTTTTGTAGCATTATGTAACAACGTATAACGTTATATACTATTACGTAATGACGTATAACGTTATGCAGCCCTACGTAACAGCGTATAACGTTACATAATATTACTTAATGACGTATAAAGTTATGTAGCATCATGTAACAACGTATAACGTTATATACTATTACGTAATGACGTATAAAGTTATGTAGCATCATGTAACAACGTATAACGATATATACTATTACGTAATGACGTATAACGTTATGTAGCATTATGTAACAACGTATAACGTTATATACTATTACGTAATACTTTATAACGTTATATAGTATAAGGTTATAACGTATAACGTTATGTAGCTTAACGTAACAACTTATATCGTTATATACTATTACGTACTAACGTATAACGTTATATAATATTACGTAAGAACCTATAACTTTATGTACTATTATGTACTTGTGCATAACATTATATAATATTACGCTATAACGTATAACGTTATATACTGTTACGTAATAATGTATAATGTTACGTAGTATTACCTTATAACGTATAACGTTATATACTATTACGAACTAACGTATAACGTTATATACTATTACGTAATAACGTATAACGTTATATACTATTACGTACTAACGTATAACGTTATATAGTATTACCTTATGACATACAACGTTACGTAGTATTACTTTATAACGTATAACGTTATATACTATTACGTTATGACGTATAACGTTATGTAGCATTATGTAACAACGTATAACGTTATATACTATTACGAAATACTTTATAACGTTATATAGTATAAGGTTATAACGTATAACGTTATGTAGCTTAACGTAACAACGTATATCGTTATATACTATTACGTAATAACGTATAACGTTATATAATATTACGTAAGAACCTATAACGTTATGTACTATTATGTACTAGTGCATAACATTATATAATATTACGCTATAACGTATAACGTTATATACTATTACGTAATGACGTATAACGTTATGTAGCATTATGTAACAACGTATAACGTTATATACTATTACGAAATACTTTATAACGTTATATAGTATAAGGTTATAACGTATAACGTTATGTAGCTTAACGTAACAACGTATATCGTTATATACTCTTACGTAATAACGTATAACGTTATATAATATTACGTAATAACGTATAACGTTATGTACTATTATGTAATAGTGTATAACGTTATATAGTATTACCTTATAACGTATAACGTTATATACTATTACGTAATGACGTATAACGTTATGTAGCATTACGTCACAACGTATAACGTTATATACTATTACGTAATGACGTATAACGTTATGTAGCATTATGTAACAACGTATAACGTTATATACTATTACGAAATAACGTATAACGTTATATAGTATAAGGTTATAACGTATAACGTTATGTAGCTTAACGTAATAACGTATATCGTTATATACTATTACGTAATAACGTATAACGTTATATAATATTACATAAGAACCTATAACGTTATGTACTATTATGTACTAGTGCATAACATTATATAATATTACGCTATAACGTATAACGTTATATACTATAACGTAATGACGTATAACGTTATGTAGCATTAGGTAACAACTTATAACGTTATATACTCTTATGTAATAGTGTACATCGTTATATAGTATTACCTTATAACGTATAACGTTTTATTGTATTACCTTATAACGTATAACGGTATGTAGCATTACCTTACAACGTATAACGTTATATAGTATTACGTAATAACGTATAACGTTATATACAATTACGTAATGACGTATAACGTTATGTAGCATTATGTAACAACGTATAACGTTATATACTATTACGTAATGACGTATAACGTTATGCAGCCCTACGTAACAGCGTATAACGTTACATAATATTACTTAATGACGTATAAAGTTATGTAGCATCATGTAACAACGTATAACGTTATATACTATTACGTAATGACGTATAACATTATGTAGCATTACGTAACAACGTATAACGTTATTTACTATTACGTAATACTTTATAACGTTATATAGTATAAGGTTATAACGCATAACGGTATGTAGCTTAACGTAACAACGTATATCGTTATATACTATTACGTAATAACGTATGACTTTATATACTATTACGTAATAACGTATAACGTTATGTAACCATACGTAACAGCGCATAACGTTATATACTGTTACGTAATAACGTATAACGTTATATAGTATTACCCTACAACGTATAACGTTATACACTATTACCTAATAGTGTATAGCGATATATATTATTACCTTATAACGTATAACGTTATGTAGCATTACGTAATAACGTATAACGCTGCATACTATTACGTAATACCGTATAACGTTACATACTATTACCTAATAACGTTTAACGTTATGTAACATCACGTAACAATGTATAACGTGATATACTATTACGTAACAACGTTATATACAATCACGTAATACTTTATAACGTTATATAGTATAAGGTTATAACGTATAACGTTATGTAGCTTAAAGTAACAACGTATATCGTTATATACTATTACGTAATAACGTATAACGTTATATAATATTACGTAAGAACCTATATCTTTATGTACTATTATGTACTTGTGCATAACATTATATAATATTACGCTATAACGTATAACGTTATATACTATTACGTAATGACGTATAAACATATGTTTCATTACCTAACAACGTATAACGTTATATACTATTACGTAATGACGTATAATGTTATGTAGCATTACGTAACAACGTATAACGTAATGTACTATTACGTAACAACGTATAACGTTATATACAATTACGTAATGACGTATAACGTTATGTAGCATCACGTAACAATGTATAACGTGATATACTATTACGTAACAACGTATAACGTTATATAGTATAAGGTTATAGCGTATAACGGTATGTAGCTTAACGTAACAACGTATATCGTTATATACTATTACGTAATAACGTATAACGTTATATAATATTACGTAGGAACCTATAACGTTATGTACTATTATGTACTAGTGCATAACATTATATAATATTACGCTATAACGTATAACGTTATATACTATTACGTAATGACGTATAACGTTATGTAGCATTAGGTAACAACGTATAACGTTATATACTCTTATGTAATAGTGTATATCGTTATATAGTATTACCTTATCACGTATAACGTTATATTGTATTACCTTATAACGTATAACGTTATATTGTATTACCTTATAGCGTATAACGGTATGTAGCATTACGTAACAATGTGTAACGTGATATACTATTACGTAATAACGTATAACGTTATGTAGCAGTACGTAATGACGTATAACGTTATATAGTATTACCCTATAACGTGTAACGTTATGTAGTATTTCGTTATAACGTATAACGTTATATACTATTACGTAATGACGTATAACGTTATGTAGCATTACGTAACAATGTATAACGTGATATACTATTACGTAACAACGTATAACGTTATATACAATTACGTAATGACGTATAACTTGATGTAGCATTATGTAACAACGTATACCGTTATATACTATTACGTAATGACGTATAACGTTATGCAGCCCTACGTAACAGCGTATAACGTTATATACTATTACGTAATGACGTATAAAGTTATGTAGCATCATGTAACAACGTATAACGATATATACTATTACGTAATGACGTATAACGTTATGTAGCATTATGTAACAACGTATAACGTTATATACTATTACGTAATACTTTATAACGTTATATAGTATAAGGTTATAACGTATAACGTTATGTAGCTTAACGTAACAACGTATATCGTTATATACTATTACGTAATAACGTATAACGTTATATAATATTACGTAAGAACCTATAACGTTATGTACTATTATGTACTAGTGCATAACATTATATAATATTACGCTATAACGTATAACGTTATATACTATTACGTAATGACGTATAACGTTATGTAGCATTAGGTAACAACGTATAACGTTATATACTCTTATGTAATAGTGTATATCGTTATATAGTATTACCTTATCACGTATAACGTTATATTGTATTACCTTATAACGTATAACGTTATATTGTATTACCTTATAGCGTATAACGGTATGTAGCATTACGTAACAATGTGTAACGTGATATACTATTACGTAACAACGTATAACGTTATATACAATTACGTAATGACGTATAACGATATGTAGCATTATGTAACAACGTATAACGTTATATACTATTACGTAATGACGTATAACGTTATGCAGCCCTACGTAACAGCGTATAACGTTATATAATGTTACTTAATGACGTATAAAATTATGTAGCATCATGTAACAACGTATAACGTTATATACTATTACGTAATGACGTATAACGTTATATAGTATTACTCTATAACGTATAAAGTTATATAATATTACGTAATAACGTATAACGTTATGTAGCAGTACGTAATGACGTATAACGTTATATAGTATTACCCTATAACGTATAACGTTATGTAGCATTACGTAATGACGTATAACGTTATATACTATTACGTAATACCGTATAACGTTACATACTATTACGTAATAACGTTTACCGTTATACAGTATTACCTTATAACGTATAACGGTATATACTATTACGTAATGACGTATAACGTTATGTAGCATTATGTAACAACGTATAACGTTATATACTATTACGTAATAACGTATAACGTTATATAGTATAAGGTTATAACGTATAACGTTATGTAACTTAACGTAATAACGTATATCGTTATATACTATTACGTAATAACGTATAACGTTATATAATATTACATAAGAACCTATAACGTTATGTACTATTATGTACTAGTGCATAACATTATATAATATTACGCTATAACGTATAACGTTATATACTATAACGTAATGACGTATAACGTTATGTAGCATTAGGTAACAACTTATAACGTTATATACTCTTATGTAATAGTGTACATCGTTATATAGTATTACCTTATAACGTATAACGTTATATTGTATTACCTTATAACGTATAACGGTATGTAGCATTACCTTACAACGTATAACGTTATATAGTATTACGTAATAACGTATAACGTTATATACAATTACGTAATGACGTATAACGTTATGTAGCATTATGTAACAACGTATAACGTTACATACTATTACGTAATGACGTATAACGTTATGCAGCCCTACGTAACAGCGTATAACGTTACATAATATTACTTAATGACGTATAAAGTTATGTAGCATCATGTAACAACGTATAACGTTATATACTATTACGTAATGACGTATAACATTATGTAGCATTACGTAACAACGTATAACGTTATTTACTATTACGTAATACTTTATAACGTTATATAGTATAAGGTTATAACGCATAACGGTATGTAGCTTAACGTAACAACGTATATCGTTATATACTATTACGTAATAACGTATGACTTTATATACTATTACGTAATAACGTATAACGTTATGTAACCATACGTAACAGCGCATAACGTTATATACTGTTACGTAATAACGTATAACGTTATATAGTATTACCCTACAACGTATAACGTTATACACTATTACCTAATAGTGTATAGCGATATATATTATTACCTTATAACGTATAACGTTATGTAGCATTACGTAATAACGTATAACGCTGCATACTATTACGTAATACCGTATAACGTTACATACTATTACCTAATAACGTTTAACGTTATGTAACATCACGTAACAATGTATAACGTGATATACTATTACGTAACAACGTTATATACAATCACGTAATACTTTATAACGTTATATAGTATAAGGTTATAACGTATAACGTTATGTAGCTTAAAGTAACAACGTATATCGTTATATACTATTACGTAATAACGTATAACGTTATATAATATTACGTAAGAACCTATAACTTTATGTACTATTATGTACTTGTGCATAACATTATATAATATTACGCTATAACGTATAACGTTATATACTATTACGTAATGACGTATAAACATATGTTTCATTACCTAACAACGTATAACGTTATATACTATTACGTAATGACGTATAATGTTATGTAGCATTACGTAACAACTTATAACGTAATGTACTATTACGTAACAACGTATAACGTTATATACAATTACGTAATGACGTATAACGTTATGTAGCATCACGTAACAATGTATAACGTGATATACTATTACGTAACAACGTATAACGTTATATAGTATAAGGTTATAGCGTATAACGTTATGTAGCTTAACGTAACAACGTATATCGTTATATACTATTACGTAATAACGTATAACGTTATATAATATTACGTAAGAACCTATAACGTTATGTACTATTATGTACTAGTGCATAACATTATATAATATTACGCTATAACGTATAACGTTATATACTATTACGTAATGACGTATAACGTTATGTAGCATTATGTAACAACGTATAACGTTATATACTATTACGAAATACTTTATAACGTTATATAGTATAAGGTTATAACGTATAACGTTATGTAGCTTAACGTATAAACGTATATCGTTATATACTCTTACGTAATAACGTATAACGTTATATAATATTACGTAATAACGTATAACGTTATGTACTATTATGTAATAGTGTATAACGTTATATAGTATTACCTTATAACGTATAACGTTATATACTATTACGTAATGACGTATAACGTTATGTAGCATTACGTCACAACGTATAACGTTATATACTATTACGGAATGACGTATAACGTTATGTAGCATTACGTAATGACGTATAACGTTATATACTATTACGTAATACCGTATAACGTTACATACTATTACGTAATAACGTTTACCGTTATACAGTATTACCTAATAACGTATAACGGTATATACTATTACGTAATGACGTATAACGTTATGTAGCATTATGTAACAACGTATAACGTTATATACTATTACGTAATAACGTATAACGTTATATAGTATAAGGTTATAACGTATAACGTTATGTAGCTTAACGTAATATTGTATATCGTTATATACTATTACGTAATAACGTATAACGTTATATAATATTACATAAGAACCTATATCGTTATGTTCTATTATGTACTGGTGCATAACATTATATAATATTACGCTATAACGTATAACGTTATATACTATAACGTAATGACGTATAACGTTATGTAGCATTAGGTAACAACTTATAACGTTATATACTCTTATGTAATAGTGTACATCGTTATATAGTATTACCTTATAACGTATAACGTTATATTGTATTACCTTATAACGTATAACGGTATGTAGCATTACCTTACAACGTATAACGTTATATAGTATTACGTAATAACGTATAACGTTATATTCAATTACGTAATGACGTATAACGTTATGTAGCATTATGTAACAACGTATAACGTTATATACTATTACGTAATGACGTATAACGTTATGCAGCCCTACGTAACAGCGTATAACGTTACATAATATTACTTAATGACGTATAAAGTTATCTAGCATCATGTAACAACGTATAACGTTATATACTATTACGTAATGACGTATAACGTTTTGTAGCATTACGTAACAACGTATAACGTTATTTACTATTACGTAATACTTTATAACGTTATATAGTATAAGGTTATAGCGTATAACGTTATGTAGCTTCACGTAACAACGTATATCGTTATATACTATTACGTAATAACGTATAACGTTATATAATATTACGTAGGAACCTATAACGTTATGTACTATTATGTACTAGTGCATAACATTATATAATATTACGCTATAACGTATAACGTTATATACTATTACGTAATGACGTATAACGTTATGTAGCATTAGGTAACAACGTATAACGTTATATACTCTTATGTAATAGTGTATATCGTTATATAGTATTACCTTATCACGTATAACGTTATATTGTATTGCCTTATAACGTATAACGTTATATTGTATTACCTTATAGCGTATAACGGTATGTAGCATTACGTAACAATGTGTAACGTGATATACTATTATGTAACAACGTATAACGTTATATACAATTACGTAATGACGTATAACGATATGTAGCATTATGTAACAACGTATAACGTTATATACTATTACGTAATGACGTATAACGTTATGCAGCCCTACGTAACAGCGTATAACGTTATATAATGTTACTTAATGACGTATAAAATTATGTAGCATCATGTAACAACGTATAACGTTATATACTATTACGTAATGACGTATAACGTTATATAGTATTACTCTATAACGTATAAAGTTATATACTATTACGTAATAACGTATAACGTTATGTAGCAGTACGTAATGACGTATAACGTTATATAGTATTACCCTATAACGTGTAACGTTATGTAGTATTTCGTTATAACGTATAACGTTATATACTATTACGTAATGACGTATAACGTTATGTAGCATTACGTAACAATGTATAACGTGATATACTATTACGTAACAACGTATAACGTTATATACAATTACGTAATGACGTATAACTTTATGTAGCATTATGTAACAACGTATAACGTTATATACTATTACGTAATGACGTATAACGTTATGCAGCCCTACGTAACAGCGTATAACGTAACATAATATTACTTAATGACGTATAAAGTTATCTAGCATCATGTAACAACGTATAACGTTATATACTATTACGTAATGACGTATAACGTTATATAATATTACGTAAGAACCTATAACGTTATGTACTATTATGTAATAGTGCATAACATTATATAATATTACGCTATAACGTATAACTTTATATACTATTACGTAATGACGTATAACGTTATGTAGCATTATGTAACAACGTATAACGTTATATACTATTACGTAATGACGTAAAACGTTATGCAGCCCTACGTAACAGCGTATAACGTTACATAATATTACTTAATGACGTATAAAGTTATGTAGCATCATGTAACAACGTATAACGTTATATACTATTACGTAATGACGTATAACGTTATGTAGCATTATGTAACAACGTATAACGTTATATACTATTACGTAATACTTTATAACGTTATATAGTATAAGGTTATAACGTATAACGTTATGTAGCTTAACGTAACAACGTATATCGTTATATAATATTACGTAATAACGTATAACGTTATATAATATTACGTAAGAACCTATAACGTTCTGTACTATTATGTACTAGTGCATAACATTATATAATATTACGCTATAACGTATAATGTTATATACTATTACGTAATGACGTATAACGTTATGTAGCATTATGTAACAACGTATAACGTTATATACTATTACGTAATGACGTAAAACGTTATGCAGCCCTACGTAACAGCGTATAACGTTACATAATATTACTTAATGACGTATAAAGTTATGTAGCATCATGTAACAACGTATAACGTTATATACTATTACGTAATGACGTATAACGTTATGTAGCATTATGTAACAACGTATAACGTTATATACTATTACGTAATACTTTATAACGTTATATAGTATAAGGTTATAACGTATAACGGTATGTAGCTTAACGTAACAACGTATATCGTTATATACTATTACGTAATAACGTATAACGTTATATAATATTACGTAGGAACCTATAACGTTATGTACTATTATGTACTAGTGCATAACATTATATAATATTACGCTATAACGTATAACGTTATATACTATTACGTAATGACGTATAACGTTATGTAGCATTAGGTAACAACGTATAACGTTATATACTCTTATGTAATAGTGTATATCGTTATATAGTATTACCTTATCACGTATAACGTTATATTGTATTACCTTATAACGTATAACGTTATATTGTATTACCTTATAGCGTATAACGGTATGTAGCATTACGTAACAATGTATAACGTGATATACTATTACGTAACAACGTATAACGTTATATACAATTACGTAATGACGTATAACGATATGTAGCATTATGTAACAACGTATAACGTTATATACTATTACGTAATGACGTATAACGTTATTTAGCATTATGTAACAACGTATACCGTTATATACTATTACGTAATCACGTATAACGTTATGCAGCCCTACGTAACAGCGTATAACGTTACATAATATTACTTAATGACGTATAAAGTTATGTAGCAACATGTAACAACGTATAACGTTATATAATATTACGTAATGACGTATAACGTTATGTAGCATCACGTAACAATGTATAACGTGATATACTATTACGTAACAACGTATAACGTTATATAGTATAAGGTTATAGCGTATAACGTTATGTAGCTTAACGTAACAACGTATATCGTTATATACTATTACGTAATAACGTATAACGTTATATAATATTACGTAAGAACCTATAACGTTATGTACTATTATGTACTAGTGCATAACATTATATAATATTACGCTATAACGTATAACGTTATATACTATTACGTAATGACGTATAACGTTATGTAGCATTATGTAACAACGTATAACGTTATATACTATTACGAAATACTTTATAACGTTATATAGTATAAGGTTATAACGTATAACGTTATGTAGCTTAACGTAACAACGTATATCGTTATATACTCTTACGTAATAACGTATAACGTTATATAATATTACGTAATAACGTATAACGTTATGTACTATTATGTAATAGTGTATAACGTTATATAGTATTACCTTATAACGTATAACGTTATATACTATTACGTAATGACGTATAACGTTATGTAGCATTACGTCACAACGTATAACGTTATATACTATTACGGAATGACGTATAACGTTATGTAGCATTACGTAATGACGTATAACGTTATATACTATTACGTAATACCGTATAACGTTACATACTATTACGTAATAACGTTTACCGTTATACAGTATTACCTTATAACGTATAACGGTATATACTATTACGTAATGACGTATAACGTTATGTAGCATTATGTAACAACGTATAACGTTATATACTATTACGTAATAACGTATAACGTTATATAGTATAAGGTTATAACGTATAACGTTATGTAGCTTAACGTAATAACGTATATCGTTATATACTATTACGTAATAACGTATAACGTTATATAATATTACATAAGAACCTATAACGTTATGTACTATTATGTACTAGTGCATAACATTATATAATATTACGCTATAACGTATAACGTTATATACTATAACGTAATGACGTATAACGTTATGTAGCATTAGGTAACAACTTATAACGTTATATACTCTTATGTAATAGTGTACATCGTTATATAGTATTACCTTATAACGTATAACGTTATATTGTATTACCTTATAACGTATAACGGTATGTAGCATTACCTTACAACGTATAACGTTATATAGTATTACGTAATAACGTATAACGTTATATTCAATTACGTAATGACGTATAACGTTATGTAGCATTATGTAACAACGTATAACGTTATATACTATTACGTAATGACGTATAACGTTATGCAGCCCTACGTAACAGCGTATAACGTTACATAATATTACTTAATGACGTATAAAGTTATGTAGCATCATGTAACAACGTATAACGTTATATACTATTACGTAATGACGTATAACGTTATGTAGCATTACGTAACAACGTATAACGTTATTTACTATTACGTAATACTTTATAACGTTATATAGTATAAGGTTATAACGTATAACGGTATGTAGCTTAACGTAACAACGTATATCGTTATATACTATTACGTAATAACGTATGACGTTATATACTATTACGTAATAACGTATAACGTTATGTAACCATACGTAACAGCGCATAACGTTATATACTGTTACGTAATAACGTATAACGTTATATAGTATTACCCTACATCGTATAACGTTATACACTATTACCTAATAGTGTATAGCGATATATATTATTACCTTATAACGTATAACGTTATGTAGCATTACGTAATAACGTATAACGCTGCATACTATTACGTAATACCGTATAACGTTACATACTATTACCTAATAACGTTTAACGTTATGTAACATCACGTAACAATGTATAACGTGATATACTATTACGTAACAACGTTATATACAATCACGTAATACTTTATAACGTTATATAGTATAAGGCTATAACGTATAACGTTATGTAGCTTAAAGTAACAACGTATATCGTTATATACTATTACGTAATAACGTATAACGTTATATAATATTACGTAAGAACCTATAACTTTATGTACTATTATGTACTTGTGCATAACATTATATAATATTACGCTATAACGTATAACGTTATATACTATTACGTAATGACGTATAAACATATGTTTCATTACCTAACAACGTATAACGTTATATACTATTACGTAATGACGTATAATGTTATGTAGCATTACGTAACAACGTATAACGTAATGTACTATTACATAACAACGTATAACGTTATATACAATTACGTAATGACGTATAACGTTATGTAGCATCACGTAACAATGTATAACGTGATATACTATTACGTAACAACGTATAACGTTATATAGTATAAGGTTATAGCGTATAACGTTATGTAGCTTAACGTAACAACGTATATCGTTATATACTATTACGTAATAACGTATAACGTTATATAATATTACGTAAGAACCTATAACGTTATGTACTATTATGTACTAGTGCATAACATTATATAATATTACGCTATAACGTATAACGTTATATACTATTACGTAATGACGTATAACGTTATGTAGCATTATGTAACAACGTATAACGTTATATACTATTACGTAATGACGTATAACGTTATGCAGCCCTACGTAACAGCGTATAACGTTACATAATATTACTTAATGACGTATAAAGTTATCTAGCATCATGTAACAACGTATAACGTTATATACTATTACGTAATGACGTATAACGTTTTGTAGCATTACGTAACAACGTATAACGTTATTTACTATTACGTAATACTTTATAACGTTATATAGTATAAGGTTATAGCGTATAACGTTATGTAGCTTCACGTAACAACGTATATCGTTATATACTATTACGTAATAACGTATAACGTTATATAATATTACGTAGGAACCTATAACGTTATGTACTATTATGTACTAGTGCATAACATTATATAATATTACGCTATAACGTATAACGTTATATACTATTACGTAATGACGTATAACGTTATGTAGCATTAGGTAACAACGTATAACGTTATATACTCTTATGTAATAGTGTATATCGTTATATAGTATTACCTTATCACGTATAACGTTATATTGTATTACCTTATAACGTATAACGTTATATTGTATTACCTTATAGCGTATAACGGTATGTAGCATTACGTAACAATGTGTAACGTTATATACTATTACGTAACAACGTATATCGTTATATACAATTACGTAATGACGTATAACGATATGTAGCATTATGTAACAACGTATAACGTTATATACTATTACGTAATGACGTATAACGTTATTTAGCATTATGTAACAACGTATAGCGTTATATACTATTACGTAATGACGTATAACGTTATGCAGCCCTACGTAACAGCGTATAACGTTACATAATATTACTTAATGACGTATAAAGTTATGTAGCATCATGTAACAACGTATAACGTTATATACTATTACGTAATGACGTATAACGTTATGTAGCATTACGTAACAACGTATAACGTTATTTACTATTACGTAATACTTTATAACGTTATATAGTATAAGGTTATAACGTATAACGTTATGTAGCTTAACGTAACGACGTATATCGTTATATACTATTACGTAATAACGTATAACGTTATATAATATTACGTAAGAACCTATAACGTTATGTACTATTATGTACTAGTGCATAACATTATATAATGTTACGCTATAGCGTATAATGTTATATACTATTACGTAATGACGTATAACGTTATGTAGCATTAGGTAACAACGTATAACGTTATATACTCTTATGTAATAGTGTACATCGTTATATAGTATTACCTTATAACGTATAACGTTATATTGTATTACCTTATAACGTATAACGGTATGTAGCATTACCTTACAACGTATAACGTTATATAGTATTACGTAATAACGTATAACGTTATATTCAATTACGTAATGACGTATAACGTTATGTAGCATTATGTAACAACGTATAACGTTATATACTATTACGTAATGACGTATAACGTTATGCAGCCCTACGTAACAGCGTATAACGTTACATAATATTACTTAATGACGTATAAAGTTATGTAGCATCATGTAACAACGTATAACGTTATATACTATTACGTAATGACGTATAACGTTATGTCGCATTACGTAACAACGTATAACGTTATTTACTATTACGTAATACTTTATAACGTTATATAGTATAAGGTTATAACGTATAACGGTATGTAGCTTAACGTAACAACGTATATCGTTATATACTATTACGTAATAACGTATGACGTTATATACTATTACGTAATAACGTATAACGTTATGTAACCATACGTAACAGCGCATAACGTTATATACTGTTACGTAATAACGTATAACCTTATATAGTATTACCCTACAACGTATAACGTTATACACTATTACCTAATAGTGTATAGCGATATATATTATTACCTTATAACGTATAACGTTATGTAGCATTACGTAATAACGTATAACGCTGCATACTATTACGTAATACCGTATAACGTTACATACTATTACCTAATAACGTTTAACGTTATGTAACATCACGTAACAATGTATAACGTGATATACTATTACGTAACAACGTTATATACAATCACGTAATACTTTATAACGTTATATAGTATAAGGCTATAACGTATAACGTTATGTAGCTTAAAGTAACAACGTATATCGTTATATACTATTACGTAATAACGTATAACGTTATATAATATTACGTAAGAACCTATAACTTTATGTACTATTATGTACTTGTGCATAACATTATATAATATTACGCTATAACGTATAACGTTATATACTATTACGTAATGACGTATAAACATATGTTTCATTACCTAACAACGTATAACGTTATATACTATTACGTAATGACGTATAATGTTATGTAGCATTACGTAACAACGTATAACGTAATGTACTATTACGTAACAACGTATAACGTTATATACAATTACGTAATGACGTATAACGTTATGTAGCATCACGTAACAATGTATAACGTGATATACTATTACGTAACAACGTATAACGTTATATAGTATAAGGTTATAGCGTATAACGTTATGTAGCTTAACGTAACAACGTATATCGTTATATACTATTACGTAATAACGTATAACGTTATATAATATTACGTAAGAACCTATAACGTTATGTACTATTATGTACTAGTGCATAACATTATATAATATTACGCTATAACGTATAACGTTATATACTATTACGTAATGACGTATAACGTTATGTAGCATTATGTAACAACGTATAACGTTATATACTATTACGTAATGACGTATAACGTTATGCAGCCCTACGTAACAGCGTATAACGTTACATAATATTACTTAATGACGTATAAAGTTATCTAGCATCATGTAACAACGTATAACGTTATATACTATTACGTAATGACGTATAACGTTTTGTAGCATTACGTAACAACGTATAACGTTATTTACTATTACGTAATACTTTGTAACGTTATATAGTATAAGGTTATAGCGTATAACGTTATGTAGCTTCACGTAACAACGTATATCGTTATATACTATTACGTAATAACGTATAACGTTATATAATATTACGTAGGAACCTATAACGTTATGTACTATTATGTACTAGTGCATAACATTATATAATATTACGCTATAACGTATAACGTTATATACTATTACGTAATGACGTATAACGTTATGTAGCATTAGGTAACAACGTATAACGTTATATACTCTTATGTAATAGTGTATATCGTTATATAGTATTACCTTATCACGTATAACGTTATATTGTATTACCTTATAACGTATAACGTTATATTGTATTACCTTATAGCGTATAACGGTATGTAGCATTACGTAACAATGTGTAACGTGATATACTATTACGTAACAACGTATATCGTTATATACAATTACGTAATGACGTATAACGATATGTAGCATTATGTAACAACGTATAACGTTATATACTATTACGTAATGACGTATAACGTTATTTAGCATTATGTAACAACGTATAGCGTTATATACTATTACGTAATGACGTATAACGTTATGCAGCCCTACGTAACAGCGTATAACGTTACATAATATTACTTAATGACGTATAAAGTTATGTAGCATCATGTAACAACGTATAACGTTATATACTATTACGTAATGACGTATAACGTTATGTAGCATTACGTAACAACGTATAACGTTATTTACTATTACGTAATACTTTATAACGTTATATAGTATAAGGTTATAACGTATAACGTTATGTAGCTTAACGTAACGACGTATATCGTTATATACTATTACGTAATAACGTATAACGTTATATAATATTACGTAAGAACCTATAACGTTATGTACTATTATGTACTAGTGCATAACATTATATAATGTTACGCTATAGCGTATAATGTTATATACTATTACGTAATGACGTATAACGTTATGTAGCATTAGGTAACAACGTATAACGTTATATACTCTTATGTAATAGTGTACATCGTTATATAGTATTACCTTATAACGTATAACGTTATATTGTATTACCTTATAACGTATAACGGTATGTAGCATTACCTTACAACGTATAACGTTATATAGTATTACGTAATAACGTATAACGTTATATTCAATTACGTAATGACGTATAACGTTATGTAGCATTATGTAACAACGTATAACGTTATATACTATTACGTAATGACGTATAACGTTATGCAGCCCTACGTAACAGCGTATAACGTTACATAATATTACTTAATGACGTATAAAGTTATCTAGCATCATGTAACAACGTATAACGTTATATACTATTACGTAATGACGTATAACGTTTTGTAGCATTACGTAACAACGTATAACGTTATTTACTATTACGTAATACTTTATAACGTTATATAGTATAAGGTTATAGCGTATAACGTTATGTAGCTTCACGTAACAACGTATATCGTTATATACTATTACGTAATAACGTATAACGTTATATAATATTACGTAGGAACCTATAACGTTATGTACTATTATGTACTAGTGCATAACATTATATAATATTACGCTATAACGTATAACGTTATATACTATTACGTAATGACGTATAACGTTATGTAGCATTAGGTAACAACGTATAACGTTATATACTCTTATGTAATAGTGTATATCGTTATATAGTATTACCTTATCACGTATAACGTTATATTGTATTGCCTTATAACGTATAACGTTATATTGTATTACCTTATAGCGTATAACGGTATGTAGCATTACGTAACAATGTGTAACGTGATATACTATTACGTAACAACGTATAACGTTATATACAATTACGTAATGACGTATAACGATATGTAGCATTATGTAACAACGTATAACGTTATATACTATTACGTAATGACGTATAACGTTATGCAGCCCTACGTAACAGCGTATAACGTTATATAATGTTACTTAATGACGTATAAAATTATGTAGCATCATGTAACAACGTATAACGTTATATACTATTACGTAATGACGTATAACGTTATATAGTATTACTCTATAACGTATAAAGTTATATACTATTACGTAATAACGTATAACGTTATGTAGCAGTACGTAATGACGTATAACGTTATATAGTATTACCCTATAACGTGTAACGTTATGTAGTATTTCGTTATAACGTATAACGTTATATACTATTACGTAATGACGTATAACGTTATGTAGCATTACGTAACAATGTATAACGTGATATACTATTACGTAACAACGTATAACGTTATATACAATTACGTAATGACGTATAACGTTATGTAGCATTATGTAACAACGTATAACGTTATATACTATTACGTAATGACGTATAACGTTATGCAGCCCTACGTAACAGCGTATAACGTAACATAATATTACTTAATGACGTATAAAGTTATCTAGCATCATGTAACAACGTATAACGTTATATACTATTACGTAATGACTTATAACGTTATATAATATTACGTAAGAACCTATAACGTTATGTACTATTATGTAATAGTGCATAACATTATATAATATTACGCTATAACGTATAACTTTATATACTATTACGTAATGACGTATAACGTTATGTAGCATTATGTAACAACGTATAACGTTATATACTATTACGTAATGACGTAAAACGTTATGCAGCCCTACGTAACAGCGTATAACGTTACATAATATTACTTAATGACGTATAAAGTTATGTAGCATCATGTAACAACGTATAACGTTATATACTATTACGTAATGACGTATAACGTTATGTAGCATTATGTAACAACGTATAACGTTATATACTATTACGTAATACTTTATAACGTTATATAGTATAAGGTTATAACGTATAACGTTATGTAGCTTAACGTAACAACGTATATCGTTATATAATATTACGTAATAACGTATAACGTTATATAATATTACGTAATGACGTATAACGTTATGTAGCATTATGTAACAACGTATAACGTTATATACTATTACGTAATACTTTATAACGTTATATAGTATAAGGTTATAACGTATAACGGTATGTAGCTTAACGTAACAACGTATATCGTTATATACTATTACGTAATAACGTATAACGTTATATAATATTACGTAGGAACCTATAACGTTATGTACTATTATGTACTAGTGCATAACATTATATAATATTACGCTATAACGTATAACGTTATATACTATTACGTAATGACGTATAACGTTATGTAGCATTAGGTAACAACGTATAACGTTATATACTCTTATGTAATAGTGTATATCGTTATATAGTATTACCTTATCACGTATAACGTTATATTGTATTACCTTATAACGTATAACGTTATATTGTATTACCTTATAGCGTATAACGGTATGTAGCATTACGTAACAATGTATAACGTGATATACTATTACGTAACAACGTATAACGTTATATACAATTACGTAATGACGTATAACGATATGTAGCATTATGTAACAACGTATAACGTTATATACTATTACGTAATGACGTATAACGTTATTTAGCATTATGTAACAACGTATACCGTTATATACTATTACGTAATGACGTATAACGTTATGCAGCCCTACGTAACAGCGTATAACGTTACATAATATTACTTAATGACGTATAAAGTTATGTAGCAACATGTAACAACGTATAACGTTATATAATATTACGTAATGACGTATAACGTTATGTAGCATCACATAACAATGTATAACGTGATATACTATTACGTAACAACGTATAACGTTATATAGTATAAGGTTATAGCGTATAACGTTATGTAGCTTAACGTAACAACGTATATCGTTATATACTATTACGTAATAACGTATAACGTTATATAATATTACGTAAGAACCTATAACGTTATGTACTATTATGTACTAGTGCATAACATTATATAATATTACGCTATAACGTATAACGTTATATACTATTACGTAATGACGTATAACGTTATGTAGCATTATGTAACAACGTATAACGTTATATACTATTACGAAATACTTTATAACGTTATATAGTATAAGGTTATAACGTATAACGTTATGTAGCTTAACGTAACAACGTATATCGTTATATACTCTTACGTAATAACGTATAACGTTATATAATATTACGTAATAACGTATAACGTTATGTACTATTATGTAATAGTGTATAACGTTATATAGTATTACCTTATAACGTATAACGTTATATACTATTACGTAATGACGTATAACGTTATGTAGCATTACGTCACAACGTATAACGTTATATACTATTACGGAATGACGTATAACGTTATGTAGCATTACGTAATGACGTATAACGTTATATACTATTACGTAATACCGTATAACGTTACATACTATTACGTAATAACGTTTACCGTTATACAGTATTACCTTATAACGTATAACGGTATATACTATTACGTAATGACGTATAACGTTATGTAGCATTATGTAACAACGTATAACGTTATATACTATTACGTAATAACGTATAACGTTATATAGTATAAGGTTATAACGTATAACGTTATGTAGCTTAACGTAATAACGTATATCGTTATATACTATTACGTAATAACGTATAACGTTATATAATATTACATAAGAACCTATAACGTTATGTACTATTATGTACTAGTGCATAACATTATATAATATTACGCTATAACGTATAACGTTATATACTATAACGTAATGACGTATAACGTTATGTAGCATTAGGTAACAACTTATAACGTTATATACTCTTATGTAATAGTGTACATCGTTATATAGTATTACCTTATAACGTATAACGTTATATTGTATTACCTTATAACGTATAACGTTATATTGTATTACCTTATAACGTATAACGGTATGTAGCATTACCTTACAACGTATAACGTTATATAGTATTACGTAATAACGTATAACGTTATATTCAATTACGTAATGACGTATAACGTTATGTAGCATTATGTAACAACGTATAACGTTATATACTATTACGTAATGACGTATAACGTTATGCAGCCCTACGTAACAGCGTATAACGTTACATAATATTACTTAATGACGTATAAAGTTATGTAGCATCATGTAACAACGTATAACGTTATATACTATTACGTAATGACGTATAACGTTATGTAGCATTACGTAACAACGTATAACGTTATTTACTATTACGTAATACTTTATAACGTTATATAGTATAAGGTTATAACGTATAACGGTATGTAGCTTAACGTAACAACGTATATCGTTATATACTATTACGTAATAACGTATAACGTTATGTAACCATACGTAACAGCGCATAACGTTATATACTGTTACGTAATAACGTATAACGTTATATAGTATTACCCTACATCGTATAACGTTATACACTATTACCTAATAGTGTATAGCGATATATATTATTACCTTATAACGTATAACGTTATGTAGCATTACGTAATAACGTATAACGCTGCATACTATTACGTAATACCGTATAACGTTACATACTATTACCTAATAACGTTTAACGTTATGTAACATCACGTAACAATGTATAACGTGATATACTATTACGTAACAACGTTATATACAATCACGTAATACTTTATAACGTTATATAGTATAAGGCTATAACGTATAACGTTATGTAGCTTAAAGTAACAACGTATATCGTTATATACTATTACGTAATAACGTATAACGTTATATAATATTACGTAAGAACCTATAACTTTATGTACTATTATGTACTTGTGCATAACATTATATAATATTACGCTATAACGTATAACGTTATATACTATTACGTAATGACGTATAAACATATGTTTCATTACCTAACAACGTATAACGTTATATACTATTACGTAATGACGTATAATGTTATGTAGCATTACGTAACAACGTATAACGTAATGTACTATTACGTAACAACGTATAACGTTATATACAATTACGTAATGACGTATAACGTTATGTAGCATCACGTAACAATGTATAACGTGATATACTATTACGTAACAACGTATAACGTTATATAGTATAAGGTTATAGCGTATAACGTTATGTAGCTTAACGTAACAACGTATATCGTTATATACTATTACGTAATAACGTATAACGTTATATAATATTACGTAAGAACCTATAACGTTATGTACTATTATGTACTAGTGCATAACATTATATAATATTACGCTATAACGTATAACGTTATATACTATTACGTAATGACGTATAACGTTATGTAGCATTATGTAACAACGTATAACGTTATATACTATTACGTAATGACGTATAACGTTATGCAGCCCTACGTAACAGCGTATAACGTTACATAATATTACTTAATGACGTATAAAGATATCTAGCATCATGTAACAACGTATAACGTTATATACTATTACGTAATGACGTATAACGTTTTGTAGCATTACGTAACAACGTATAACGTTATTTACTATTACGTAATACTTTATAACGTTATATAGTATAAGGTTATAGCGTATAACGTTATGTAGCTTCACGTAACA
The DNA here is from genome assembly GCF_905332965.1 of Bombus pascuorum. NCBI lineage: Eukaryota > Metazoa > Arthropoda > Insecta > Hymenoptera > Apidae > Bombus > Bombus pascuorum. The sequence goes on from NC_083504.1 coordinate 628,927, forward strand.
ACGTATATCGTTATATACTATTACGTAATAACGTATAACGTTATATAATATTACGTAGGAACCTATAACGTTATGTACTATTATGTACTAGTGCATAACATTATATAATATTACGCTATAACGTATAACGTTATATACTATTACGTAATGACGTATAACGTTATGTAGCATTAGGTAACAACGTATAACGTTATATACTCTTATGTAATAGTGTATATCGTTATATAGTATTACCTTATCACGTATAACGTTATATTGTATTACCTTATAACGTATAACGTTATATTGTATTACCTTATAGCGTATAACGGTATGTAGCATTACGTAACAATGTGTAACGTGATATACTATTACGTAACAACGTATATCGTTATATACAATTACGTAATGACGTATAACGATATGTAGCATTATGTAACAACGTATAACGTTATATACTATTACGTAATGACGTATAACGTTATTTAGCATTATGTAACAACGTATAGCGTTATATACTATTACGTAATGACGTATAACGTTATGCAGCCCTACGTAACAGCGTATAACGTTACATAATATTACTTAATGACGTATAAAGTTATGTAGCATCATGTAACAACGTATAACGTTATATACTATTACGTAATGACGTATAACGTTATGTAGCATTACGTAACAACGTATAACGTTATTTACTATTACGTAATACTTTATAACGTTATATAGTATAAGGTTATAACGTATAACGGTATGTAGCTTAACGTAACAACGTATATCGTTATATACTATTACGTAATAACGTATGACGTTATATACTATTACGTAATAACGTATAACGTTATGTAACCATACGTAACAGCGCATAACGTTATATACTGTTACGTAATAACGTATAACGTTATATAGTATTACCCTACATCGTATAACGTTATACACTATTACCTAATAGTGTATAGCGATATATATTATTACCTTATAACGTATAACGTTATGTAGCATTACGTAATAACGTATAACGCTGCATACTATTACGTAATACCGTATAACGTTACATACTATTACCTAATAACGTTTAACGTTATGTAACATCACGTAACAATGTATAACGTGATATACTATTACGTAACAACGTTATATACAATCACGTAATACTTTATAACGTTATATAGTATAAGGCTATAACGTATAACGTTATGTAGCTTAAAGTAACAACGTATATCGTTATATACTATTACGTAATAACGTATAACGTTATATAATATTACGTAAGAACCTATAACTTTTTGTACTATTATGTACTTGTGCATAACATTATATAATATTACGCTATAACGTATAACGTTATATACTATTACGTAATGACGTATAAACATATGTTTCATTACCTAACAACGTATAACGTTATATACTATTACGTAATGACGTATAATGTTATGTAGCATTACGTAACAACGTATAACGTAATGTACTATTACATAACAACGTATAACGTTATATACAATTACGTAATGACGTATAACGTTATGTAGCATCACGTAACAATGTATAACGTGATATACTATTACGTAACAACGTATAACGTTATATAGTATAAGGTTATAGCGTATAACGTTATGTAGCTTAACGTAACAACGTATATCGTTATATACTATTACGTAATAACGTATAACGTTATATAATATTACGTAAGAACCTATAACGTTATGTACTATTATGTACTAGTGCATAACATTATATAATATTACGCTATAACGTATAACGTTATATACTATTACGTAATGACGTATAACGTTATGTAGCATTATGTAACAACGTATAACGTTATATACTATTACGTAATGACGTATAACGTTATGCAGCCCTACGTAACAGCGTATAACGTTACATAATATTACTTAATGACGTATAAAGTTATCTAGCATCATGTAACAACGTATAACGTTATATACTATTACGTAATGACGTATAACGTTTTGTAGCATTACGTAACAACGTATAACGTTATTTACTATTACGTAATACTTTATAACGTTATATAGTATAAGGTTATAGCGTATAACGTTATGTAGCTTCACGTAACAACGTATATCGTTATATACTATTACGTAATAACGTATAACGTTATATAATATTACGTAGGAACCTATAACGTTATGTACTATTATGTACTAGTGCATAACATTATATAATATTACGCTATAACGTATAACGTTATATACTATTACGTAATGACGTATAACGTTATGTAGCATTAGGTAACAACGTATAACGTTATATACTCTTATGTAATAGTGTATATCGTTATATAGTATTACCTTATCACGTATAACGTTATATTGTATTACCTTATAACGTATAACGTTATATTGTATTACCTTATAGCGTATAACGGTATGTAGCATTACGTAACAATGTGTAACGTGATATACTATTACGTAACAACGTATATCGTTATATACAATTACGTAATGACGTATAACGATATGTAGCATTATGTAACAACGTATAACGTTATATACTATTACGTAATGACGTATAACGTTATTTAGCATTATGTAACAACGTATAGCGTTATATACTATTACGTAATGACGTATAACGTTATGCAGCCCTACGTAACAGCGTATAACGTTACATAATATTACTTAATGACGTATAATGTTATGTAGCATCATGTAACAACGTATAACGTTATATACTATTACGTAATGACGTATAACGTTATGTAGCATTACGTAACAACGTATAACGTTATTTACTATTACGTAATACTTTATAACGTTATATAGTATAAGGTTATAACGTATAACGTTATGTAGCTTAACGTAACGACGTATATCGTTATATACTATTACGTAATAACGTATAACGTTATATAATATTACGTAAGAACCTATAACGTTATGTACTATTATGTACTAGTGCATAACATTATATAATGTTACGCTATAGCGTATAATGTTATATACTATTACGTAATGACGTATAACGTTATGTAGCATTAGGTAACAACGTATAACGTTATATACTCTTATGTAATAGTGTACATCGTTATATAGTATTACCTTATAACGTATAACGTTATATTGTATTACCTTATAACGTATAACGGTATGTAGCATTACCTTACAACGTATAACGTTATATAGTATAACGTAATAACGTATAACGTTATATTCAATTACGTAATGACGTATAACGTTATGTAGCATTATGTAACAACGTATAACGTTATATACTATTACGTAATGACGTATAACGTTATGCAGCCCTACGTAACAGCGTATAACGTTACATAATATTACTTAATGACGTATAAAGTTATGTAGCATCATGTAACAACGTATAACGTTATATACTATTACGTAATGACGTATAACGTTATGTAGCATTACGTAACAACGTATAACGTTATTTACTATTACGTAATACTTTATAACGTTATATAGTATAAGGTTATAACGTATAACGGTATGTAGCTTAACGTAACAACGTATATCGTTATATACTATTACGTAATAACGTATGACGTTATATACTATTACGTAATAACGTATAACGTTATGTAACCATACGTAACAGCGCATAACGTTATATACTGTTACGTAATAACGTATAACCTTATATAGTATTACCCTACAACGTATAACGTTATACACTATTACCTAATAGTGTATAGCGATATATATTATTACCTTATAACGTATAACGTTATGTAGCATTACGTAATAACGTATAACGCTGCATACTATTACGTAATACCGTATAACGTTACATACTATTACCTAATAACGTTTAACGTTATGTAACATCACGTAACAATGTATAACGTGATATACTATTACGTAACAACGTTATATACAATCACGTAATACTTTATAACGTTATATAGTATAAGGCTATAACGTATAACGTTATGTAGCTTAAAGTAACAACGTATATCGTTATATACTATTACGTAATAACGTATAACGTTATATAATATTACGTAAGAACCTATAACTTTATGTACTATTATGTACTTGTGCATAACATTATATAATATTACGCTATAACGTATAACGTTATATACTATTACGTAATGACGTATAAACATATGTTTCATTACCTAACAACGTATAACGTTATATACTATTACGTAATGACGTATAATGTTATGTAGCATTACGTAACAACGTATAACGTAATGTACTATTACGTAACAACGTATAACGTTATATACAATTACGTAATGACGTATAACGTTATGTAGCATCACGTAACAATGTATAACGTGATATACTATTACGTAACAACGTATAACGTTATATAGTATAAGGTTATAGCGTATAACGTTATGTAGCTTAACGTAACAACGTATATCGTTATATACTATTACGTAATAACGTATAACGTTATATAATATTACGTAAGAACCTATAACGTTATGTACTATTATGTACTAGTGCATAACATTATATAATATTACGCTATAACGTATAACGTTATATACTATTACGTAATGACGTATAACGTTATGTAGCATTATGTAACAACGTATAACGTTATATACTATTACGTAATGACGTATAACGTTATGCAGCCCTACGTAACAGCGTATAACGTTACATAATATTACTTAATGACGTATAAAGTTATCTAGCATCATGTAACAACGTATAACGTTATATACTATTACGTAATGACGTATAACGTTTTGTAGCATTACGTAACAACGTATAACGTTATTTACTATTACGTAATACTTTGTAACGTTATATAGTATAAGGTTATAGCGTATAACGTTATGTAGCTTCACGTAACAACGTATATCGTTATATACTATTACGTAATAACGTATAACGTTATATAATATTACGTAGGAACCTATAACGTTATGTACTATTATGTACTAGTGCATAACATTATATAATATTACGCTATAACGTATAACGTTATATACTATTACGTAATGACGTATAACGTTATGTAGCATTAGGTAACAACGTATAACGTTATATACTCTTATGTAATAGTGTATATCGTTATATAGTATTACCTTATCACGTATAACGTTATATTGTATTACCTTATAACGTATAACGTTATATTGTATTACCTTATAGCGTATAACGGTATGTAGCATTACGTAACAATGTGTAACGTGATATACTATTACGTAACAACGTATATCGTTATATACAATTACGTAATGACGTATAACGATATGTAGCATTATGTAACAACGTATAACGTTATATACTATTACGTAATGACGTATAACGTTATTTAGCATTATGTAACAACGTATAGCGTTATATACTATTACGTAATGACGTATAACGTTATGCAGCCCTACGTAACAGCGTATAACGTTACATAATATTACTTAATGACGTATAAAGTTATGTAGCATCATGTAACAACGTATAACGTTATATACTATTACGTAATGACGTATAACGTTATGTAGCATTACGTAACAACGTATAACGTTATTTACTATTACGTAATACTTTATAACGTTATATAGTATAAGGTTATAACGTATAACGTTATGTAGCTTAACGTAACGACGTATATCGTTATATACTATTACGTAATAACGTATAACGTTATATAATATTACGTAAGAACCTATAACGTTATGTACTATTATGTACTAGTGCATAACATTATATAATGTTACGCTATAGCGTATAATGTTATATACTATTACGTAATGACGTATAACGTTATGTAGCATTAGGTAACAACGTATAACGTTATATACTCTTATGTAATAGTGTACATCGTTATATAGTATTACCTTATAACGTATAACGTTATATTGTATTACCTTATAACGTATAACGGTATGTAGCATTACCTTACAACGTATAACGTTATATAGTATTACGTAATAACGTATAACGTTATATTCAATTACGTAATGACGTATAACGTTATGTAGCATTATGTAACAACGTATAACGTTATATACTATTACGTAATGACGTATAACGTTATGCAGCCCTACGTAACAGCGTATAACGTTACATAATATTACTTAATGACGTATAAAGTTATGTAGCATCATGTAACAACGTATAACGTTATATACTATTACGTAATGACGTATAACGTTATGTAGCATTACGTAACAACGTATAACGTTATTTACTATTACGTAATACTTTATAACGTTATATAGTATAAGGTTATAACGTATAACGGTATGTAGCTTAACGTAACAACGTATATCGTTATATACTATTACGTAATAACGTATGACGTTATATACTATTACGTAATAACGTATAACGTTATGTAACCATACGTAACAGCGCATAACGTTATATACTGTTACGTAATAACGTATAACCTTATATAGTATTACCCTACAACGTATAACGTTATACACTATTACCTAATAGTGTATAGCGATATATATTATTACCTTATAACGTATAACGTTATGTAGCATTACGTAATAACGTATAACGCTGCATACTATTACGTAATACCGTATAACGTTACATACTATTACCTAATAACGTTTAACGTTATGTAACATCACGTAACAATGTATAACGTGATATACTATTACGTAACAACGTTATATACAATCACGTAATACTTTATAACGTTATATAGTATAAGGCTATAACGTATAACGTTATGTAGCTTAAAGTAACAACGTATATCGTTATATACTATTACGTAATAACGTATAACGTTATATAATATTACGTAAGAACCTATAACTTTATGTACTATTATGTACTTGTGCATAACATTATATAATATTACGCTATAACGTATAACGTTATATACTATTACGTAATGACGTATAAACATATGTTTCATTACCTAACAACGTATAATGTTATATACTATTACGTAATGACGTATAATGTTATGTAGCATTACGTAACAACGTATAACGTAATGTACTATTACGTAACAACGTATAACGTTATATACAATTACGTAATGACGTATAACGTTATGTAGCATCACGTAACAATGTATAACGTGATATACTATTACGTAACAACGTATAACGTTATATAGTATAAGGTTATAGCGTATAACGTTATGTAGCTTAACGTAACAACGTATATCGTTATATACTATTACGTAATAACGTATAACGTTATATAATATTACGTAAGAACCTATAACGTTATGTACTATTATGTACTAGTGCATAACATTATATAATATTACGCTATAACGTATAACGTTATATACTATTACGTAATGACGTATAACGTTATGTAGCATTATGTAACAACGTATAACGTTATATACTATTACGTAATGACGTATAACGTTATGCAGCCCTACGTAACAGCGTATAACGTTACATAATATTACTTAATGACGTATAAAGTTATCTAGCATCATGTAACAACGTATAACGTTATATACTATTACGTAATGACGTATAACGTTTTGTAGCATTACGTAACAACGTATAACGTTATTTACTATTACGTAATACTTTGTAACGTTATATAGTATAAGGTTATAGCGTATAACGTTATGTAGCTTCACGTAACAACGTATATCGTTATATACTATTACGTAATAACGTATAACGTTATATAATATTACGTAGGAACCTATAACGTTATGTACTATTATGTACTAGTGCATAACATTATATAATATTACGCTATAACGTATAACGTTATATACTATTACGTAATGACGTATAACGTTATGTAGCATTAGGTAACAACGTATAACGTTATATACTCTTATGTAATAGTGTATATCGTTATATAGTATTACCTTATCACGTATAACGTTATATTGTATTACCTTATAACGTATAACGTTATATTGTATTACCTTATAGCGTATAACGGTATGTAGCATTACGTAACAATGTGTAACGTGATATACTATTACGTAACAACGTATAACGTTATATACAATTACGTAATGACGTATAACGATATGTAGCATTATGTAACAACGTATAACGTTATATACTATTACGTAATGACGTATAACGTTATGCAGCCCTACGTAACAGCGTATAACGTTATATAATGTTACTTAATGACGTATAAAATTATGTAGCATCATGTAACAACGTATAACGTTATATACTATTACGTAATGACGTATAACGTTATATAGTATTACTCTATAACGTATAAAGTTATATACTATTACGTAATAACGTATAACGTTATGTAGCAGTACGTAATGACGTATAACGTTATATAGTATTACCCTATAACGTGTAACGTTATGTAGTATTTCGTTATAACGTATAACGTTATATACTATTACGTAATGACGTATAACGTTATGTAGCATTACGTAACAACGTATAACGTTATATACTATTACGTAATAACGTATAACGTTATATAATATTACGTAGGAACCTATAACGTTATGTACTATTATGTACTAGTGCATAACATTATATAATATTACGCTATAACGTATAACGTTATATACTATTACGTAATGACGTATAACGTTATGTAGCATTATGTAACAACGTATAACGTTATATACAATTATGTAATGACGTATAACGTTATGTAGCCCTACGTAACAGCGTATAACGTTATATAATATTACTTAATGACGTATAAAGTTATGTAGCATCATGTAACAACGTATATCGTTATATACTATTACGTAATAACGTATAACGTTATATAATATTACGTAAGAACCTATAACATTATGTACTATTATGTACTTGTGCATAACATTATATAATATTACGCTATAACGTATAACGTTACATACTATTACGTAATGACGTATAAACATATGTTTCATTACCTAACAACGTATAACGTTATATACTATTACGTAATGACGTATAACGTTATGTAGCTGTACGTAACAACGTATAACGTAATGTACTATTACGTAACAACGTATAACGTTATATACAATTACGTAATGACGTATAACGTTATGTAGCATCACGTAACAATGTATAACGTGATATACTATTACGTAACAACGTATAACGTTATATACAATTACGTAATGACGTATAACTTTATGTAGCATTATGTAACAACGTATAACGTTATATACTATTACGTAATGACGTATAACGTTATGTAGCATCACGTAACAATGTATAACGTGATATACTATTACGTAACAACGTATAACGTTATATACAATTACGTAATGACGTATAACGTTATGTAGCATCACGTAACAATGTATAACGTGATATACTATTACGTAATGACGTATAACGTTATGTAGCATCACGTAACAATGTATAACGTGATATACTATTACGTAACAACGTATAACGTTATATACAATTACGTAATGACGTATAACGTTATGTAGCATCACGTAACAATGTATAACGTTATATAATATTACTTAATGACGTATAAAGTTATGTAGCATTACGTAACAACGTATAACGTTATATACTATTACGTAATGACGTATAACGTTATGTAGCATTATGTAACAACGTATAACGTTATATACTATTACGAAATACTTTATAACGTTATATAGTATAAGGTTATAACGTATAACGTTACGTAGCTTAACGTAACAACGTATATCGTTATATACTATTACGTAATAACGTTTAACGTTATATAATATTACGTAAGAACCTATAACGTTATGTACTATTATGTACTAGTGCATAACATTATATAATATTACGCTATAACGTATAACGTTATATACTATTACGTAATGACGTATAACGTTATGTAGCATTATGTAACAACGTATAACGTTATATACTATTACGTAATGACGTATAACGTTATGTAGCATTACGTAACAACGTATAACGTTATATACTATTACGTAATAACGTATAACGTTATATAATATTACGTAGGAACCTATAACGTTATGTACTATTATGTACTAGTGCATAACATTATATAATATTACGCTATAACGTATAACGTTATATACTATTACGTAATGACGTATAACGTTATGTAGCATTATGTAACAACGTATAACGTTATATACAATTATGTAATGACGTATAACGTTATGTAGCCCTACGTAACAGCGTATAACGTTATATAATATTACTTAATGACGTATAAAGTTATGTAGCATCATGTAACAACGTATATCGTTATATACTATTACGTAATAACGTATAACGTTATATAATATTACGTAAGAACCTATAACATTATGTACTATTATGTACTTGTGCATAACATTATATAATATTACGCTATAACGTATAACGTTACATACTATTACGTAATGACGTATAAACATATGTTTCATTACCTAACAACGTATAACGTTATATACTATTACGTAATGACGTATAACGTTATGTAGCTGTACGTAACAACGTATAACGTAATGTACTATTACGTAACAACGTATAACGTTATATACAATTACGTAATGACGTATAACGTTATGTAGCATCACGTAACAATCTATAACGTGATATACTATTACGTAACAACGTATAACGTTATATACAATTACGTAATGACGTATAACTTTATGTAGCATTATGTAACAACGTATAACGTTATATACTATTACGTAATGACGTATAACGTTATGTAGCATCACGTAACAATGTATAACGTGATATACTATTACGTAACAACGTATAACGTTATATACAATTACGTAATGACGTATAACGTTATGTAGCATCACGTAACAATGTATAACGTGATATACTATTACGTAATGACGTATAACGTTATGTAGCATCACGTAACAATGTATAACGTGATATACTATTACGTAACAACGTATAACGTTATATACAATTACGTAATGACGTATAACGTTATGTAGCATCACGTAACAATGTATAACGTTATATAATATTACTTAATGACGTATAAAGTTATGTAGCATTACGTAACAACGTATAACGTTATATACTATTACGTAATGACGTATAACGTTATGTAGCATTATGTAACAACGTATAACGTTATATACTATTACGTAATGACGTAAAACGTTATGCAGCCCTACGTAACAGCGTATAACGTTACATAATATTACTTAATGACGTATAAAGTTATGTAGCATCATGTAACAACGTATAACGTTATATACTATTACGTAATGACGTATAACGTTATGTAGCATTATGTAACAACGTATAACGTTATATACTATTACGTAATACTTTATAACGTTATATAGTATAAGGTTATAACGTATAACGTTATGTAGCTTAACGTAACAACGTATATCGTTATATACTATTACGTAATAACGTATAACGTTATATAATATTACGTAAGAACCTATAACGTTATGTACTATTATGTACTAGTGCATAACATTATATAATATTACGCTATAACGTATAACGTTATATACTACTACGTAATGACGTATAACGTTATGTAGCATTAGGTAACAACGTATAACGTTATATACTCTTATGTAATAGTGTATATCGTTATATAGTATTACCTTATCACGTATAACGTTATATTGTATTACCTTATAACGTATAACGTTATATTGTATTACCTTATAGCGTATAACGGTATGTAGCATTACGTAACAATGTATAACGTGATATACTATTACGTAACAACGTATAACGTTATATACAATTACGTAATGACGTATAACGATATGTAGCATTATGTAACAACGTATAACGTTGTATACTATTACGTAATGACGTATAACGTTATGTAGCATTATGTAACAACGTATACCGTTATATACTATTACGTAATGACGTATAACGTTATGCAGCCCTACGTAACAGCGTATAACGTTACATAATATTACTTAATGACGTATAAAGTTATGTAGCATCATGTAACAACGTATAACGTTATATACTATTACGTAATGACGTATAACGTTATGTAGCATTACGTAACAACGTATAACGTTATTTACTATTACGTAATACTTTATAACGTTATATAGTATAAGGTTATAACGTATAACGTTATGTAGCTTAACGTAACAACGTATATCGTTATATACTATTACGTAATAACGTATAACGTTATATAATATTACGTAAGAACCTATAACGTTATGTACTATTATGTACTAGTGCATAACATTATATAATGATACGCTATAGCGTATAATGTTATATACTATTACGTAATGACGTATAACGTTATGTAGCAATAGGTAACAACGTATAACGTTATATACTCTTATGTAATAGTGTATATCGTTATATAGTATTACCTTATAACGTATAACGTTATATTGTATTACATTATAACGTATAACGGTATGTAGCATTACGTAACAACGTATTACGTTATATAGTATTACGTAATAACGTATGACGTTGTATACTATTACGTAATAACGTATAACGTTATAATAGTATTACCCTACAACGTATAACGTTATACACTATTACCTAATAGTGTATAGCGATATATATTATTACCTTATAACGTATAACGTTATGTAGCATTACGTAATAACGTATAACGCTGCATACTATTACGTAATACCGTATAACGTTACATACTATTACCTAATAACGTTTAACGTTATGTAGCATCACGTAACAATGTATAACGTGATATACTATTACGTAACAACGTATAACGTTATATACAATTATGTAATGACGTATAACGTTATGTAGCCCTACGTAACAGCGTATAACGTTATATAATATTACTTAATGACGTATAAAGTTATGTAGCATCATGTAACAACGTATATCGTTATATACTATTACGTAATAACGTATAACGTTATATAATATTACGTAAGAACCTATAACTTTATGTACTATTATGTACTTGTGCATAACATTATATAATATTACGCTATAACGTATAACGTTATGTAGCTGTACGTAACAACGTATAACGTAATGTACTATTACGTAACAACGTATAACGTTATATACAATTACGTAATGACGTATAACGTTATGTAGCATCACGTAACAATGTATAACGTGATATACTATTACGTAACAACGTATAATGTTATATACAATTACGTAATGACGTATAACTTTATGTAGCATTATGTAACAACGTATAACGTTATATACTATTGCGTAATGACGTATAACGTTATGTAGCATCACGTAACAATGTATAACGTGATATACTATTACGTAACAACGTATAACGTTATATACAATTACGTAATGACGTATAACGTTATGTAGCATTATGTAACAACGTATAACGTTATATACTATTACGTAATGACGTATAACGTTATGTGGCCCTACGTAACAGCGTATAACGTTATATAATATTACTTAATGACGTATAAAGTTATGTAGCATAACGTAACAACGTATAACGTTATATACTATTACGTAATGATGTATATCGTTATGTAGCATTATGTAACAACGTATAACGTTATATACTAATACGAAATACTTTATAACGTTATATAGTATAAGCTTATAACGTATAACGTTATGTAGCTTAACGTAACAACGTATATCGTTATATACTCTTACGTAATAACGTATAACGTTATATAATATTACGTAATAACGTATAACGTTATGTACTATTATGCAATAGTGTATAACGTTATATAGTATTACCTTATAACGTATAACGTTATATACTATTACGTAATGACGTATAACGTTATGTAGCATTACGTCACAACGTATAACGTTATATACTATTACGGAATGACGTATAACGTTATGTAGCATTACGTAATGACGTATAACGTTATATACTATTACGTAAGACCGTATAACGTTACATAGTATTACGTAATAACGTTTACCGTTATACAGTATTACCTTATAACGTATAACGGTATATACTATTACGTAATGACGTATAACGTTATGTAGCATTATGTAACAACGTATAACGTTATATACTATTATGTAATAACGTATAACGTTATATAGTATAAGGTTATAACGTATAACGTTATGTAGCTTAACGTAATATCGTATATCGTTATATACTATTACGTAATAACGTATAACGTTATGTAGTATTACTCTATAACGTATAAAGTTATATACTATTACGTAATAACGTATAACGTTATGTAGCAGTACGTAATGACGTATAACGTTATATAGTATTATCTTATAACGTATAACGTTATATAGCATTAGGTAACAACGAATAAAGTTATATAGTATTACGTAATAGCGTAAGACGTTATGTAGCATTACGTAACAACGTATAACGTTATATACTATTACGTTATGACGTATAACGTTATGTAGCAGTACGTAACAACGTATAACGTTATATAATATTACGCTATAACGTATAACGTTATATAGTAGTACTTTGTAACGTATAACGTTGTAATAGCATTACGTAATGACGTATAACATTATGTAGTATTAGGTAGCAACGTATAACGTTATATATTATTACGGACTGATGTATATCGTTATGTAGCATTATGTAACATCGTATAACGTTGCATACTATTACGTAATGACGTAAAACGTTATGTAGCCCTACGCAACAGCTTATAACGTTATACACTTTTACGTAATGATGTATAACGTTATATAGTATTATCTTATAACGCATAACGTTATATAGCATTACGTAATGACGTATAACATTATGTAGTATTAGGTAACAACGTATAACGTTATATATTATTACGGACTGATGTATATCGTTATGCAGCATTATGTAACATCGTATAACGTTGCATACTATTACGTAATGACGTAAAACGTTATATAGCATTACGTAACAACGTATAACGTTATATACTATTACGTTATGACGTATAACGTTATGTAGCATTACTAAACAACGTATAACGTTATATAATATTACGTTATAACGTATAACGTTACATACAATTACGTAATAAAGTTTAACGTTATATAGTATTACCTTATATCGTATAATGTTATATACTATTACGTAATAACGTATAACGTTATGTAGCAGTACGTAATGACGTATAACGTTATGTAGTATTACCAATAACGTGTAACGTTTTGTAGTATTTCGTTATAACGTAATACGTTATATACTATTACGTAATAACGTATGACGTTATGTAGCATTACGTAACAACGTATAACGTTATATACTATTACGTTATGACGTATAACGTTATGTAGCAGTACCTAACAACGTATAACGTTATATAATATTACGCTATAACGTATAACGTTATATAGTAGTACTTTATAGCGTATAACGTTGTAATAGCATTACGTAATGACGTATAACATTATGTAGTATTAGGTAACAACGTATAACGTTATATACTATTACGGAATGATGTATATCGTTATGTAGCATTATGTAATATTGTATAACGTTGCATGCTATTACGTAATGACGTAAAACGTTATGTAGCCCTATGCAACAGCGTATAACGTTATACACTATTACGTAATGATGTATAACGTTATATAGTATTATCTTATAACGTATAACGTTATATAGCATTACGTAACAACGAATAAAGTTATATACTATTACGTAATAACGTATGACGTTATGTAGCATTACGTAACAACGTATAACGTTATATACTATTACGTTATGACGTATAACGTTATGTAGCAGTACGTAACAACGTATAACGCTGCATACTATTACGCAATAACGTATGACGATACATATTATTAGGTAATAACGTGTAACGTTATCTACTATTATGTAATAGTGCATAACGTTATATAGTATTACCCTATAACATCTAACGTTATATACTACTACGTAACAACGTATAACCTTATATACTATTACGTAATAAAGCATAACGTTATAATAGCATTACGTAATGACGTATAACATTATGTAGTATTATGTAACTACGTATAACGTTGCATACTATTACGTAATGACGTAAAACGTTATGTAGCCCTACGCAACAGCGAATAACGTTATACACTATTACGTAATGATGTATAACGTTATATAGTATTATCTTATAACGTATAACGTTATATAGCATTACGTAACAACGTATAAAGTTATATACTATTACGTAATAACGTGTGACGTCATGTAGCATTACGTAACAACGTACAACGTTATATAATATTACGTTATAACGTATAACGTTATATAGTGGTACTTTATAACGTATAACGTTATAATAGCATTGCGTAATGACGTATAACATTATGTAGTATTAGGTAACAACGTATAACGTTATATACTATTACGTAATAATGTATAGCGTTATATATTCTTACCTTATAACGTATAACGTTATGTAGCATTACGTAATAGTGTATAACGCTCCATACTATTACGTAATAACGTATAACGATACATACTATTACCTAATAACGTGTAACGTTATATACTATTATGTAATAGTGCATAACGTTATTTAGTATTACCTTATAATGTATATCGTTATATAGTATTACTCTATAACTTATAACGTTATATAGTATTATGTAATAACGTATAACGTCACATACTATTACGTAATAACGTATAACGTTATATACTATTATGTAATAGTGTATAACGTTATATAGTATTACCTTACAACGTATACCGTCATATACTATTACGTAATGACGTATAACGTTATGTAGCCCTACGTAACAGCGCATAACGTTATATACTGTTACGTAATAACGTATAACGTTATTAAATAATACCCTAGAACGTATAACGTTATATGCTATTACGTAATAACGTATAACGTTATATAGTATTATCCTATAACGTCTAACGTTATATACTATTCCGTAATAACGTATAACGTTATGTAGCATTACGTAACAACGTATAACGTTATATACTATTACGGAATGACGTATAACGTTATGTAGCATTACGAAATGACGTATAACGTTATATACTATTACGTAATAACGTATAACGTTATATAGTATTACGTAATAACGTATAACGTTATGTACTATTATGTAATAGTGTATAACGTTATATAGTATTACCTTATAACGTATAACGTTATATAGTATTACCTTATAACGTATAACGTTATATACTATTACATAATAACGTATAACGTTATATAATATTACGTAATAAAGTATAACGTTATGTACTATTATGTAATAGTGTATAACGTTATATAGTATATCCTTATAACGTATAACGTTATATACTATTACGTAATGACGTATAACGTTATGTAGCATTACGTAATGACGTATAACGTTATATACTATTACGTGATAACGCATGACGTTATGTAGCATTACGTAATAACGTATAACGTTATATACTATTACGTTATGACGTATAACGTTATATAATATTACGCAATAACGTATAACGTTATGTACTATTATGTAATAGTGTATAACGTTATATAGTATTACCTTATAACGTATAACGTTCTATACTATTACGTAATAACGTATAACTTTATATACCATCACGTAACAACGTATGACGTGAAATACTATTACGTAACAACGTATAACGTTATCTGCTATTACGTGATAACGCATGACGTTATGTAGCATTACGTAATAACGTATAACGCTGCATACTTTTACGTAATAACGTATAACGATACATAATAATACGTAATAACGTGTAACGTTATATACTATTATGTAATAGTGCATAACGTTATATAGTATTACCTTATAACGTATATCGTTATATAGTACTAACCTATAACGTCTAACGTTATATACTATTACGTAATAGCGTATAACGTTATATACTATTACGTAATAATGTATAGCGTTATATATTATTACCTTATAACGTATAACGTTATATAGTAGTACTTCATAACGTATAACGTTATAATAGCATTACGTAATGACGTATAACATTATGTAGTATTAGGTAACAACGTATAACGTTATATACTATTACGTAATAACGTCTGAGGATACGTACTATTAGGTAATAACGTGTAACGTTATCTACTATTATGTAATAGTGCATAACGTTATATAGTATTACCCTATAACGTCTTATGTTATATACCATTACGTAACAACGTATAACCTTATATACTATTACGTAATAACGCATAACGTTATAATAGCATTACGTAATGACGTATAACATTATGTAGTATTAGGTAACAACGTATAACATTATATACTATTACGTAATACTGTATAACGTTAAATACTATTCCGTAATAACGTTTAACGTTATATAGTATTACCTTATAACGTATAATGTTATATACTATTACGTAATGACGTATAACGTTATGTAGCATTGCCTAACAACGTACAACGTTATAAACTATTACGTAATAACGTATAACGTCACATACTATTACGGAACAACGTATAACGTTATATACTATTACCCTATAACATATAACGTTATATACTATTATGTAATAACGTATAACGATACATACTATTACGTAATAACGTATAACGTTATATACTATTATGTAATAGTGTATAACGTTATATATTATTACCTTATAACGTATAACGTTATATACTATTACGTAATAACGTATAACGTTATGTAGCAGTACGTAATGACATATAACGTTATATAGTATTGCCCTATAACGTGTAACGTTATGTAGTATTACGTAACAACGTATTACGTTATATACTATTACGTTATGACGTATAACGTTATGTAACCATACGTAACAGCGCATAACGTTATATACTGTTACGTAATAACGTATAACGTTATATAGTATTACCCTACAACGTATAACGTTATATACTATTACGTAATAGTGTATAGCGATATATATTATTACCTTATAACGTATAACGTTATGTAGCATTACGTATTAACGTATAACGCTGCATACTATTACGTAATAACGTATGATGATACATACTATTAGGTATTAACGTGCAACGTTATCTACTATTATGTAATAGTGCATAACGTTATATAGTATTACCCTATAACGTCTAAAGTTACATACTACTACGTAACAACGTATAGCCTTATATACTATTACGTAATAACGCATAACGTTATGTAGCATTGCGTAACAACGTATAACGTTATATACTACTACGTAATGATGTATATCGTTATGTAGCATTATGTAATATCGTATAGCGTTGCACACTATCACGTAATGACGTAAAACGTTATGTAGCCCTACGCAACAGCGTATAACGTTATACACTATTACGTAATGATGTATACCGTTATATAGTATTATCTTATAACGTATAACGTTATATAGCATTACGTAACAACGAATAAAGTTATATACTACTACGTAACAACGTATAACCTTATATACTATTACGTAATAACGCATAACGTTATAATAGCATTACGTAATGACGTATAACATTATGTAGTATTATGTAACTACGTATAACGTTATATACTATTACGTAATACCATATAACGTTACATACTATTACGTAATAACGTTTAACGTTATACAGTATTACCTTATAACGTATAATGTTATATACTATTACGTAATGACGTATAAAGTTATACACTATTATGTAATAGGGTATAACGTGTTATAGTATTACTTTATAACGTGTAACGTTATAATAGCACTACGTAATGACGTATAACATTATGTAGCATTAAGTTACAACGTTTAACTTTACATACTATTACGTAATATCGAATAACATTATGTAGCATTACGAAATGACGTATAACGTTATATACTATTACGTAATAACGTATAACGTTATATAGTATTACGTAATAACGTATAAGTTATGTACTATTATGTAATAGTGTATAACGTTATATAGTATTATCTTATAACGTATAACGTTATATAGCATTACGTAACAACGTATAAAGTTATATACTATTACGTAATAACGTGTGACGTCATGTAGCATTACGTAACAACGTACAACGTTATATAATATTACGTTATAACGTATAACGTTATATAGTGGTACTTTATAACGTATAACGTTATAATAGCATTGCGTAATGACGTATAACATTATGTAGTATTAGGTAACAACGTATAACGTTATATACTATTACGTAATAATGTATAGCGTTATATATTCTTACCTTATAACGTATAACGTTATGTAGCATTACGTAATAGTGTATAACGCTCCATACTATTACGTAATAACGTATAACGATACATACTATTACCTAATAACGTGTAACGTTATATACTATTATGTAATAGTGCATAACGTTATTTAGTATTACCTTATAATGTATATCGTTATATAGTATTACTCTATAACTTATAACGTTATATAGTATTATGTAATAACGTATAACGTCACATACTATTACGTAATAACGTATAACGTTATATACTATTATGTAATAGTGTATAACGTTATATAGTATTACCTTACAACGTATACCGTCATATACTATTACGTAATGACGTATAACGTTATGTAGCCCTACGTAACAGCGCATAACGTTATATACTGTTACGTAATAACGTATAACGTTATTAAATAATACCCTAGAACGTATAACGTTATATGCTATTACGTAATAACGTATAACGTTATATAGTATTATCCTATAACGTCTAACGTTATATACTATTCCGTAATAACGTATAACGTTATGTAGCATTACGTAACAACGTATAACGTTATATACTATTACGGAATGACGTATAACGTTATGTAGCATTACGAAATGACGTATAACGTTATATACTATTACGTAATAACGTATAACGTTATATAGTATTACGTAATAACGTATAACGTTATGTACTATTATGTAATAGTGTATAACGTTATATAGTATTACCTTATAACGTATAACGTTATATAGTATTACCTTATAACGTATAACGTTATATACTATTACATAATAACGTATAACGTTATATAATATTACGTAATAAAGTATAACGTTATGTACTATTATGTAATAGTGTATAACGTTATATAGTATATCCTTATAACGTATAACGTTATATACTATTACGTAATGACGTATAACGTTATGTAGCATTACGTAATGACGTATAACGTTATATACTATTACGTGATAACGCATGACGTTATGTAGCATTACGTAATAACGTATAACGTTATATACTATTACGTTATGACGTATAACGTTATATAATATTACGCAATAACGTATAACGTTATGTACTATTATGTAATAGTGTATAACGTTATATAGTATTACCTTATAACGTATAACGTTCTATACTATTACGTAATAACGTATAACTTTATATACCATCACGTAACAACGTATGACGTGAAATACTATTACGTAACAACGTATAACGTTATCTGCTATTACGTGATAACGCATGACGTTATGTAGCATTACGTAATAACGTATAACGCTGCATACTTTTACGTAATAACGTATAACGATACATAATAATACGTAATAACGTGTAACGTTATATACTATTATGTAATAGTGCATAACGTTATATAGTATTACCTTATAACGTATATCGTTATATAGTACTAACCTATAACGTCTAACGTTATATACTATTACGTAATAGCGTATAACGTTATATACTATTACGTAATAATGTATAGCGTTATATATTATTACCTTATAACGTATAACGTTATATAGTAGTACTTCATAACGTATAACGTTATAATAGCATTACGTAATGACGTATAACATTATGTAGTATTAGGTAACAACGTATAACGTTATATACTATTACGTAATAACGTCTGAGGATACGTACTATTAGGTAATAACGTGTAACGTTATCTACTATTATGTAATAGTGCATAACGTTATATAGTATTACCCTATAACGTCTTATGTTATATACCATTACGTAACAACGTATAACCTTATATACTATTACGTAATAACGCATAACGTTATAATAGCATTACGTAATGACGTATAACATTATGTAGTATTAGGTAACAACGTATAACATTATATACTATTACGTAATACTGTATAACGTTAAATACTATTCCGTAATAACGTTTAACGTTATATAGTATTACCTTATAACGTATAATGTTATATACTATTACGTAATGACGTATAACGTTATGTAGCATTGCCTAACAACGTACAACGTTATATACTATTACGTAATAACGTATAACGTCACATACTATTACGGAACAACGTATAACGTTATATACTATTACCCTATAACATATAACGTTATATACTATTATGTAATAACGTATAACGATACATACTATTACGTAATAACGTATAACGTTATATACTATTATGTAATAGTGTATAACGTCATATATTATTACCTTATAACGTATAACGTTATATACTATTACGTAATAACGTATAACGTTATGTAGCAGTACGTAATGACATATAACGTTATATAGTATTGCCCTATAACGTGTAACGTTATGTAGTATTACGTAACAACGTATTACGTTATATACTATTACGTTATGACGTATAACGTTATGTAACCATACGTAACAGCGCATAACGTTATATACTGTTACGTAATAACGTATAACGTTATATAGTATTACCCTACAACGTATAACGTTATATACTATTACGTAATAGTGTATAGCGATATATATTATTACCTTATAACGTATAACGTTATGTAGCATTACGTATTAACGTATAACGCTGCATACTATTACGTAATAACGTATGATGATACATACTATTAGGTATTAACGTGCAACGTTATCTACTATTATGTAATAGTGCATAACGTTATATAGTATTACCCTATAACGTCTAAAGTTACATACTACTACGTAACAACGTATAGCCTTATATACTATTACGTAATAACGCATAACGTTATGTAGCATTGCGTAACAACGTATAACGTTATATACTACTACGTAATGATGTATATCGTTATGTAGCATTATGTAATATCGTATAGCGTTGCACACTATCACGTAATGACGTAAAACGTTATGTAGCCCTACGCAACAGCGTATAACGTTATACACTATTACGTAATGATGTATACCGTTATATAGTATTATCTTATAACGTATAACGTTATATAGCATTACGTAACAACGAATAAAGTTATATACTACTACGTAACAACGTATAACCTTATATACTATTACGTAATAACGCATAACGTTATAATAGCATTACGTAATGACGTATAACATTATGTAGTATTATGTAACTACGTATAACGTTATATACTATTACGTAATACCATATAACGTTACATACTATTACGTAATAACGTTTAACGTTATACAGTATTACCTTATAACGTATAATGTTATATACTATTACGTAATGACGTATAAAGTTATACACTATTATGTAATAGGGTATAACGTGTTATAGTATTACTTTATAACGTGTAACGTTATAATAGCACTACGTAATGACGTATAACATTATGTAGCATTAAGTTACAACGTTTAACTTTACATACTATTACGTAATATCGAATAACATTATGTAGCATTACGAAATGACGTATAACGTTATATACTATTACGTAATAACGTATAACGTTATATAGTATTACGTAATAACGTATAAGTTATGTACTATTATGTAATAGTGTATAACGTTATATAGTATCACCTTATAACGTATAACGTTATATACTATTACATAATAACGTATAACGTTATATAATATTACGTAATAACGTATAACGTTATGTACTATTATGTAATAGTGTATAACGTTATATAGTATTACCTTATAACGTATAACGTTATATACTATTACGTAATGACGTATAACGTTATGTAGCATTACGTAACAACGTATAACGTTATGTACTATTATGTAATAGTGTATAACGTTATATAGTATTACCTTATAACGTATAGCGTTATATACTATTACGTAATGACGTATAACGTTATATAATATTACGTAATAGCGTATAACGTTATATACTATTACGTAATAATGTATAGCGTTATATATTCTTACCTTATAACGTATAACGTTATGTAGCATTACGTAATAGTGTATAACGCTCCATACTATTACGTAATAACGTATAACGATACATACTATTACCTAATAACGTGTAACGTTATATACTATTATGTAATAGTGCATAACGTTATTTAGTATTACCTTATAATGTATATCGTTATATAGTATTACTCTATAACTTATAACGTTATATAGTATTATGTAATTACGTATAACGTCACATACTATTACGTAATAACGTATAACGTTATGTAGCATTACGTAACAACGTATAACGTTATATACTATTACGGAATGACGTATAACGTTATGTAGCATTACGAAATGACGTATAACGTTATATACTATTACGTAATAACATATAACGTTATATAGTATTACGTAATAACGTATAACGTTATGTACTATTATGTAATAGTGTATAACGTTATATAGTATCACCTTATAACGTATAGCGTTATATACTATTACGTAATGACGTATAACGTTATATACTATTACATAATAACGTATAACGTTATATAATATTACGTAATAACGAATAACGTTATGTACTATTATGTAATAGTGTATAACGTTATATAGTATTACCTTATAACGTATAACGTTATATACTATTACGTAATGACGTATAACGTTATGTAGCATTACGTAACAACGTATAACGTTATATACTATTACGGAATGACGTATAACGTTATGTAGCATTACGTAATGACGTATAAAGTTATATACTATTATGTAATAGTGTATAACGTTATATAGTATTACCTTATAACGTATAACGTTATATACTATTACGTAATGACGTATAACGTTATGTAGCATTACGTAACAACGTATAACGTTATATACTATTACGGAATGACGTATAACGTTATGTAGCATTACGTAATGACGTATAACGTTATATACTATTACGTAATAACGTATAACGTTATGTAGAATTATGTAACAACGTATAACGTTATATACTATTACGTAATAGTGTATAGCGATATATATTATAACCTTATAACGTATAACGTTATGTAGCATTACGTAATAACGTATAACGCTGCATACTATTACGTAATAACGTATGACGATACATACTATTAGGTAATAACGTGTAACGTTATCTACTATCATGTAATAATGCATAACGTTATATAATATTACCCTATAACGTGTAACGTTATGTAGTATTTCGTTATAACGTATAACGTTATATACTATTACGTAATAACGCATAACGTTATGTAGCATTACGTAACAACGTATAACGTTGTATACTATTACGGAATGATGTATATCGTTATGTAGCATTATGTAATATCGTATAACGTTGCATACTATTACGTAATGACGTAAAACGTTATGTAGCCCTACGCAACAGCGTATAACGTTATACACTATTACGTAATGATGTATAACGTTATATGGTATTATCTTATAACGTATAACGTTATATAGCATTACGTAACAACGTATAAAGTTATATACTATTACGTAATAACATATGACGTTATGTAGCATTACGTATCAACGTATAACGTTATATACTATTACGTTATGACGTATAACGTTATGTAGCATTACGTAACAACGTATAACGTTATATACTATTACGTTATGACGTATAACGTTATATAATATTACGCAATAACGTATAACGTTATGTACTATTATGTAATAGTATTACGTTATAACGTATAACGTTCTATACTATTACGTAATAACGTATAACTTTATGTACCATCACGTAACAACGTATGACGTGAAATACTATTACGTAACAACGTATAACGTTATCTACTATTACGTGATAAGGCACGACGTTATGTAGCATTACGTAATAACGTATAACGCTGCATACTATTACGTAATAACGTATAACGATACATACTAATACGTAATAACGTGTAACGTTATATAATATTATGTAATAGTGCATAACGTTATATAGTATTACCTTATAACGTATATCGTTATATAGTATTACCCTATAACGTCTAACGTTATATACTATTACGTAATAGCGTATAAGGTTATATACTATTACATAATAATGTATAGCGTTATATATTATTACCTTATAACGTATAACGTTATGTAGCATTACGTAATAGTATTATAACGCTCCATACTATTACGTAATAACGTATAACGATACATACTATTATGTAATAACGTGTAACGTTATATACTATTATGTAATAGTGCATAACGTTATTTAGTACTACCTTATAATGTATATCGTTATATAGTATTACTCTATAACTTATAACGTTATATAGTATTATGTAATAACGTATAACGTCACATACTATTACGTAATAACGTATAACGTTATATACTATTATTTAATAGTTTATAACGTTATATATTATTACCTTATAACGTATATCGTTATATACTATTACGTAATGACGTATAACGTTATGTAGCATTATGTAACAACGTATAACGTTGCATACTATTACGTAATGACGTAAAACGTTATGTAGCCCTACGCAACAGCTTATAACGTTATACACTATTACGTAATGATGTATAACGTTATATAGTATTATCTTATAACGTATAACGTTATATAGCATTACGTAACAACGTATAAAGTTATATACTATTACGTAATAACGTATGACGTTATGTAGCATTACGTAACAACGTATAACGTTATATACTATTACGTTATGACGTATAACGTTATGTAGCATTACGTAACAACGTATAACGTTATATAATATTACGCTATAACGTATAACGTTATATAGTAGTACTTTATAACGTATAACGTTATAATAGCATTACGTAATGACGTATAACATTATGTAGTATTAGGTAACAACGTATAACGTTATATACTATTACGGAATGATGTATATCGTTATGTAGCATTACGTAACAACGTATAACGTTATATACTATTACGGAATGATGTATATCGTTATGTAGCATTATGTAATATCGTATAACGTTGCATACTATTACGTAATGACGTAAAACGTTATGTAGCCCTACGCAACAGCGTATAACGTTATACACTATTACGTAATGATGTATAACGTTATATAGTATTATCTTATAACGTATAACCTTATATAGCATTACGCAACAACGTATAAAGTTATATACTATTACGTAATAACGTGTGACGTTATGTAGCATTACGTAACAACGTATAACGTTATATAATATTACGTTATAACATATAACGTTATATATTAGTACCTTATAACGTATAACGTTATAATAGCATTACGTAAAGACGTATAACATTATGTAGTATTAGGTAACAACGTATAACGTTATATACTACTACGGAATGACGTATAATGTTACATACTATTACGTAATGACGTATAACGTTATATACTATTACCTAATGACGTATAACGTTATGTAGCATTATGTAACAACATATAAGGTTATTCACTATTACGTAATAACGTATAACATTATATAGTATTACCCTATAACGTATAACGTTATATACTATTATGTAATAACGTATAACGTTACATACTATTACGTAATAACGTATAACGTTATATACTATTATGTAATAGTGTATAACGTTATATATTATTACCTTATAACGTATAACGTTATATACTATTACGTAATAACGTATAACGTTATGTAGCATTACGTAATGACGTATAACGTTATATACTATTACGGAATGACGTATAACGTTCTGTAGCATTACGTAATGACGTATAACGTTATCTACTATTACGTGAAAACGCATGTGTTATGTAGCATTACGTAATAACGTATAACGCTGCATACTATTACGTAATAACGTATAACGATACATACTAATACGTAATAACGTGTAACGTTATATACTATTATGTAATAGTGCATAACGTTATATAGTATTACCTTATAACGTATAACGTTATATTGTATTACCTTATAACGTATAACGGTATGTAGCATTACCTAACAACGTATAACGTTATATACTATTACGTAATAATGTATAGCGTTATATATTATTACCTTATAACGTATAACGTTATGTAGCATTACGTAATAGTGTATAACGCTCCATACTATTACGTAATAACGTATAACGCTGCATACTATTACGTCATAACGTATGACGATACATACTATTAGGTAATAACGTGTAACGTTATCCACTATTATGTAATAGTGCATAACGTTATGTAGCATTACCTAACAACGTATAAAGTTATATACTATTACGTTATGACGTATAACGTTATGTAGCAGTACGTAACAACGTATAACGTTATATAATATTACGCTATAACGTATAACGTTATATAGTAGTACTTTATAACGTATAACGTTATAATAGCATTACGTAATGACGTATAATATTATGTAGTATTAGGTAACAACGTATAACGTTATATACTATTACGTATTACCGTATAACGTTACATACTATTACGTTACAACGTATAACGTTATATAATATTACGTTATAACGTATAACGCTATATAGTAGTACTTTATAACGTATAACGTTATAATAGCATTACGTAATGACGTATAACATTATGTAGTATTAGGTTACAAAGTATAACCTTATATACTATTACGTAATAACGCATAACGTTATAATAGCATTACGTAAGGACGTATAACATTATGTAGTACTAGGTAACAACGTATAACGTTATATACTATTACGTAATACCGTATAACGTTACATACTATTACGTAACAACGTATAACATTATATACTATTACGGTATGACGTATAACGTTATATAGTAGTACTTTATAACGTATAACGTTATAATAGCATTGCGTAATGACGTATAACATTATGTAGTATTACGTAACAACGTATAACGTTATATAATATTACGTTATAACGTATAACGTTATATACTATTACTTAACAACGTATAACGTTAATTACTATTACGGTATGACGTATATCGTTATGTAGCATTATGTAATAACGTATAACGTTGCATACTATTCCGTAATGACGTATAACGTTATGTAGCATTATGTAACAACATATAACGTTATATACTATTACGGAATGATGTATATCGTTATGTAGCATTATGTAATATCGTATAAAGTTGCATACTATTACGTAATGACGTAAAACGTTATGTAGCCCTACGCAACAGCGTATAACGTTATACACTATTACGTAATGATGTATAACGTTATATTGTATTATCTTATAACGTATAACGTTATATAGCATTACGTAACAACGTATAACGTTATATACTATTACGTTATAACGTATAACGTTATATGGTAGTACTTTATAACGTATAACGTTATAATAGCATTGCGTAATGACGTATAACATTATGTAGTATTACGTAACAACGTATAACGTTATATAATATTACGTTATAACGTATAACTTTATATACTATTACGGAATGACGTATAATGTTATGTATCATTACCTAACAACGTATAACGTTATATACTATTACGTAATAACGTATAACGTTATATAGTACTACTCTATAACGTATAAAGATATATACTATTACGTAATAACGTATAACGTCACATACTATTACTTAACAACGTATAACGTTAATTACTATTACGGTATGACGTATATCGTTATGTAGCATTATGTAATATCGTATAACGTTGCATACTATTACGTAATGACGTAAAACGTTATGTAGCCCTACGCAACAGCGTATAACGTTATACACTATTACGTAATGATGTATAACGTTATATTGTATTATCTTATAACGTATAACGTTATATAGCATTACGTAACAACGTATAACGTTATATAATATTACGTTATAACGTATAACGTTATATAGTAGTACTTTATAACGTATAACGTTATAATAGCATTGCGTAATGACGTATAACATTATGTAGCATTAGGTAACAACGTATAACGTTATATACTATTACGTAATAACGTATGACGATACATGCTATTAGGTAATAACGTATAACGTTATATATTACTACCCTATAACGTATAACGATATATACTATTATGTAATAACGTATAACGTTACATACTATTACGTAATAACGTATAACGTTATATACTATTACGTAATAGTGTATAACGTTATATATTATTACCTTATAACGTATAACGTTATATACCATTACGTAATAACGCATAACGTTATGTAGCAGTACGTAATGACGTATAACGTTATGTAGTATTACCCTATAACGTGTAACGTTATGTAGTATTACGTAACAAGGTATTACGTTATATACTATTACGTTATGACGTATAACGTTATGTAACCATACGTATGAGCGCATAACGTTATATACTGTTACGTAATAACGTATAACGTTATATAGTATTACCCTACAACGTATAACGTTATATACTATTACGTAATAGTGTTTAGCGTTATATATTATTACCTTATAACGTATAACGTTATGTAGCATTACGCCATAACGTATAACGCTGCATACTATTACGTAATAACGTATGACGATACATACTATTAGGTAATAACGTATAACGTTATCTACTATTATGTAATAGCGCATAACGTTATATAGTATTACCCTATAACGTCTAACGTTATATATTATTACGTAACAACGTATAACCTTATATACTATTACGTAATAACGTATAACGTTATGTAGAATTATGTAACAACGTATAACGTTATATACTATTACGTAATAGTGTATAGCGATATATATTATTACCTTATAACGTATAACGTTATGTAGCATTATGTAAAAACGTATAACGCTGCATACTATTACGTAATAACGTATGACGATACATACTATTAGGTAATAACGTGTAACGTTATCTACTATCATGTAATAATGCATAACGTTATATAGTATTACCCTATAACGTGTAACGTTATGTAGTATTTCGTTATAACGTATAACGTTATATACTATTACGTAATAACGCATAACGTTATGTAGCATTACGTATCAACGTATAACGTTATATACTATTACGTTATGACGTATAACGTTATGTAGCATTACGTAACAACGTATAACGTTATATAATATTACGCAATAACGTATAACGTTATGTACTATTATGTAATAGTATTACCTTATAACGTATAACGTTCTATACTATTACGTAATAACGTATAACTTTATGTACCATCACGTAACAACGTATGACGTGAAATACTATTACGTAACAACGTATAACGTTATCTACTATTACGTGATAAGGCACGACGTTATGTAGCATTACGTAATAACGTATAACGCTGCATACTATTACGTAATAACGTATAACGATACATACTAATACGTAATAACGTATAACGTTATGTACTATTATGTAATAGTGTATAACGTTATATAGTATTACCTTATAACGTATAGCGTTATATACTATTACGTAATGACGTATAACGTTATATACTATTACATAATAACGTATAACGTTATATAATATTACGTAATAACGAATAACGTTATGTACTATTATGTAATAGTGTATAACGTTATATAGTATTACCTTATAACGTATAACGTTATATACTATTACGTAATGACGTATAACGTTATGTAGCATTACGTAACAACGTATAACGTTATATACTATTACGGAATGACGTATAACGTTATGTAGCATTACGTAATGACGTATAACGTTATATACTATTATGTAATAGTGTATAACGTTATATAGTATTACCTTATAACGTATAACGTTATATACTATTACGTAATGACGTATAACGTTATGTAGCATTACGTAACAACGTATAACGTTATATACTATTACGGAATGACGTATAACGTTATGTAGCATTACGTAATGACGTATAACGTTATATACTATTACGTAATAACGTATAACGTTATGTAGAATTATGTAACAACGTATAACGTTATATACTATTACGTAATAGTGTATAGCGATATATATTATAACCTTATAACGTATAACGTTATGTAGCATTACGTAATAACGTATAACGCTGCATACTATTACGTAATAACGTATGACGATACATACTATTAGGTAATAACGTGTAACGTTATCTACTATCATGTAATAATGCATAACGTTATATAATATTACCCTATAACGTGTAACGTTATGTAGTATTTCGTTATAACGTATAACGTTATATACTATTACGTAATAACGCATAACGTTATGTAGCATTACGTAACAACGTATAACGTTGTATACTATTACGGAATGATGTATATCGTTATGTAGCATTATGTAATATCGTATAACGTTGCATACTATTACGTAATGACGTAAAACGTTATGTAGCCCTACGCAACAGCGTATAACGTTATACACTATTACGTAATGATGTATAACGTTATATGGTATTATCTTATAACGTATAACGTTATATAGCATTACGTAACAACGTATAAAGTTATATACTATTACGTAATAACATATGACGTTATGTAGCATTACGTATCAACGTATAACGTTATATACTATTACGTTATGACGTATAACGTTATGTAGCATTACGTAACAACGTATAACGTTATATACTATTACGTTATGACGTATAACGTTATATAATATTACGCAATAACGTATAACGTTATGTACTATTATGTAATAGTATTACGTTATAACGTATAACGTTCTATACTATTACGTAATAACGTATAACTTTATGTACCATCACGTAACAACGTATGACGTGAAATACTATTACGTAACAACGTATAACGTTATCTACTATTACGTGATAAGGCACGACGTTATGTAGCATTACGTAATAACGTATAACGCTGCATACTATTACGTAATAACGTATAACGATACATACTAATACGTAATAACGTGTAACGTTATATAATATTATGTAATAGTGCATAACGTTATATAGTATTACCTTATAACGTATATCGTTATATAGTATTACCCTATAACGTCTAACGTTATATACTATTACGTAATAGCGTATAAGGTTATATACTATTACATAATAATGTATAGCGTTATATATTATTACCTTATAACGTATAACGTTATGTAGCATTACGTAATAGTATTATAACGCTCCATACTATTACGTAATAACGTATAACGATACATACTATTATGTAATAACGTGTAACGTTATATACTATTATGTAATAGTGCATAACGTTATTTAGTACTACCTTATAATGTATATCGTTATATAGTATTACTCTATAACTTATAACGTTATATAGTATTATGTAATAACGTATAACGTCACATACTATTACGTAATAACGTATAACGTTATATACTATTATTTAATAGTTTATAACGTTATATATTATTACCTTATAACGTATATCGTTATATACTATTACGTAATGACGTATAACGTTATGTAGCATTATGTAACAACGTATAACGTTGCATACTATTACGTAATGACGTAAAACGTTATGTAGCCCTACGCAACAGCTTATAACGTTATACACTATTACGTAATGATGTATAACGTTATATAGTATTATCTTATAACGTATAACGTTATATAGCATTACGTAACAACGTATAAAGTTATATACTATTACGTAATAACGTATGACGTTATGTAGCATTACGTAACAACGTATAACGTTATATACTATTACGTTATGACGTATAACGTTATGTAGCATTACGTAACAACGTATAACGTTATATAATATTACGCTATAACGTATAACGTTATATAGTAGTACTTTATAACGTATAACGTTATAATAGCATTACGTAATGACGTATAACATTATGTAGTATTAGGTAACAACGTATAACGTTATATACTATTACGGAATGATGTATATCGTTATGTAGCATTACGTAACAACGTATAACGTTATATACTATTACGGAATGATGTATATCGTTATGTAGCATTATGTAATATCGTATAACGTTGCATACTATTACGTAATGACGTAAAACGTTATGTAGCCCTACGCAACAGCGTATAACGTTATACACTATTACGTAATGATGTATAACGTTATATAGTATTATCTTATAACGTATAACCTTATATAGCATTACGCAACAACGTATAAAGTTATATACTATTACGTAATAACGTGTGACGTTATGTAGCATTACGTAACAACGTATAACGTTATATAATATTACGTTATAACATATAACGTTATATATTAGTACCTTATAACGTATAACGTTATAATAGCATTACGTAAAGACGTATAACATTATGTAGTATTAGGTAACAACGTATAACGTTATATACTACTACGGAATGACGTATAATGTTACATACTATTACGTAATGACGTATAACGTTATATACTATTACCTAATGACGTATAACGTTATGTAGCATTATGTAACAACATATAAGGTTATTCACTATTACGTAATAACGTATAACATTATATAGTATTACCCTATAACGTATAACGTTATATACTATTATGTAATAACGTATAACGTTACATACTATTACGTAATAACGTATAACGTTATATACTATTATGTAATAGTGTATAACGTTATATATTATTACCTTATAACGTATAACGTTATATACTATTACGTAATAACGTATAACGTTATGTAGCATTACGTAATGACGTATAACGTTATATACTATTACGGAATGACGTATAACGTTCTGTAGCATTACGTAATGACGTATAACGTTATCTACTATTACGTGAAAACGCATGTGTTATGTAGCATTACGTAATAACGTATAACGCTGCATACTATTACGTAATAACGTATAACGATACATACTAATACGTAATAACGTGTAACGTTATATACTATTATGTAATAGTGCATAACGTTATATAGTATTACCTTATAACGTATAACGTTATATTGTATTACCTTATAACGTATAACGGTATGTAGCATTACCTAACAACGTATAACGTTATATACTATTACGTAATAATGTATAGCGTTATATATTATTACCTTATAACGTATAACGTTATGTAGCATTACGTAATAGTGTATAACGCTCCATACTATTACGTAATAACGTATAACGCTGCATACTATTACGTCATAACGTATGACGATACATACTATTAGGTAATAACGTGTAACGTTATCCACTATTATGTAATAGTGCATAACGTTATGTAGCATTACCTAACAACGTATAAAGTTATATACTATTACGTTATGACGTATTACGTTATGTAGCAGTACGTAACAACGTATAACGTTATATAATATTACGCTATAACGTATAACGTTATATAGTAGTACTTTATAACGTATAACGTTATAATAGCATTACGTAATGACGTATAATATTATGTAGTATTAGGTAACAACGTATAACGTTATATACTATTACGTATTACCGTATAACGTTACATACTATTACGTTACAACGTATAACGTTATATAATATTACGTTATAACGTATAACGCTATATAGTAGTACTTTATAACGTATAACGTTATAATAGCATTACGTAATGACGTATAACATTATGTAGTATTAGGTTACAAAGTATAACCTTATATACTATTACGTAATAACGCATAACGTTATAATAGCATTACGTAAGGACGTATAACATTATGTAGTACTAGGTAACAACGTATAACGTTATATACTATTACGTAATACCGTATAACGTTACATACTATTACGTAACAACGTATAACATTATATACTATTACGGTATGACGTATAACGTTATATAGTAGTACTTTATAACGTATAACGTTATAATAGCATTGCGTAATGACGTATAACATTATGTAGTATTACGTAACAACGTATAACGTTATATAATATTACGTTATAACGTATAACGTTATATACTATTACTTAACAACGTATAACGTTAATTACTATTACGGTATGACGTATATCGTTATGTAGCATTATGTAATAACGTATAACGTTGCATACTATTCCGTAATGACGTATAACGTTATGTAGCATTATGTAACAACATATAACGTTATATACTATTACGGAATGATGTATATCGTTATGTAGCATTATGTAATATCGTATAAAGTTGCATACTATTACGTAATGACGTAAAACGTTATGTAGCCCTACGCAACAGCGTATAACGTTATACACTATTACGT
Organism: Bombus pascuorum; assembly: GCF_905332965.1. Classification (NCBI taxonomy): domain Eukaryota; kingdom Metazoa; phylum Arthropoda; class Insecta; order Hymenoptera; family Apidae; genus Bombus; species Bombus pascuorum. The sequence continues at coordinate 664,666 of NC_083504.1, forward strand.
AATGATGTATAACGTTATATTGTATTATCTTATAACGTATAACGTTATATAGCATTACGTAACAACGTATAACGTTATATACTATTACGTTATAACGTATAACGTTATATGGTAGTACTTTATAACGTATAACGTTATAATAGCATTGCGTAATGACGTATAACATTATGTAGTATTACGTAACAACGTATAACGTTATATAATATTACGTTATAACGTATAACTTTATATACTATTACGGAATGACGTATAATGTTATGTATCATTACCTAACAACGTATAACGTTATATACTATTACGTAATAACGTATAACGTTATATAGTACTACTCTATAACGTATAAAGATATATACTATTACGTAATAACGTATAACGTCACATACTATTACTTAACAACGTATAACGTTAATTATTATTACGGTATGACGTATATCGTTATGTAGCATTATGTAATATCGTATAACGTTGCATACTATTACGTAATGACGTAAAACGTTATGTAGCCCTACGCAACAGCGTATAACGTTATACACTATTACGTAATGATGTATAACGTTATATTGTATTATCTTATAACGTATAACGTTATATAGCATTACGTAACAACGTATAACGTTATATAATATTACGTTATAACGTATAACGTTATATAGTAGTACTTTATAACGTATAACGTTATAATAGCATTGCGTAATGACGTATAACATTATGTAGCATTAGGTAACAACGTATAACGTTATATACTATTACGTAATAACGTATGACGATACATGCTATTAGGTAATAACGTATAACGTTATATATTACTACCCTATAACGTATAACGATATATACTATTATGTAATAACGTATAACGTTACATACTATTACGTAATAACGTATAACGTTATATACTATTACGTAATAGTGTATAACGTTATATATTATTACCTTATAACGTATAACGTTATATACCATTACGTAATAACGCATAACGTTATGTAGCAGTACGTAATGACGTATAACGTTATGTAGTATTACCCTATAACGTGTAACGTTATGTAGTATTACGTAACAAGGTATTACGTTATATACTATTACGTTATGACGTATAACGTTATGTAACCATACGTATGAGCGCATAACGTTATATACTGTTACGTAATAACGTATAACGTTATATAGTATTACCCTACAACGTATAACGTTATATACTATTACGTAATAGTGTTTAGCGTTATATATTATTACCTTATAACGTATAACGTTATGTAGCATTACGCCATAACGTATAACGCTGCATACTATTACGTAATAACGTATGACGATACATACTATTAGGTAATAACGTATAACGTTATCTACTATTATGTAATAGCGCATAACGTTATATAGTATTACCCTATAACGTCTAACGTTATATATTATTACGTAACAACGTATAACCTTATATACTATTACGTAATAACGTATAACGTTATGTAGAATTATGTAACAACGTATAACGTTATATACTATTACGTAATAGTGTATAGCGATATATATTATTACCTTATAACGTATAACGTTATGTAGCATTATGTAAAAACGTATAACGCTGCATACTATTACGTAATAACGTATGACGATACATACTATTAGGTAATAACGTGTAACGTTATCTACTATCATGTAATAATGCATAACGTTATATAGTATTACCCTATAACGTGTAACGTTATGTAGTATTTCGTTATAACGTATAACGTTATATACTATTACGTAATAACGCATAACGTTATGTAGCATTACGTATCAACGTATAACGTTATATACTATTACGTTATGACGTATAACGTTATGTAGCATTACGTAACAACGTATAACGTTATATAATATTACGCAATAACGTATAACGTTATGTACTATTATGTAATAGTATTACCTTATAACGTATAACGTTCTATACTATTACGTAATAACGTATAACTTTATGTACCATCACGTAACAACGTATGACGTGAAATACTATTACGTAACAACGTATAACGTTATCTACTATTACGTGATAAGGCACGACGTTATGTAGCATTACGTAATAACGTATAACGCTGCATACTATTACGTAATAACGTATAACGATACATACTAATACGTAATAACGTGTAACGTTATATAATATTATGTAATAGTGCATAACGTTATATAGTATTACCTTGTAACGTATATCGTTATATAGTATTACCCTATAACGTCTAACGTTATATACAGTAGCGGACAAAAGTTTAAGACGAAATGGAAGAAATAAATAATTGATTTACTTTCCATAAAAAATATAAATACGGTGTTCTACTTTTGGTATTAACTAATTGTACATTTGTTTGTACACTTAGAAAAAAAATTTCATTTTGATATTTTGCTCAATAGCTAAGTTATAAAAAAGGAACGAAATCTGTATAATATTTCGTCGGTCAAAAGTTTAAGACTATACAAAAAATATTAATTTTTGGTTAAAAAATATACACAATTTTTGTTTAAATTCAATATTTTGTTCAATATCCGTTATTTCTTATCCCTTCGGTACATCTTCTTGGCATAGAATCTATTAATTTTTTATATTAATCTACCGTAATATTATTCCAGGCTGTTTCAATCGTAGAGTAAAGTTCATTTAAATTTTTCGGTTTATAACCTTGTACTGTCTTTTTTATGATGCTTCACAAATTCTCGATTGGGTTAATGTCTGGTGATTGCGACGGCCACGGCAGCACGGTGATATTTTCTTCTTGAAAAAACTGTTTCACAACCCGAGCCGTGTGCTTCGGATCATTATCATTTTGAAAAATAAAATCATCACTCATATTGTTGCGTGCAAAAGGTAACATTGTGTTCTTGAGTATGTCCTTGTATTGAAAACGGTCCATAATTCCATTGATACGACATATCGGACCAGGGCCGCTTCGAGAAAAACACGCCCACACCATAACGTTGCCACCACCATGTTTAAGAGTTTTTAAAACGCACTGTGTTTTCAAACTTTCGCCAATTCGACGTCTAACGTACCGTATCCCGTCAGAACAGACGCGATTGAATTTCGATTCGTCAGAAAACAATACCTTTTGCCAATCTTCACTTGTCCAATGCTTATGAGCTTTAGCAAATGCAAGTCGTCTTTTTCGATTCCTAGAACTCAGCAGTGGTTTCTTTTGGGGTTTTCGTCCTCTTAAGTTAAAGTCTTCTAATCTTCTCCTAACAGTTCTAGCACTAATTTGTGTATCGTTTTCATAGTTTATCTCCGCAGCAATATTATTTGCACTACGAAAACGATCCTTTTCGCTCAATCGATGAATCCGGCGATCCATTTTCGGTGTTGTTTTCCGTGGTCTTCCGTTTTTCGGTTGATCGCAATACATGCCTGTTTTTAAACATTTATACCAAGCTTGTTTACAAGCTGTTTCTGACCTGTTCACTATATTTGCTATTTCGGTGAAGGTTTTACTTTGCTTTCGCAGCCTTACGATTTGTTCCCTTTCGTTTTCAAGTAAATTCTTTGATTTACCCATAGTCTGTTCCTACCTAAATGAATTTTAAGCAATAAAAGGTACACTAAACAATGATTTTGACATTCCAGAATCAAAATGTTCAAAAACTGTACTCGTACTCACGTTTTACACAGATCGTCTTAAACTAATGTCCACTGTTTCCAAGTGCTAGGCGGTAACTAATTGTTGTAACTCCTACATTGTTTGTATTTAACAACTGACTGTCTGAGGTTACGAAGGTCAAACATACAGCTACGTTATTCCAAAGAGACAAACCGAATAGAAGAACAATATGCGTATAAGATGTTTGTAATCCGGTTTACAAATCATCGTCTTAAACTTTTGTCCGCTACTGTACTATTACGTAATAGCGTATAAGGTTATATACTATTACATAATAATGTATAGCGTTATATATTATTACCTTATAACGTATAACGTTATGTAGCATTACGTAATAGTATTATAACGCTCCATACTATTACGTAATAACGTATAACGATACATACTATTATGTAATAACGTGTAACGTTATATACTATTATGTAATAGTGCATAACGTTATTTAGTACTACCTTATAATGTATATCGTTATATAGTATTACTCTATAACTTATAACGTTATATAGTATTATGTAATAACGTATAACGTCACATACTATTACGTAATGACGTAAAACGTTATGTAGCCCTACGCAACAGCGTATAACGTTATACAGTATTACGTAATGATGTATAACGTTATATTGTATTATCTTATAACGTATAACGTTATATAGCATTACGTAACAACGTATAAAGTTATATACTATTACGTAATAACGTATGACGTTATGTAGCATTACGTAACAACGTATAACGTTATATACTATTACGTTATGACGTATAACGTTATGTAGCATTACGTAACAACGTATAACGTTATATAATATTACGCTATAACGTATAACGTTATATAGTAGTACTTTATAACGTATAACGTTATAATACACCCTTGGACAAAAAGATAGCACATGTGTGCTATCATTAATTTCTCATAGATAGAGTCCGAATTTCCCAAGTTTGACGAATGGCATATAAACAGTACCTTGTAGTAATAAGGTATATGAGCTTGAAACTGTATCTTCGCTATTCCTCTTGTATTTATCAACAATGATTGTGAAATCCGGTCGGCGAAATGATAGCACACCAAGCATTTTGTTTCCATTCCTTAGTATTTCTGTGTATTCTGAGTGGTGTAGACGTAGTGAAAAGTAGAAGAATTTCATTAGAAACCTTACAAATTTCGATTCAAACAATGGGACGTGGAAAACAGCTAAATAGTGAAGAGATTCAAACAGTTTTGAAATTAAAGAAAGAAAACTTTACTATTTCTAAAATTGCAAAAGTTCTCAGTAGAAGTCGGAAAGTCATTTATAATTTACTGAAAGATGTAAATAATTATGGAACAAAAAAAAGCAGTGGGAGACCTTCCGCGATTAGTACTCGTGAAAAACGTGCAATTTTACGTGCCGCGTCAAATTCGCTTCTCACGTCACGTGAAATTGCAGAAAAAGTTGGCGTAAAAACTAATCCTCGGAATGTCAGACGTGTACTACAACAATCCGCGCACATAAAGCGGATGAAATTAAAACGAAGACCAGCTCTAAAGCAGATTCACAAGGAGCATCGATTATATTTTGCAAAAGAACATATACGGTGGAACAAGAAGTGGAGGAAAGTTATATTTACAGATAAAAAAAGATTTAATTTAGATGGCCCAGATGGATTCAATTTTTACTATCATGATGTAAGAAAAAAAAAATTGTCACAAATACGGCGTCAAATGGGTGGAGGTAGCATTATGCTTTGGGCAGGTATTGGGTATAACGGAAAGACTGATTTAATATCAATTCGCAGCAAGATGAATGCTATAACCTATCGTAATTTGATACAAAATCAAATTGCAAAGTACGCAACACATATTGCGAGACAAGATTTTATTTTTCAGCAAGATAATGCTGCAGTTCACACCGCTAAGGTTGTGAAAGAATATTTTTCAACAGAAAATATTGCAGTTTTGGACTGGCCTGCATGCTCCCCCGATTTAAACATAATCGAAAACTGTTGGAGTAAATTAAGCAATGCCGTTTATAGAGAAAATAGGCAATTTGAAAGTATTAATCAGTTAAAAAAGTGCCTTGAAGAGGAATGGAGAAATATATCGCTGGATTATATTAGAAAACTATATCGTTCTTTGCCGAAACGAATGCTGGAGGTGGTGGAGAATAAGGGAGGATCCACACATTATTAAATTTTAAAAGGTTTTTTATTTTTGTACAATTTAGTAGATAATAAACACTACAACTTTTGAAAGTGTGCTATCATTTCGCCGACCGGATTTCACAATCATTGTTGATAAATACAAGAGGAATAGCGAAGATACAGTTTCAAGCTCATATACCTTATTACTACAAGGTACTGTTTATATGCCATTCGTCAAACTTGGGAAATTCGGACTCTATCTATGAGAAATTAATGATAGCACACATGTGCTATCTTTTTGTCCAAGGGTGTAGCATTACGTAATGACGTATAACATTATGTAGTATTAGGTAACAACGTATAACGTTATATACTATTACGGAATGATGTATATCGTTATGTAGCATTACGTAACAACGTATAACGTTATACACTATTACGGAATGATGTATATCGTTATGTAGCATTATGTAATATCGTATAACGTTGCATACTATTACGTAATGACGTAAAACGTTATGTAGCCCTACGCAACAGCGTATAACGTTATACACTATTACGTAATGATGTATAACGTTATATAGTATTATCTTATAACGTATAACCTTATATAGCATTACGCAACAACGTATAAAGTTATATACTATTACGTAATAACGTGTGACGTTATGTAGCATTACGTAACAACGTATAACGTTATATAATATTACGTTATAACATATAACGTTATATAGTAGTACCTTATAACGTATAACGTTATAATAGCATTACGTAAAGACGTATAACATTATGTAGTATTAGGTAACAACGTATAACGTTATATACTACTACGGAATGACGTATAATGTTACATACTATTACGTAATGACGTATAACGTTATATACTATTACCTAATGACGTATAACGTTATGTAGCATTATGTAACAACATATAAGGTTATTCACTATTACGTAATAACGTATAACATTATATAGTATTACCCTATAACGTATAACGTTATATACTATTATGTAATAACGTATAACGTTACATACTATTACGTAATAACGTATAACGTTATATACTATTATGTAATAGTGTATAACGTTATATATTATTACCTTATAACGTATAACGTTATATACTATTACGTAATAACGTATAACGTTATGTAGCAGTACGTGATGACGTATAACGTTATATACAATTACGTAATGACGTATAACTTTATGTAGTATTATGTAACAATGTAAAAGTGATATAATATTACGTAACAACGAATAACCTTATATACTATTACGTAATAACGCATAACGTTATGTAGCATTACGTAACAATGTATAACGTAATATACTATTACGGAATGACGTATAACGTTATGTGGCATTATGTAATGACGTATAACGTTATATACTATTACGGAATGACGTATAACGTTATGTAGCATTACGTAATGACGTATAACGTTATCTACTATTACGTGAAAACGCATGTGTTATGTAGCATTACGTAATAACGTATAACGCTGCATACTATTACGTAATAACGTATAACGATACATACTAATACGTAATAACGTGTAACGTTATATACTATTATGTAATAGTGCATAACGTTATATAGTATTACCTTATAACGTATAACGTTATATTGTATTACCTTATAACGTATAACGGTATGTAGCATTACCTAACAACGTATAACGTTATATACTATTACGTAATAATGTATAGCGTTATATATTATTACCTTATAACGTATAACGTTATGTAGCATTACGTAATAGTGTATAACGCTCCATACTATTACGTAATAACGTATAACGCTGCATACTATTACGTCATAACGTATGACGATACATACTATTAGGTAATAACGTGTAACGTTATCCACTATTATGTAATAGTGCATAACGTTATGTAGCATTACCTAACAACGTATAAAGTTATATACTATTACGTTATGACGTATAACGTTATGTAGCAGTACGTAACAACGTATAACGTTATATAATATTACGCTATAACGTATAACGTTATATAGTAGTACTTTATAACGTATAACGTTATAATAGCATTAGGTAATGACGTATAACATTATGTAGTATTAGGTAACAACGTATAACGTTATATACTATTACGTATTACCGTATAACGTTACATACTATTACGTTACAACGTATAACGTTATATAATATTACGTTATAACGTATAACGCTATATAGTAGTACTTTATAACGTATAACGTTATAATAGCATTACGTAATGACGTATAACATTATGTAGTATTAGGTTACAAAGTATAACCTTATATACTATTACGTAATAACGCATAACGTTATAATAGCATTACGTAAGGACGTATAACATTATGTAGTATTAGGTAACAACGTATAACGTTATATACTATTACGTAATACCGTATAACGTTACATACTATTACGTAACAACGTATAACATTATATACTATTACGGTATGACGTATATCGTTATGTAGCATTATGTAATAACGTATAACATTGCATACTATTACGTAATGACGTATAACGTTATGTAGCATTATGTAACAACATATAACGTTATATACTATTACGGAATGATGTATATCGTTATGTAGCATTATGTAATATCGTATAACGTTGCATACTATTACGTAATGACGTAAAACGTTATGTAGCCCTACGCAACAGCGTATAACGTTATACACTATTACGTAATGATGTATAACGTTATATAGTATGATCTTCCAACGTATAACGTTATATAGCATTACGTAACAACGTATAACGTTATATACTATTACGTTATAACGTATAACGTTATATAGTAGTACTTTATAACGTATAACGTTATAATAGCATTGCGTAATGACGTATAACATTATGTAGTATTACGTAACAACGTATAACGTTATATAATATTACGTTATAACGTATAACGTTATATACTATTACGGAATGACGTATAACGTTATGTAGCATTACCTAACAACGTATAACGTTATATACTACTACGTAATAACGTATAACGTTATATAGTACTACTCTATAACGTATAAAGATATATACTATTACGTAATAACGTATAACGTCACATACTATTACTTAACAACGTATAACGTTAATTACTATTACGGTATGACGTATATCGTTATGTAGCATTATGTAATAACGTATAACGTTGCATACTATTCCGTAATGACGTATAACGTTATGTAGCATTATGTAACAACATATAACATTATATACTATTACGGAATGATGTATATCGTTATGTAGCATTATGTAATATCGTATAAAGTTGCATACTATTACGTAATGACGTAAAACGTTATGTAGCCCTACGCAACAGCGTATAACGTTATACACTATTACGTAATGATGTATAACGTTATATTGTATTATCTTATAACGTATAACGTTATATAGCATTACGTAACAACGTATAACGTTATATACTATTACGTTATAACGTATAACGTTATATAGTAGTACTTTATAACGTATAACGTTATAATAGCATTGCGTAATGACGTATAACATTATGTAGTATTACGTAACAACGTATAACGTTATATAATATTACGTTATAACGTATAACGTTATATAGTAGTACTTTATAACGTATAACGTTATAATAGCATTGCGTAATGACGTATAACATTATGTAGCATTAGGTAACAACGTATAACGTTATATACTATTACGTAATAACGTATGACGATACATGCTATTAGGTAATAACGTATAACGTTATATATTACTACCCTATAACGTATAACGTTATATACTATTATGTAATAACGTATAACGTTACATACTATTACGTAATAACGTATAACGTTATATACTATTACGTAATAGTGTATAACGTTATATATTATTACCTTATAACGTATAACGTTATATACCATTACGTAATAACGTATAACGTTATGTAGCAGTACGTAATGACGTATAACGTTATGTAGTATTACCCTATAACGTGTAACGTTATGTAGTATTACGTAACAACGTATTACGTTATATACTATTACGTTATGACGTATAACGTTATGTAACCATACGTATGAGCGCATAACGTTATATACTGTTACGTAATAACGTATAACGTTATATAGTATTACCCTACAACGTATAACGTTATATACTATTACGTAATAGTGTTTAGCGTTATATATTATTACCTTATAACGTATAACGTTATGTAGCATTACGCCATAACGTATAACGCTGCATACTATTACGTAATAACGTATGACGATACATACTATTAGGTAATAACGTATAACGTTATCTACTATTATGTAATAGCGCATAACGTTATATAGTATTACCCTATAACGTCTAACGTTATATATTATTACGTAACAACGTATAACCTTATATACTATTACGTAATAACGCATAACGTTATTGTCGCATTACGTAACAACATATAACGTTATATACTATTACGGAATGATGTATATCGTTATGTAGCATTATGTAATATCGTATAACGTTGCATACTATTACGTAATGACGTAAAACGTTATGTAGCCCTACGCAAGAACGTATAAAGTTATATACTATTACGTAATAACGTATAACGTTATGTAGCATTACGTAACAACGTATAACGTTATATACTATTACGTTATGACGTATAACGTTATATAATATTACGCAATAACGTATAACGTTATGTACTATTATGTAATAGTGTATAACGTTATATAGTATTACCTTATAACGTATAACGTTCTATACTATTACGTAATAACGTATAACTTTATGTACCATCACGTAACAACGTATGACGTGAAATACTATTACGTAACAACGTATAACGTTATCTACTATTACGTGATAAGGCACGACGTTATGTAGCATTACGTAATAACGTATAACGCTGCATACTATTACGTAATAACGTATAACGATACATACTAATACGTAATAACGTGTAACGTTATATAATATTATGTAATAGTGCATAACGTTATATAGTATTACCTTATAACGTATATCGTTATATAGTATTACCCTATAACGTATAACGTTATATACTATTACGTAATAGCGTATAACGTTACATACTATTACGTAATAACGTCTAACGTTATATACTATTATGTAATAGTGTATAACGTTATATATTATTACCTTATAACGTATAACGTTATGTAGCATTACGTAATAGTGTATAACGCTCCATACTATTACGTAATAACGTATAACGCTGCATACTATTACGTCATAACGTATGACGATACATACTATTAGGTAATAACGTGTAACGTTATCCACTATTATGTAATAGTGCATAACGTTATGTAGCATTACCTAACAACGTATAAAGTTTATACTATTACGTTATGACGTATAACGTTATGTAGCAGTACGTAACAACGTATAACGTTATATAATATTACGCTATAACGTATAACGTTATATAGTAGTACTTTATAACGTATAACGTTATAATAGCATTACGTAATGACGTATAACATTATGTAGTATTAGGTAAGAACGTATAACGTTATATACTATTACGTATTACCGTATAACGTTACATACTATTACGTTACAACGTATAACGTTATATAATATTACGTTATAACGTATAACGCTATATAGTAGTACTTTATAACGTATAACGTTATAATAGCATTGCGTAATGACGTATAACATTATGTAGTATTACGTAACAACGTATAACGTTATATAATATTACGTTATAACGTATAACTTTATATACTATTACGGAATGACGTATAACGTTATGTAGCATTACCTAACAACGTATAACGTTATATACTATTACGTAATAACGTATAACGTTATATAGTACTACTCTATAACGTATAAAGATATATACTATTACGTAATAACGTATAACGTCACATACTATTACTTAACAACGTATAACGTTAATTACTATTACGGTATGACGTATATCGTTATGTAGCATTATGTAATAACGTATAACGTTGCATACTATTCCGTAATGACGTATAACGTTATGTAGCATTATGTAACAACATATAAGGTTATATACTATTACGGAATGATGTATATCGTTATGTAGCATTATGTAATATCGTATAACGTTGCATACTATTACGTAATGACGTAAAACGTTATGTAGCCCTACGCAACAGCGTATAACGTTATACACTATTACGTAATGATGTATAACGTTATATTGTATTATCTTATAACGTATAACGTTATATAGCATTACGTAACAACGTATAACGTTATATAATATTACGTTATAACGTATAACGTTATATAGTAGTACTTTATAACGTATAACGTTATAATAGCATTGCGTAATGACGTATAACATTATGTAGCATTAGGTAACAACGTATAACGTTATATACTATTACGTAATAACGTATGACGATACATGCTATTAGGTAATAACGTATAACGTTATATATTACTACCCTATAACGTATAACGTTATATACTATTATGTAATAACGTATAACGTTACATACTATTACGTAATAACGTATAACGTTATATACTATTACGTAATAGTGTATAACGTTATATATTATTACCTTATAACGTATAACGTTATATACCATTACGTAATAACGTATAACGTTATGTAGCAGTACGTAATGACGTATAACGTTATGTAGTATTACCCTATAACGTGTAACGTTATGTAGTATTACGTAACAAGGTATTACGTTATATACTATTACGTTATGACGTATAACGTTATGTAACCATACGTATGAGCGCATAACGTTATATACTGTTACGTAATAACGTATAACGTTATATAGTATTACCCTACAACGTATAACGTTATATACTATTACGTAATAGTGTTTAGCGTTATATGTTATTACCTTATAACGTATAACGTTATGTAGCATTACGCCATAACGTATAACGCTGCATACTATTACGTAATAACGTATGACGATACATACTATTAGGTAATAACGTATAACGTTATCTACTATTATGTAATAGCGCATAACGTTATATAGTATTACCCTATAACGTCTAACGTTATATATTATTACGTAACAACGTATAACCTTATATACTATTACGTAATAACGCATAACGTTATTGTCGCATTACGTAACAACATATAACGTTATATACTATTACGGAATGATGTATATCGTTATGTAGCATTATGTAATATCGTATAACGTTGCATACTATTACGTAATGACGTAAAACGTTATGTAGCCCTACGCAACAGCGTATAACGTTATACACTATTACGTAATGATGTATAACGTTATATAGTATTATCATACAACGTATAACCTTATATAGCATTACGCAACAACGTATAAAGTTATATACTATTACGTAATAACGTGTGACGTTATGTAGCATTACGTAACAACGTATAACGTTATATAATATTACGTTATAACATATAACGTTATATAGTAGTACCTTATAACGTATAACGTTATAATAGCATTACGTAAAGACGTATAACATTATTTAGTATTAGGTAACAACGTATAACGTTATATACTACTACGGAATGACGTATAATGTTACATACTATTACGTAATGACGTATAACGTTATATACTATTACTTAATGACGTATAACGTTATGTAGCATTATGTAACAACATATAAGGTTATTCACTATTACGTAATAACGTATAACATTATATAGTATTACCCTATAACGTATAACGTTATATACTATTATGTAATAACGTATAACGTTACATACTATTACGTAATAACGTATAACGTTATATACTATTATGTAATAGTGTATAACGTTATATATTATTACCTTATAACGTATAACGTTATATACTATTACGTAATAACGTATAACGTTATGTAGCAGTACGTAATGACGTATAACGTTATATACAATTACGTAATGACGTATAACTTTATGTAGTATTATGTAACAATGTAAAAGTGATATAATATTACGTAACAACGAATAACCTTATATACTATTACGTAATAACGCATAACGTTATGTAGCATTACGTAATGACGTATAACGTTATCTACTATTACGTGAAAACGCATGTGTTATGTAGCATTACGTAATAACGTATAACGCTGCATACTATTACGTAATAACGTATAACGATACATACTAATACGTAATAACGTGTAACGTTATATACTATTATGTAATAGTGCATAACGTTATATAGTATTACCTTATAACGTATAACGTTATATTGTATTACCTTATAACGTATAACGGTATGTAGCATTACCTAACAACGTATAACGTTATATACTATTACGTAATAATGTATAGCGTTATATATTATTACCTTATAACGTATAACGTTATGTAGCATTACGTAATAGTGTATAACGCTCCATACTATTACGTAATAACGTATAACGCTGCATACTATTACGTCATAACGTATGACGATACATACTATTAGGTAATAACGTGTAACGTTATCCACTATTATGTAATAGTGCATAACGTTATGTAGCATTACCTAACAACGTATAAAGTTATATACTATTACGTTATGACGTATAACGTTATGTAGCAGTACGTAACAACGTATAACGTTATATAATATTACGCTATAACGTATAACGTTATATAGTAGTACTTTATAACGTATAACGTTATAATAGCATTACGTAATGACGTATACCATTATGTAGTATTAGGTAACAACGTATAACGTTATATACTATTACGTATTACCGTATAACGTTACATACTATTACGTTACAACGTATAACGTTATATAATATTACGTTATAACGTATAACGCTATATAGTAGTACTTTATAACGTATAACGTTATAATAGCATTAAGTAATGACGTATAACATTATGTAGTATTAGGTTACAAAGTATAACCTTATATACTATTACGTAATAACGCATAACGTTATAATAGCATTACGTAAGGACGTATAACATTATGTAGTACTAGGTAACAACGTATAACGTTATATACTATTACGTAATACCGTATAACGTTACATACTATTACGTAACAACGTATAACATTATATACTATTACGGTATGACGTATATCGTTATGTAGCATTATGTAATAACGTATAACATTGCATACTATTACGTAATGACGTATAACGTTATGTAGCATTATGTAACAACATATAACGTTATATACTATTACGGAATGATGTATATCGTTATGTAGCATTATGTAATATCGTATAACGTTGCATACTATTACGTAATGACGTAAAACGTTATGTAGCCCTACGCAACAGCGTATAACGTTATACACTATTACGTAATGATGTATAACGTTATATAGTATGATCTTCCAACGTATAACGTTATATAGCATTACGTAACAACGTATAACGTTATATAGCATTACGTAACAACGTATAACGTTATATACTATTACGTAATAACGTATAACGTTATATAGTACTACTCTATAACGTATAAAGATATATATTATTACGTAATAACGTATAACGTCACATACTATTACTTAACAACGTATAACGTTAATTACTATTACGGTATGACGTATATCGTTATGTAGCATTATGTAATAACGTATAACGTTGCATACTATTCCGTAATGACGTATAACGTTATGTAGCATTATGTAACAACATATAACGTTATATACTATTACGGAATGATGTATATCGTTATGTAGCATTATGTAATATCGTATAAAGTTGCATACTATTACGTAATGACGTAAAACGTAATGTAGCCCTACGCAACAGCGTATAACGTTATACACTATTACGTAATGATGTATAACGTTATATTGTATTATCTTATAACGTATAACGTTATATAGCATTACGTAACAACGTATAATGTTATATACTATTACGTTATAACGTATAACGTTATATAGTAGTACTTTGTAACGTATAACGTTATAATAGCATTGCGTAATGACGTATAACATTATGTAGTATTACGTAACAACGTATAACGTTATATAATATTACGTTATAACGTATAACTTTATATACTATTACGGAATGACGTATAACGTTATGTAGCATTACCTAACAACGTATAACGTTATATACTATTACGTAATAACGTATAACGTTATATAGTACTACTCTATAACGTATAAAGATATATACTATTACGTAATAACGTATAACGTCACATACTATTACTTAACAACGTATAACGTTAATTACTATTACGGTATGACGTATATCGTTATGTAGCATTATGTAATAACGTATAACGTTGCATACTATTCCGTAATGACGTATAACGTTATGTAGCATTATGTAACAACATATAACGTTATATACTATTACGGAATGATGTATATCGTTATGTAGCATTATGTAATATCGTATAACGTTGCATACTATTACGTAATGACGTAAAACGTTATGTAGCCCTACGCAACAGCGTATAACGTTATACACTATTACGTAATGATGTATAACGTTATATTGTATTATCTTATAACGTATAACGTTATATAGCATTACGTAACAACTTATAACGTTATATACTATTACGTTATAACGTATAACGTTATATAGCAGTACTTTATAACGTATAACGTTATAATAGCATTGCGTAATGACGTATAACATTATGTAGTATTACGTAACAACGTATAACGTTATATAATATTACGTTATAACGTATAACGTTATATAGTAGTACTTTATAACGTATAACGTTATAATAGCATTGCGTAATGACGTATAACATTATGTAGCATTAGGTAACAACGTATAACGTTATATACTATTACGTAATAACGTATGACGATACATGCTATTAGGTAATAACGTGTAACGTTATCTACTATTATGTAATAGTGCATAACGTTATGTAGCATTACGTAACAACGTATAACGTTATATACTATTACGGAATGATGTATATTGTTATATAGTATTATGTAATATCGTATAACGTTGCATACTATTACGTAATGACGTAAAACGTTATGTAGCCCTACGCAACAGCGTACAACGTTATACACTATTACGTAATGATGTATAACATTATATAGTATTGTCTTATAACGTATAACGTCATATAGCATTACGTAACAACGTATAACGTTATGTAATATTACGCTATAACGTATAACGTTATATAGTAGTACTTTATAACGTATAACGTTATAATAGCATTACGTACTGACGTATAACATTATGTAGCATTACGTAACAACGTATAACGTTATATACTATTACGGAATGACGTATAACGTTATGTAGCATTACCTAACAACGTATAACGTTATATACTATAACGTAATAACGTATAACGTTATATAGTACTACTCTATAACGTATAAAGTTATATACTATTACGTAATAACGTATAACGTCACCTACTATTACGTAACAACGTATAACGTTATATACTGTTACCCTATAACGTATAACGTTATATACTATTATGTAATAACATATAACGTTACATACTATTACGTAATAACGTATAACGTTATATACTATTACGTAATAGTGTATAACGCTCCATACTATTACGTAATAACGTATAACGCTGCATACTATTACGTAATAACGTATGACGATACATACTATTAGGTAATAACGTGTAACGTTATCTACTATTATGTAATAGTGCATAACGTTATGTAACATTACGTAACAACGTATAACGTTATATACTATTACGTAATAACGTATGACGTTATGTAGCATTACGTAACAACGTATAACGTTATATACTATTACGGAATGATGTATATCGTTATATAGTATTATGTAATATCGTATAACGTTGCATACTATTACGTAATGACGTAAAACGTTATGTAGCCCTACGCAACAGCGTATAACATTATACACTATTACGTAATAATGTATAACGTTATATAGTATTATCTTATAACGTATAACGTTATATAGCATTACGTAACAACGTATAAAGTTATATACTATTACGTAATAACGTATGACGTTATGTAGCATTACGTAACAACGTATAACGTTATATACTATTTCCTTATGACGTATAACGTTATGTAGTATTACGTAACAACGTATAACGTTATATAATATTACGTTATAACGTATAACGTTATATAGTAGTACTTTATAACGTATAACGTTATAATAGCATTGCGTAATGATGTATAACATTATGTAGTATTAGGTAACAACGTATAACGTTATATACTATTACGTAATAACGTATGACGATACATACTATTAGGTAATAACGTGTAACGTTATCTACTATTATGTAAGAGTGCATAACGTTATATAGTATTACCCTATAACGTCTAACGTTATATACTATTACGTAACAACGTATAACCTTATATACTATTACGGAATGATGTATATCGTTATGTAGCATTATGTAATATCGTATAACGTTGCATACTATGACGTAATGACGTAAAACGTTATGTAGCCCTACGCAACAGCGTATAACGCTATACACTATTACGTAATGATGTATAACGTTATATAGTATTATCTTATAACGTATAACGTTATATAGCATTACGTAACAACGAATAAAGTTATATACTATTACGTAATAACGTATGACGTTATGTAGCATTACGTAACAACGTATAAAGTTATATGCTATTACGTTATGACGTATAACGTTCTGTAGCAGTACGTAACAACGTATAACGTTATGTAATATTACGCTATAACGTATAACGTTATATAGTAGTAGTTTATATCGTATAACGTTATAATAGCATTGCGTAATGACGTATAACATTATGTAGTACTAGGTAACAACGTATAACGTTATATACTATTACGTAATAACGTATGACGATACATACTATGAGGTAATAACGTGTAACGTTATCTACTATTATGTAATAGTGCATAACGTTAGATAGTATTACCCTATAACGTCTAACGTTATATACTATTACGTAATAACGCATAACGTTATAATAGCATTACGTAATGACGTATAACATTATGTAGTATTATGTAACAACGTATAACGTTATATACTATTACGTAATACCGTATAACGTTACATACTATTACGTAATAACGTTTAACGTTATACAGTATTACCTTATAACGTATAATGTTATATACTATTACGTAATGACGTATAAAGTTATGTAGCATTACGTAACAACGTAGAACGTTATATACTATTACGGAATGACGTATAACGTTATGTAGCATTACCTAACAATGTATAACGTTATATAGTACTACTCTATAACGTATAAAGTTATATACTATTACGTACTAACGTATAACGTTATATACTATTACGTAATGACGTATAACGTTATATACTATTACGATATGACGTATAACGTTATGTAGCAGTACGTAACAACGTATAACGTTATATAATATTACGCTATAACGTATAACGTTATATAGTACTACTTTGTAACGTATAACGTTATAATAGCATTACGTAATGACGTATAACATTATGTAGTATTAGGTAACAACGTATAACGTTATAAACTATTACGTAATACCGTATAACGTTACATACTATTACGTAATAACGTTTAACGTTATATAGTATTACCTTATAACGTATAATGTTATATACTATTACTTAATGACGTATAAAGTTATGTAGCATTAAGTAACAACGTATAACGTTATATACTATTACGGAATGACGTATAACGTTATATACTATTACGTAATAACGTATAACGTTATCTACTATTACGTGAAAACGCATGACGTTATGTAGCATTACGTAACAACGTATAACGTTATATACTATTACGGAATGACGTATAACGTTATGTAGCATTACGTAGTAACGTATAACGTTATATACGATTAAGTAATAGTGTATAACGTTATATAGTATTACCTTATAACGTATAACGTTATATACTATTACGTAATGACGTATAACTTTATGTAGCATCACGTAACAACGTATAACGTGAAATACTATTACGTAACAACGTATAACGTTATCTACTATTAAGTGAAAACGCATGACGTTATGTAGCATTCCATAATAACGTATAACGCTGCATACTATTACGTAATAACGTACAACGATACATACTAATACGTAATAACGTGTAACGTTATATACTATTATGTAATAGTGCATAACGTTATATAGTATTACCTAATAACGTATATCGTTATATAGTATTACCCTATAACGTCTAACGTTATATACTATTACGTAATAGCGTATAACGTTATATACTATTACGTAATAATGTATAGCGTTATATAGTATTACCTTATGAAGTATAACGTTATGTGGCATTACGGACTAACGTATAACGTTTTATAGTATTACGTACTAACGTATAACGTTATATACTATTACGTACTAACGTATAACGTTATATACTATAACTTACTAACCTATAACGTTATATACTATTACATACTAACGTAGAATGTTATATACTATTATGTAATAGTGTATAACGTTATATAGTATTACCTTATAACGTATAACGTTATCTACTATTACGTGATAACGCATAACGTTATGTAGCATTACGAAACAACGTTTAACGTTATATACAATTACGTAATGACGTATAACGTTATGTAGCATTATGTAACAACGTATAACGTGAGATACTATTACGTAATACTGTATGACGTTATATAGTATTAGGTTATAACGTATAACGTTATGTAGCATAACGTAACAACGTATAACGTTATAGACTATTACGTAATAACGTATAACGTTATCTACTATTACGTGCTAACGCATAACGTTATGTAGCATTACGAAACAACGTTTAACGTTATACACAATTACGTAATGACGTATAACGTTATGTAGCATTATGTAACAACGTATAACGTTATATACTATTACGCAATAATGTATAACGTTATATAGTATTAGGTTATAACGTATAACGTTATATACTATTACGTAATACCGTATAACGTCATGCACTATTACGTAATAGCGTATAACGTTATATAGTTTTACCTTATAACGTCTAACGTTATATACTATTCCGTAACAACGTATAATCTTATATACTACTACGTAATAACGCATAACGTTATGTACCATTACGTAACAACGTATAACGTTATACACTATTACGGAATGACGTATATCGTTATGTAGCATTAGATAACAACGTTCAACGTTACATACTATTACGTAATATCGAATAACATTATGTAGCATTACGTATTGACGTATAACGTTCTATACTATTACGTAATAACGTACAACGTTATGAAGTATTATGTAATAGTGTATAACGTGTTATAGTATTACTTTATAACGTATAACGATGTAGTAGCACTACGTAATGACGTATAACATTATGTAGCATTAGGTAACAACGTTTAACGTTATATACTATTACGTAATATCGAATAACATTATGTAGCATTACGTAATGACGTATAACATTATGTAGCATTACGTAACAACGTATAACGTAATATACTATTACGTAATGACGTATAACTTTATGTAGCCCTACGTAACAGCGCATAACGTTATATACTGTTACGTAATAACGTATAACGTTATATAGTAATACCCTAGAACGTATAACGTTATATACTATTACGTAATGACGTATAACGTTATGTAGCATCACGTAACAATGTATAACGTGACATAATATTACGTAACAACGTATAACGTTATATACAATTACGTAATGACGTATAACGTTATGTAGCAATATGTATCAACGTATAACGTTATATACAATTACGTAATGACGTATAACGTTATGTAGCATTATGTAACAACGTATAACGTTATACACAATTACTTAATGATGTATAACGTTATATACTATTACGTAATATCGTATAACGTTATATACCATTACGTAATAACGTATAACGTTATATAGTATTACCCTATGACATATAACGTTACGTAGTATTACTTTATAACGTATAACGTTATATACTATTACGTAATAACGTATAACGTTATATAGTATTACCTTAAGACGTATAACGGTATGTACTATTAATTAATAACGTATAACGTTATATACTATTAGGTAATAGCGTATAACATTATAGAGTATTACCTTATAACGTTTAACGTTGCATACTACTACGTTGTAACGTATAACGTTCTATACTACCACGTTATAACGTATAACGTCATATAGTATTACGTTATAACGTATGTCGTTATGTACTATTACCCAATAACGTATAACGTTATATAGTAGTACCTTATGACGTATAACGTTATGTAGCATTACCTTATAACGTATATCGTTAAATACTATTACGTAATAACGTATAACGTTATATACTATTATGTAATAACGTACAACGTTATGTACTATTATGTAATAGTGTATAACGTTATATAGTATTACCTTATAACGTATAACGATCTCTACTATTACGTAATGATGTATAACGTTATGTAGCATCACGTAACATCGTATAACGTGACATACTATTACGTAACAACGTATATCGTTATATACTATTACGGAATGACGTATAACGATTTATACTAATACGTAATAACGTATAACGTTATACGCTATTATCTAATAGTATATAACGTTATACGTTATGATGTAGTAGTATATAACGCTATAAGTCATAACGTAATACAATATGTTGAAGTGATCGTCACTTCTGAGAAAATTCTACATCTGGTCTTCGGTTTCTCAAGAGCCTAAGGTCAACGATAGCGCGTAGACAAAAGAATGCGTCGAGGAAAGACGATAAGCGGTACACGTGCGACGTTGGTTTCGGCAGTTGTCTTTAGTCTCAGGGTAACGTTGCTAGCGAGAGGATCTGGATCAGCTTACATAGTACCACATATTTTGTATTTTACTAATCAGTATATATATACTTTCAATACCTTGCAGTTTGCCCACGCATTTCTTTAATTCCATCCACTGAATAACCTTAACACAATATAACGTTATACGTTATACGGTGATAGTATATAACGTTATACGTTATGACGTAGTAGTATTTATCGTTAAACGATGTAAGGTAATAGTATAACACGTTATACGTTGTAAGGTAATACTATATAACGTTATACGTTATAACGTAGTAGTATATAACGTTATACGTTATAACGTAATACTATATAACGTTATACGTCATATCGTAATACTATATAACGTTATACGTTAGAAGGTAATACTATATAAAGTTATACGTTATAAGGTAATACTATATAACGTTATACGTTATAAGGTAATACTACATTACGTTAGACGTTATAACCTAGTAGTATATAACGTTATACGTTATAACGTAATACTATATAACGTTATACGTCACAACGTAATACAATATAACGTTATACGTTATACGGTAATAGTATATAACGTTATACGTTATGACATAGTAGTATTTATCGTTAAACGATATAAGGTAATAGTATAACACGTTATACATTATAAGGTAATACTACATAACGTTATACGTTATAACGTAATACTATATACCGTTATACGTTATAAGGTAATACTGTATAACGTTATACGTTATCAGGTAATACTATATAATGGTATACGTTATAAGGTAATAGTATATAACGTTATCCGTTTAAACGTAGTAGTATACAATGTTAGACGTTATAAGGTAATACTACATAACGTTATACGTTATACGGTAATAGTCTACAACGTTACGCGTTATAAGGTAATACCATATGACGTTAGACGTTATAACGTAGTAGTATATAACGTTATACGCTACAACGTAATACTATATAACGTTATACGTTATAGGTTAATTGTATATAACGCTATTCGTTATGAAGTAATGCTATATAACGTTATACGTTATATGGCAATACTATATAACGTTATACGTCATAACGTAATACTATATAACGTTAATCGTTATAGGGTAGTAGTATATAACGTTATACGTTATTACGAAATACTATATAACGTTATATGTTATAACGTAATACTATATAACGTTATACGTCATAACGTAATACTATATAAGGTTATACGTTATATGGTAATAGTATATAACGTTATATGTTGTTAGGTAATAGTGTATAACGTTATGTGTTATAAGATAATACTACATAACGTTATACGTTATAAGCTAATATTATATAACGTTGTACGTCAAAAGGTAATACTATATAACGTTATATTTTAAAACGTAGTCGTATATAACGTTATACGTAATAAGGTAATAATATATAACGTTATACGTTATATGGTAATAGTATATAATGTTATACGTTATATGGTAACACTATATAAAGCTACATCAGAGGGTAATCGTATATAACGGTATATTATGTGGTATAAGGTTATATAGTATATCGTTATATGGTATTTTGTTAAAACTTATTACGTTACATTGTATAATGTTATATAGTATAACGTTATATGGTATTAAGATATAACCTGTTACGTTATATAATATAACGTTATATGGTATTTCACTGAAACGTATTACATCATGTTGTATATCGTCATATAGTCTCACTTTATATGGTATTACGTTAAAACGTGTTACCTTCGATAGTATAATGTTATATGGTATTTCGTTATATAGTATTACGTTATATAGTATACCGATATATGGTATTAGATTATTACGTCTTACGTCATATAATATATCATTATATAGTATAACGTTATACAGTGTAACGTTATATGGTATTACGTAATAGCTTATTACGACATACGTTATAACGTTATATAGTATTACGCTGTAACGTATTACGTTATATAGTACAAGGTTATATATTATAACGTTATATGGTATTACGTTATGTATTATAGAGTTATATGGTAATACGTTATAACGTATTACGTTACATTGTATATCGTTATATGGAATTATGTTATCACGTGGTACGGTATATGGTGCACCGTTATATGGTATAACGTTATATGGTATTACGTTCTAGCGTGTTACGTTCTAGCGTATTACGTTCTAGGGTATTACGTTATATTGTATAACGCTATATAGTGTTACGATATAACGCATTAGGTTATATAATATAACGTTATATGGCATTTCGATATAACGAATTACGTCTTATAGTATATCGTTATATGGCACTACGTTATAATGTATTACGTCAAAAGGTATAACGTTATATAGTATAACGATATATGGTATTACGTTATAACATATTACGTTATAGGGTACATCGTTATGTAGTATAACTGTACATGGTATTACGTTATAAGGTATTTAGTAATATAGTATTACTTTATATAGTATAACGTTATATGGTATTGCGTTTGAGCTTATTACGTTATGAGGTACAGCGTTATATGGTACAACGTTATATGGTATTACGTTATAGCGTATTACGTTATAACGTATTACGTTATATGGTATAAAGTTATATAGTATAACGTTATATGGTATTAAGTTATAGCTTATCACGTTTTATAGTATAACGCTATATTGTATTACGATATAACGCATTAGGTTATATAATGTAACGTTATATGGCATTTCGTTATAACATATTACATCTTATAGTATATCTTTATATAGTATAACCTAATATGTTATTAAGTTATAACGTGTTATGGTATATAGTATTACAATATAACTTATTATAGTATATTGTGTTACATTATAATGTACTTCGGTATATAGTATTACGGTATACTGTATTACGTTGTAAGATTTTATGGTATATATTATTATGTTATAGCGTATGTGATGCACTCGACATCAAAATTACTACCACTCGACACTAACCAGTGTCGGACGAGTGCAGCGTAGTGTTTCGCGCCTCAGGTTACGGACGTTCGGAATTTGGGTTCAAATCCGGGCGACTGAAGTCGGATTTTCCTTCCACGCATCTAAATCAGAAAAAATACAGGAGTAGCCCAGCAGAGACAATTACACTAGCATTTTCAACTATCTCGACCTTTTCCCCTCACGTATTATGGTATTATAGTATTACGTTAGAATGTATTTTTGTATATAGTATTACGTTATAACGTGTTCTGGTATATAGCATTACCTTATAAGGTGTCACATTGTATAGTTGTACGTTATAATGTATTTCGGTATATAATATTACGTCTTATGATATTACGTTTCCTAATATTCCGATATATATTGTTAGGTTATATGGTATTACTTCGTAATGTATTACGTTAATATGTATTACGTTATATGTTACTATTGTGATCTGTGTAGTTTGTTTTGGCCCTGTCGCTATTGTTTACAATTCGGAGGAATGAAGAAATGGAGCTTCTACGTTTTTTATTGCATCGACGATACTTTGCTTTATGTGGATTGTTGAGATTCTTTCGATTGAAATGGTAGAAAGTAACACCGAAAGCTTCGAATATATGCGTGGGAGATAGACTTCGTTCGAATATAACATTCTGAGTTTAAATCGAATACTAACTTTATATCTGTAGCTCAGAGAATTGTTAGGCTTCTTATCACTCTAACATATACAACTTCCATCGTTTGGAAGTTAGTTCATGCGGATCGAGGCACCGCTACGAGGGAGTAATGAATTTCTACCTTTTGATATCTTGTTGTGCTTTCTTTGTTCCTTAGTGTTATGTTCGATGTATATACAACACATAATCCAAAATCAGGTACTACCTGTCAATTTGTAAAAAGTAATCCTTAACGAATTTTGAAATATGATGTAGAAGAAAATGTTCAACACGTTCAAAATGAAAATTGCCGGACAAAATAGAAAACGGGCCTCGGTGTTTGTAAGAACATCGACAACTGCATTGTGAGGACAATACTGCCCGGGCAGACGAGGTAAACAGACGCCAGTAACTGTGATCCAGTACAAATGCGACATATAGAGTGACCTTAGGTGATTAAAACTTTTACGAATACCGTTACATGGTAAAAGTTCGCAAATGCTATAACAAATACCGCCAATCAAACAAATAAAGGTGAAATATACTACATAAATAAAGTTACAAATACGTTAAGCAGAAAACAACCAATTAACAGAGAACAGGAAAGCTCACCCATAAAAGAAATGAAAACGTTGCAAAAGCAGGAAGAAAACAGCTACAATAACGAACTATACTATCAAGATGAAAACTGGAAGGTAGCAACAGCTCACAAAAGGCGTAAAATAATCTGTGGTGGATTGTGTGAGGATCAATATTATAAAATAATAAGAAAGATTGCTGCTGCACACCGTCAAATTATTTGGAATAAATTAAATAAATATAAATATATAAATATCGTCGATGGACGCTCGTACAACGTATTCGCAAAGATAGAGTATGAACGCTCGCAGATAACTCGATAACTCGTATACTCCGTTAAGCGCAAATAATAGCGCGGATTAGTAGCTCGAGTAATAGTTCAGGTAATAATTCGTACAATAACTCGGATAATAACTGCCTCGCTCGTGATCGTGTCCGTTTATTTATGCTGGTCTCGGGGGTCGGGGGGAGTCGAAAAATTAAAATTCGTCTTAGATCGACAGTTGCCCTCGACGGCGACATTGTCTTGCCCGGAGATTATCTAACGTTATATTTCGTGCATCAAGGCGGTGTTCGTGTTCCGGGGCACAACAACAACGTGAGTCGCTCTCGATTCGTCTCGTCCTATGACTCATGTGCCATTACAATCCGAGACACAAGTGCTTTGAAAATTTCTGATACAGAAACACAGTGGTGGCTACAAGACATCCCACTTCGAAATCCATTCAGCTCACTGATAGAGGACGGAGATACGAGTTCAGATGAAAAGAACCACAACATATATCGTTAAACCACCACCGATCTACACTGATGCTCAAATAACAGATACCCTCATTGAACTATTAAACAACACTACCGGAACCTAAAACTACAGTATAAAGCAATTGAAACTGGAACAAGTTAAAGTGCAAACAAATAATCCAGAAATCTTTCGAAAAGTGGCGCAAGTGTTAAAGGAGAAAAACGCTGCGCATCATACATACCAGCTCAAAACAGAAAAGAATTACAAAATAGTAATCAGAG
This sequence comes from Bombus pascuorum, assembly GCF_905332965.1. Lineage (NCBI taxonomy): Eukaryota > Metazoa > Arthropoda > Insecta > Hymenoptera > Apidae > Bombus > Bombus pascuorum. Next base: position 692,272 of record NC_083504.1, read on the forward strand.
ACCTACACCCAAGAACAAACAACGCAATGCATACAGTGTCGACAATACGAACACAAAAAATTACTGAGTGTCCCGGTGTGTGTCAAATGTGCAACAAGCTATCTAACAAACTGCTCATACACAGGAAAGAGAAACGAAGTAAAATGCTATAATTGTAACGGAAACCACCCAGCGAGCTATAAAGGCAGCGAAATCAGAAAACAACTACAACGTGAACTATTTCCACCACTTTGAAGCAGAACATACAGCAACTAGATATTACGGAATCAGATCCAATACCAAACAATACAATACCTATCGAACACTAATCATAGAAACACCAACACCTTTGGTAGTGACACGGTGATTTTGGAATATAGAATAATCATATTTTACATACCAGTTCGCATACCATAGCCATCAAAACTATAATTAATCAGTAACAGCATACCCGTGTGCCGGCATCCAGCGATCACCCCTCCACAGGAGCCAAAACCTTGATATAAAAATCCTCTCAAATCAGCACTCGACATTCCATTCCTATTTCTGTTCTGTTCATATGACATTCTGTACCGTTACTCTGTCAGTTTTGTAATAAATTGTGAAACAACTATCAATTGTTATTAATTGGAGTACGAATCTCTCACCTTATGTGTGGAACGTGAAATAATTTCGAACCGACGCGACACTTTCCAGTGGCAAAAATGCAAACGTTGAAGTTATTACTGTCCTATTGTTGTTAATATGGTTTGACAATCATGCAAATGGATGTAGATAGAAACAGCATTCTTAAACGGAACTATAAAATCGGAAGTATTTGTAAAACAACCTATAGGTTACGACGATAAAAGGACAGGATAGTATGTAAATTATCAAAAGCATTATATGGATTGCGTGAAAGTTCAAGAGCTTGGTATGAATGTTTCAACGAGTACGTGAGAAAATTAGGATTTCAAAGAAGTAAGAGTGATTATTGTCTGTATATGAAGTATGAGAGCGATGATGTTATATATTTAATACTATTCGTAGACGATTTATTAATATGTGGAAAAAACAAAAGAAAGATCGATGAAATTAAAAACAAATTGTCAAACCAATTTGCGATGTAGGACTTAGGTGAAGTAAAGACTTACTTAGAAATAAACATTGAATACGATAATAAGAAGGGTGAGATTAAATTAGATCACAGTAGTTATATAGAGTCATTACCGAAACAATATAATATAGAAAATAGTAAACTATATTTTACACCAATGGAACAGAACTTAAGTTTAGAACCCGCACAATCAACCTCAGACGATATAAGCTATAGAAATCTCATAGGAGCTTTATTATATTGGGCGAGTATTTACGCCGAATCGGGAAGGAGGCGACCGCGCGTTGCCATTACTGCGACGCAAGTGTCACGAATCAACTTTCCTTTTTGCCATGTGGTACGCCAGATGTGACGGTCCTTGCGAGATTCCCCGTAGTCCGGACGCCAAGACCTATCTATTGTTCTAATAACTCGCAGCAGGCCTAAGAAGACGACATAAACCGAATCTGTTCAGTTTCAGTTTTCTTCACTTAAACATTTTCGGTTTATGTTTGTTGCACTCGACTCTTACCTAATACGGAGAAAGCGGGTGTCTGGCAAGATAAGACTTTTCCCATAAACAAGGATGCCCACGAGCCATATCTAGCTCTCCTTGTCTTTACTACCTAATTCATTTACCAATGGGCATCGCGGATCGTTACCCTCACTTTTCCACCAAAAAGTGTGGACAACGAATCCGCGTTCTGAGTTCCAAAGGGAACACCCACACCGAGCTTTCTTCTTTGATGGTACGAGACCGTTCAAACAGTTCCATTTCTAATTCCAATTCAGTTACAATATTGACCTTTGTAATAAAACTCTAAGTCTAAAGAATAAAGACTATACTAAAATCAACAGTTGTGTAATTATTCAGAAATTACGCGACACAAGCGTGGACTCGACACAGCACACGCTACAACATTGCCCGGCGTGGGCAGTTCGACCTCTCGCCACCGGCGATTTTTGAAGCGCTGTTGACGAGCGAGAGGGGCAGGAAGGCCGTAGCCTCCTTCTGTGAGCTAGTTATGCTGCGGAAGGAGGCGGCGGAGCGGGAGAGGGAGCGGGCTTCCCATCCCGAGAGGATTGGCCGACAAGGGCGCGGCGGTGCCCGTGGACGCGCTTACATGAGGCGCGCGAGAGCCGCAGCGACCTCTGAAGCGGATTGAAGTTAGGTGCTGGACCTTTCAGCACCCGGGAGGCACCAAGCAGTCCGGTTGGGGATCCGGACGGCCCCTGGGAGAGTGCGAGACGTAATACGGACAAAATGTTGTGCGCGGGGGGCCCAGTGTGTCGCCACAGCGGTTCCCGGTCGCCCCTCGGTCGCAATAGGGACGGTCATCGTGGAGGTTTTAGTCGGTTGGAGTCCGACACTACCACGCCGCTCTTCCCTCTAGAAGCAGCGAGTGTCCGTGCGGATTTCCTCCACGAAAAAAAAGAAGAAAAAAAAAAGGAGCTTTATTATATATTAGTACTGGAACAAGATTAGACGTTAGCTATAGTGTAAATTATTTAAGTCGATTTCAAAACAATTATATGTACTATAAATATGCATTGAGAATTTTGAAATACTTATATTTAACTAGGAAATGAAAATTAACTTATAAAAGAAATTTGAATGCTGGTTATTGATTGTTTTGGCTGGACATAAAGTAGATAGAAAATCCACTACGGGATTTATCATAAGATTTTTCGAAACACAATTTACTGGAAATCGAGAAAGCAAAGTAGCGTGACAAAATCATCAACAGCCGCCGAGTATGTAGCTTTATCGGAAGCTGTGAGCGAAATTAAATTTGTAAGAAAATTGCTGAAAGATTTCAAAATAATGATCGAGGTACCAATAAAAATTTACGAAAATAATTCTGGAGCGATTGCGATATCAGAATTTGGAAATTTAACAAAAAATTCTAAGTACATTGAAGTTCACTTCCATTTCGTGAATGAAAGTTATGAAAATAAAGAGATTGACATTATAAACGTAGATTCAGAAAATAATGTAGCTGATATTTTAACTAAGGCTCTAAGGAGAAACAAATTTGAAAATTTTAGATTATTTTTAAGAATGGTTAGATTGACTTATAAAAGGAAATGAATATACAGCACAAAAAATTAAGGAGGTGTATTGAGGTATGTATAATTTTCTGTGCTAGACTGGGTTAAATGCGTAGTAGAGATACTTGTATGTGAATATCAGTGTGTGGATGTATGTGTGTGTGCGCAGCGTCTCGAAAACAAAAGAATGTAAACTGTTCAGTAGGTTAAAAGTCGGGTATAGAAGAAAGTGCTGCGACGCGCGCAAGTGTGTATCGATGAATATATGAGAAATCGACCATGAAATAAATATATTATTATTTTAATATTAATCCCCAGTATAAATTTAGTGTGCCTATAACATTATTTCGGCTTCAAAGATCCACAATTTTTAACACCGTAATACTATATTACGTTATACGTATTAATGAAATACGTTATAACGTTATAAATTGTAAAGTAATACTATACAACGTTATACGTTATAAAGTTATACTGTATAACGTTATAGATTATAACGTAATACTATATATCGTAATACTACATAACGTAGTACTCTGCAACATAATACTATAAAACGTAATACGTTATAAGGTAATACGTCATACTGTAATACTATATAATTTAATACAGTATGCCGTAATACTGTATAATGTTATAGGTTATAACGTGATACTATATATCGTAATACCATATAACGTAATGTGTTACAACGTATTACTATATAACGTAATACTATATAACGGTATACGTTATACAGTAATACTATATAACGTAGTACGTTATAACGTAATGCAATATAAGGTCATACATTATAACATAATAAATAAACTGTGAAGTCTTAAAATTGTTGCGATACATGGGCGATTATGTATTATCTGTTCTTACCAATAGCTAAATGAGTATACATCAAATCCATATAAAATAATTTTTCATATGTCCAACGACATAGTTATTGCAGCACATAGTCGTCATTATTCACAGTGAAAGGATGAGTCCTCGGACGAGGTAGGTTCTGACAATTGTGATATGTAAGATATACAGACATTTCACGTTCACTGTCTATATTTAGCTCTCAGTGTTTTATCACACTGTACTAAATGAATTGGGACTTTGATAAGCTCCTTAACAGCGAATAACGTGGAAGTAAAGCTTAAATCATGATATGTTGTATCTTCTAAATTTTGTAACTTTTATTATTTACATAATTATTTACTTATATAATTTATTATTTACGTTACGTAATTTACTTTTAACATGCTTCTTTTACCTGCATTTGTGTTCGTATTTTCCATAAACATCTGCATTCTAGCCATCAAATTTGTAGCCTGGTTATTTTTTCACACTTGCGGTGACTAGAAAGAGGTTCAGAATGATGCAGAGAATGTATCTATTGTATTACCTTCAGTGTTAAAGCATGTTGTCAGGAAAGAAATCTATGATTCGTTAATTGATTCACTAAATAATTCCTTTATTCGAGGTCCAAATGTTTGTCTCATTCTATAAATTCTGGAGACATGGATTGTAACCCAAGTAAAACTACACATTACGATATAAATCAAGATTAGCAACGTGTAAGTAAGAACGTTTACATGTTAATAATTGAAAATTTTCAATGTTAAATTTCCAACAATACATAATACATTAGAGTTATTTCGTTTTTATTATTTCGAACAAATTGAAAAATTTATGAGGCATAATTTTACTACTCAATAAAGCCATTCGTTTACAAGATTTGACCCCAATCAAAGAACCACTGCATCGTGAATACACTCAGTAAATCTTAACCGTATGTGCATCAGCATCTGCACAAACAAACGCAACTTTTCTCTCATCAGTATTTTGAACTTCACGCCTTATGTGGACGTTTTCCGTCGCCTCGTCATTTTTCCGCATAACTGGACGAAGGAAGACAAAAGTCAAAAAGTCACAGCTAAACAACGAACTTTCTAATTCGACAGCACCAGTTCGTCAAACATATGGAAGGATTAGCGTAGAGTATAATTGAGAATGCAAGGACGTTGGGAGATCGTAAGGCTCAAGCGAGCGTAAAAATGATCGATATGGTAAATTCAATGCTATCGGAGTACTACTTGCCGAATAGGAATCGAAACGTGATTACGATGACATCGTAGATAGTAGAAAATGTCTGAATGATAATTTCGAAACAATTAAGAGATCAACGATACTTTAGAAATTCGAGTCACTTCAAGTCAAATTCAAGTCAACCAGAATATGGTTCAATAAAGGATCAAGATTCAATATAGAATCTTCGAGACCTGGATAATTTATGAATTTCGAGCTTCTAGACTGAAGATTCTATCTGACATCTCGCGAATTCTTAGCTTTCTACTAACAAACCGAACGAAAGCTAGGACAGTCGATAGGTTGAAAATTTTTATGAATATAATTAAAATGATAATATCTAAATAAAGATTAGCTTCACCATTTCAATTTTTTAACGGATATTTCACTTTGAGTATTTTGAGCACTTTTAATATACTGATCAATATTGTATATCCAAATACGTGAAAATGATAATAAGTATATTTTCATCTTTATTGTAATAATTCCATGACCTATATACTATATTTTCAGAATTATGAATTTAAAGATATATTATTTGGATATCGTCAATTTGCAGATTTATTTAAGAGCTTGGCACACAACTCCTATGATCACCTCAATGACCTATTATATAACCCTAATCCCTTCCTGAAATTCTATCGGTTCGATTGATCGAATTGATGTTAATTTAGCTAAAACACCTCGTTAGATTTATCGTATTTTCGCTTAATTAACAACGAACCATGGGTTGAACGTTGCACTCATGAGACGAATTCGCTTAGACGCGTGATAATTGAGAATAGTGGAAAGAGTGAAAGTTAATTAACTTACGAACGAATGTGGAATGTAAATCGTGGCAATTACTAACTATCCTTTAAAAGGTAATAATAAATAAATTTTGACTACATAATTATGTAAAACTAATCGCGATCGCAGCCAATCAGCTCATATTATCATTTACTATACAATTCATAATTTATCATGGCTACTAATTACGTATTGATGCGATTAGAAATTGTATATTAAATATTAATGTGATTATCCAGGTCTCACTGTGTGGAGGTTGCTGCGAATGGAGACCCATCTAAAACTAAAAATTGACTCTTTTTCCTATTTTTATCAGCAATTTAACACTTCTATTATCTTTTTTAATTTCAAAACGACCTATCTATCACATAAATACAGAAACACAGTGCTTCCTAACATTATTAGGTTTTCTATTAAGTATGTACCTAATTCTGAGTTGGGGTTTTAATTTGAAAATGATCAACCTAGTCACAGATCTCATTCATAAAATTAATTCACAAATGCCTTACTTAACAGTAAAAATTAAATTTCAACTTCCTATCTGTCTACAAATCTAATTTAACCAATCTCTCAAACATTAAAAGATTTTCATGGATCCTATCTACATAAATATGTCAATATAGTAAATCAAATTGGAGAGGATATATTGCGTCTAAGTACGGAATGAATATATCTTCCACAAGTGAATACGTTGATCTTAAAAATGTTGAATATGTTGATTGTACTATGAGAGAATATCTTCCTTCCATTGGTCTTGTAGAGGTGCCACACATAAACTTAAATTGAAATTAGTTTCATCAAAATTTTAGATTTTTTGTCGTCTCTGCTTGTATAAAAATTACACGATTTGTGTGCAAGTTCTATCTATTAGAAGTCTAAAGATTTCTTTATATAGACTTTTACCTACAACCAACTTGAACAATTTCTTTGTAAACTCTGAGCATCAAACATCTAAATGTTTATTTATATACTACCTAGATACAAATTTAAAGATTTATTATTCAATCTGCCTCGCAAGCTAAAGGTTTGTCGATGGATACTACTTGTCTAAAAATCTAAAAATTTTGTTGTGTACTTTACCTATCTAAGAATCTAACAATTTATTTGTGAACTCTACCTACTTAACAATCTAAATATGATAAAGGGAAAAGAGTGGGACATAATATGGGATACGTGTCTTTTTTTGGTGGCCTGGCGATAGATTTTGAAAGAAATTCAAACTCTCCAAAATTTAGTAAAAGATCTATAAGAGAAATATAATACTTATTATATTTAAATACTTATACTATACTATAATACTTATAATACTTAAAATATAAATACTTTATTTCGATTTACCTCTATTCGTCTTTCGATATTGTCTTTCACTCAATCTTTAATATATTAAATTTGTATTTCCCAAGCAAGAAAACTTTCTTCTTTTATACGTAGGGAAATCCTCATGGACCTCCCTCCTCCGCTCTTCTGGGAATCGGCGGGGTAGTGTCGGACTTTACCGACTAAAATCCCACGCCTGGACCGCCTGAAGCTCAACAGGGAAGCCCCGGAACCTTTTTCGAATTACTGCGGGAGCACTCCTGCGTCTTCTCCCATCTGAGAAGTCCTTGGTTAGTTCAGGCATTGGAAAGGACCACCCCACTCAACGCTATCCTGTGGGCCATAATGCAAATCTGAGGAGATCCAGATCGTGTCGGCCCCTATGATCACATAGGGCGGCGCAGGGCCATGCTTCGGCGCGAAACCCTGCAAGGCTGGGATGTTCTCAACCTCTCCCGCTCTCTTCGCACTTTTACGAGCATTACGCCTTCGCAATATGAGCGGACTGCGAGGAACTCTTGTTGCTTTCCCAGCATCGCTTTCACAAGTAACGAGGGGTCTAATCTTTCTCCAATCGCTAGTCGTAGAATACGACGTGGTGCCTCCCACCCCGGGCAAAATTCCAACGTGTGCTGGGCAGTCTCCATGTCCTGCGAGCACCTGCGTCATTCGAAAGGACAGCGGAAGCCCTCCACAACCCCCCCCCCCCCAAGCCAACCAATGTGGCAGGATCGATCTAACGGCCCGGTGGCCACGGACCTGGTCTTTGGCGACCATGAATCCAATGATGAATTCAAGTACATCTACTAAGATTTTATAGAAAATGAACTATATCGTAAATGAATTTTGATATATGTATAGCATATTCCAACATTTATAAAATTACTTGAATGTTAAAAAAATTGTATACAATAATATCAAGAGAACTATTAAAGAAGAATCAATTCAAGTAACGAACAATCACTGATTTAACAAGTTTTAAAAACACTAATTTTTTTACTATACTTCAAATAAGTTAATATTATGCAGAATGTTGTCAATTATATTATTATTTCACATGTTTGGATTCCCTAGAAAATTTTCAAATTACATATATGTACATATATTTGAAATATATCATTAAAAGATTGTTTTTATTTTTCTTGAAATACAATACACCAAAAAGTATTTAATAAAATCATTCATTAATTTGCGTCACGCTACTAACAATAACAAATAAATATATCATTTAGCAGTATTTTCTGTAACAAACGCTCTGGTACTTTAAGGGAGCTGAAAAAGAAATCAGTCCGATTGCCAGAAAGGTTATTTACTCATATAAAATAGAGAACTCACAAAGAAAATCGCGATGTGTATTTTGTCATATTTGCAAACTATTTTATCATTAAAAAAAAAAAAGAAAAAATAAAATACGCGGAAGTATGCACAATAGTATAATAGTTTGATGAATTAGAATTATTTACGCAATAAATATTAATAAATATTAATCTATTCATTCGTGTTTAAATATAAGCAATAATGTCAAAGAGATCCAGTGCAATGGTTGGCGATGAACGATCGCATCTGTGATCAAGGTGCAGGAGCACATTTCCACAACTTTAATGGAAGAATTTGGGTCATTTCTTGAGCGCAACACTACTTCTAAACGCGATGATTAATTAACGCAACGCTACCAAAGCAATAAGAACAATCGCGATGGGAAAATAACGAGACACTAGTTCGCAAAACTATAAGTATAAAATCTAATTCTCTATCTGGGAGTTCGTAACACTAAAGTAAATGCAATTCTATTTCAATGCAATACGCGAGAGGATTTGAAACTCGCAACTCTAATTCCAACCGTAATTAATTATTCGCAACACTAATAAAAAACCGCGATTTGCCCTATATTATGATGAAACAATATGCGTCGGCTGAAAAAGAAACTACAAACTCTAAAGCGAGCATAGTGACAAAGTAGTAACAAGAATGACTTTCCATGCTCTGGATGATCCAGAAGATGGAGAACCATTAGTAGTTGCCCTCTTGAATGGCAGTTTGCCGGGCCTCTTCGGCTTATAGCCTCTTCTTTCTTGGGGCGCGATGCCCGCTGAAACTTAAATCTAGGCTCGAGACTTTCTAATCGCAAACCAAAAAATAACTTATAAATGTAAAATAAAAAGATGAATCACGAATGCTATCCCCAGAACACATGGACGACCAACGATCATAGCGACCGCTATCCGTTCGCATGTGCATGCTCGAGCAATAAACGTTCGTTTCGGAACCCACTCCGTACTCGCGACCACGACCGCGATATTCAAAAAACCGATAGGCAAAGCTCAAGACAAATGGTATGCTCCATTCGTGATGCCTGCTTAACCGTCAATTTTTCAAATCAAATATCCTGAAACAGGTTGGACACGCGAAAACGCGCCTACCTGCGAGGCTGTGCCAACCTGTCCGGCCCTACCTACTTATAGTTAACACTCATACCAGAAAATATGCTACCTATCCTACCCGGAAACCTATACTTCAAATTTTAAAAAATGGCAAAACAAGCACACCAACACATTCACTCCACGGTTCTCACAAATAACCCGGGCACAAAGGCCTACACTAGAGAAACGTCCCGGGACGCCTTCGGCACCCGAGTTTGACATACAATTTTCACACTCTAAAGAACGTACCATTTTCCTGAAATCGACTGACGATGGCTAGCGACCATTGTGCAAAAATATTCCGTATATTTCAACTTTAATTATCCAAATATATTTAAATTTCAATTGTGATGAAATGCTTATAATCGTATATAATCATGTATATGTATATCACGTAAAGAAATAATTTGACTAGAATAGATCGTCATATTTTAATCAATGTAATTATCACTGTAGTTTAATACTGAGATTATTAATATTACCACTATTTATAAACCACTTATTAATCCCATTTATTAATACTGTTATTTTCAATGGTAATGGGATTTATATTTCCGAATCCATAACTATTTCAAGATTATAATAAATAGCAAAAGCGACGCAATTGCACAGCCTAACCAACTACACACATAGTGGAAAATACGTTGTGTACGATACGCTAACGCAATTGTCAGTCGCTGAAAAAATTGTTAAGCTTATAGACTACTCATCATGCCCATTGCCTTCCTCCCACCCAAGAAACATCTGGACACGTGAGTGAGATTCTGACAATGAACATGGAAAGGATTAAACCTGAAAATCCTGTGCTAAAAATATGATTAATCTATCTATTGTATTTTGTATCTAACGGGCTAATATACTTTGATTTTGCAATCTAATTTCATTTCAAATTTTAACAATTCAATATTTTATTTTACTTTATTATTTTAATGAACAATTAAACTATTAAACTGAATGAAGATAATTAATGAAGGATATACACATTTATTAAACATAAACTAAGATTCAATGCAAGTAATATTTATATCAATGAACAACAATGGACTCTAAATGAACTCTATTACTCGAAATATCCTCAGGTGACATCATTATCAAAACACATCTTTGAAAACACAAAGGAACGTTCAAAATTTGTTTTGATTCTGAAACCAGCCTGTCGCGAAGTGTTTTCTTGCACGTGAAATTTGATAATATTTATCATAACGGACAGACAAAGTTAGACTTTCACATATACTTTCATATTCCATATCCCTAATTTTACTGAAATTATACTATTAAGTATACCATGTATACTCAAATAACAAAACTGCTCCATACCACCGTAATCAGAGTTGAATTTCCATATTAACGAAGTCTGAGGATATCAGACTTCTTCACTACAAAATACTTAAACGAAGTCATTTAGTCATTTATTTCAATACTCATATATTTGCTCATATGGATACTTGGTCTGTACCAATATATAGTAATATTGAATATAATTTGATTTTATAAATAATTATAATTAATATATTGTGTAATTTTCAAGCATATGCATATGTATATTAGTTATATCTAATAATATAATATATAATTATATTATTATTAACATTATATTACTTACACAAAATACTTTATACTGTAATATGTAAATATCATACTTATATATATTATATATATTATTATCCACATTTAAAAACACGATGTGCAAGAAAACCTGTCCTAAACTAATAAAACATAAACAAAAATGTTACTACTCACAAGTATAATAAATACCCGCGGTCACTATGCTCGTCAAAGATTCCACGTATCCAACCAATCACCCGTGTCGATTTGGACCTTTCATCCTTCGACATGATTGAGTGACTGGAGGAACAAAAACACATGCGACTCACGATTAGATGTAAAGAATGTTGTACTGGATATTGTTCTGATCCAAAGGGTTCGTCATCAAGTCGTCATCAAATTGGAATCGTCGAATTCGATGGAAGAAAACTGTAACAAAGCACAGAATATTTTAATTTACTCGTAATTTTTTAAATTATATAATTATTATTTATTTTAATTATTAAATGAAATATAAGGAATCAACATAAATAAAATAAAAAATACATAGTTACTTACATATTTGGCTTTTGAAACAGCATTAAGTCCTTTCCAGAGAACGGGATGAAGGGAAAGAAGTGACATACCTTTAACAAAATATGAATCATTGTAATTTGTTTTGAGAAATGCGATGGTTGATCAAAAAATATAACATAATAAAATATGAAACTCTATAAGGACTTAAAACTTTAATAGCAAAAGAAATTAAAATTATAATAAACTCTAATTAAAATTGGAATTGAAATTCTAATATAAAAACTTAAAACCAGATTTTAGTTTTTAATTAATAATAATTACAGCGAAATACAAGGAATAAAGTCAATAAAATACAAAGTGTGAAGATTCTTACATGCTCAAATTTGAAACACCGCTACATCCTTCCCAAAGAAAAAGAAAAAAATGGAAGTTACGAAAAACCTGCAATAGAACATATTAAATATTATAATCTGTTCTTGAAAAATACTTCTGATTGTTAGAAAACTTAAAACAACGAAAAATAAAACTCTATTCAAACTTGAAATTTTAATAATACAAAGAATTGATATTCTAATAAAGTTTAATTACTACATAAAAAGTGGAACTTTAACATAATAATGACTTAGAAATTGATACTCTATCAATTTCTGAACAATGTCAAACATTTTTATTGCGTATTTCAAGAACAAAATTTTAAGATTTTAGTTCGATAAATAAATTAAAATACAATGTACGACAATACTTACATCCTTGAGTTCCAGGAAAGGCTTTATCCTCTTACGAGACCTACGACTCTACTACCGAGAACGAATGTTTAACAAAAAAAAAAAAAAATAATAGACTAACGCGTCCGTTATGTCAACTGACAATCGGCAAACACACTGACTCTAATTTCGCATCTGATTATTATAATTACATTTAATGAAAGTTATTATGCTCTGAATCAATATTAAATGTGATTTAACGCAGTAAACACTGATTCTACCGACCGCATTGCGCGCGATCACAAAAATATTCTGAAAGAAAAACGTTATTAGAGGTAGGGGATAGAGAAAGGAAATTTTTTCTTTTTTCTGTCGAGTGTTTGTTTACGAAAATACTGCTTTCTTAGAACTACGAATTAATTATTTATTTACCATAGATAGAATCATATATCATATCAAGAGCACGAAAATATACATATAAATATTATACCAAGAATGCGAAAGAAAATATATCGTTAGTATATTTAAAATATTTTTCAAAGTATTTTTTATTATTATCAAATATGTATATAAATTTTTCATAATACGATTGATTTAGAAAAGTTATCCGCCAAATTGAATGTTCACCATTACAACTTCAAATATTTTATTCATTACGTGACTTCGTTCTAATGCAACATGGCGCACTTTTTCTGACCGTTAAACAAAGCTGCGCAATACGAAAAAAACGCCATGCGCAGAAACTGTTCAAACTTGCCTATGATAACGTGCTTTCTCGAATGTAATAAAAATTATTAAGAAAGGCGAAATTAATAGTCGATATTATATTACAGACAATTTACGAATAATGAAGCAAAATGAAAAAGTTATTTGAATTTCTTACTCAAATGAAACAGAACCGAGGGAATCTATGTTAATGTTAAATAATATATTCAATTTTTTCGGAAACATAATTTAATATATTAGAAAGAAAAAAATAATTTCTTTAATCTTGCATTTTTCATCTTGGTATTCTTAATAAACCGTGAATTTAGAATTTGTTATATTAGATATTAATTACGTTAATGTCAGGAATATTTATAAGAAATGGATTTGATTTAATAGTGAATAAATATTACCTCATTTCGACGAAAAGTTATCAAATTTATCGTTAATCACCATGGCGTCCTTTTGCCTTTCATCCCGTCCTTTCGAATTTCACAACATCCCGCTAATACATAAAAGCTTCCCTCGAAATCAAATAACAGTAATCTACACAAAAAAGAACGAAATATTAAAACGGATGTACAAAAACAACAAATTATTTGAAAATGAAGCAATGATCATGGTCAAATTCTGTTTCGAAAACTCATTGTACGAACTACCGGCAAATAGGGCAACCAAAAAGACAATCGGAAAAATAAAGGTAATTAAATAATAGATTACAATTGAAGAAAAACGTACAATTGAATGAAAGTAACAATAGTGTGAGTTTGAACGGTAGAAAAATGTCTACCAAAGTGCCAAAGCCACCTGTCGCGAAATAACACGGCTGGATATGCGTCTAATCCCTCTGATTGTCCACGCTAAACTGACACTCCGCACCGCGATTTACCCAACGAATTTGGGCTGCGGAGGGGTAGGGGATTAGAGTTGTCGGCTATCCGTACATACACGAATAGAATTCGTCCAACTCCAGGAACACTCAAAGATATGTTTGCAGATATAAACATATCATGTTTCAAAACAAAAAACAATACGTTAGACTGAACAGTGAGATGAACGTAAAATATATAAAAAGTAAACACGAATGATTTAATATCATTTTGGCGAATAAAACTGAATCTGAAACGAAGATATCTGCGTTTATACATTGTCACTTTATTAAACAAAATTGATTAATAAATAGAAAGTTGGAAAGATATAATTTTTTCAAACATAACGTGTAATATAATATTATAAAATATTAATGGAAATGCCATTAGGCGATCCCATTATCAAAGCACACCTTTGATAGCATAAAAGTAAATCTAATTATAAAATATTAAATTACAAAAACATTACATAGCAGACACTGACTCTAAGAGCGCATTACAGCCGGTCACAAAAATTTTCCAAAGTTAAAACGGCATTAACAAAGAAGGATGGGAGAAGTGAGCGTTTTTCCAGAAAATACTGCTGTTCTTAATTAAATTATTCAACAATAAAAAAATATTATATTTCAAAAGTAGAATACATTTCAAATATTATTCGTGTTTTGTAAGATATTTTCTGATATTGACTAGTATTTATAAAGATTCTAAATGTAATACAGTCTATCTGAAAGAATTATACTGCGGATGTTCGTTTCTTACTTATAAACGACATTTTTTTTATAAATATTCGAAAACGCTTGTGACAGACCAAAATTCTATACGTAAACATATCTGAGGATAGAGCGATAACAGTGTGAAAGAGCCACCATTGTTTATGAATCGAAACGTATTTGTACGAGTCTGGTATTGTAGAGCTCTCATGAAAACAAAAACTTGTTGACAAAGATTTAGTGACGCTGCTCTTGACGATGTTCTCGTCAAGAACTTACAATTCATATAATGTACGAGATATTTCAATTTTTATTCTAATTTCAATTGAGAATGTATTAATTATTTTATCGAATTGTTCAAAACTTTATTTTGTAGTACAGCTCGAGGAAAAAAATTATTTAAGATAAAAAAACATTGAAAATATTTGAACTCTCTCTAAAAGTAATGATTTTTTATTTAATTACGTCTAGTTTCAGCTTGGTATTTTTAAGAGAAACCATAGAATGACGTATAATTTCGTCATGTTACGTTAAATATTGCATGTCTATGTGTATATTCATACGACTGATATTTTTTTTTTCTTTTATAACGTTTATTGTCCAAGAAGATGGGTATTACATGTGTATGTTATTTACAATTGTTAAGGTTATTCGATGTATGTGGAATTAAAGAAACGCATGGGTAAATTATGAGGTATTGTAAGTATATATATATGTCGGGTTGGCGTTAAAGGCGTTTAATGAATCTTCACCAGTGTTGTTCATGGTTGTCGCACAGATGTTTATTACACAAATATGGCTGATACGTGATTGACAAGCGGACACGGTAACTGGACGCTAATGACAATGGCCCTAGGTTCGATATAGCGAATCCACGGTCAACGGGATAACGAATATACTTTGCTTCAAAGTCTAAGTCGGACTCGACTTACTACTCGTGATACAAGGATCGTTTGATTAGCTCTTTGCTAAGACGTAGATTATTCACCGATCATACAAACACACTAGGCGTATGGCTAATGAGACTGCCAGAAAGGGAATGACTTTCCGTCACGACGACGCTGCAGAGGAAGACTATGATGGGGTGTGCCTAAGGACACGAGATCATCGGATTCGTCAAAGAAAGCCTCCACACGGAGGGTGAGAGAAATGGGCGTTGCTGTTAATTGGTTGATTTCTATATCGGCGGTTAGCAAAAAATGCTAGCCGCCTTTGAGAGAGAGTTCCTGGCGGGAAGCGTCGCACGTGAGGAAATCTGATCTCCCATATCTTTCCGCAATAGGTGACAGATTTACGGGCGGATAGAATAAAGACTGTTTGTCAATCGGAAGGACTTTAGTTAACTAAGTCCTAAGATTTGTAGCGGCTCCTCAGACTATCTGAGCATAAACTGAGAATGATGCATCGGCACCTGGCGATCATCTTACTCAAAGAATGCGGTCTGTGTGTGACGAGCCGCGGGGCTGTTACAATGTTTTATTGTCAAGTGTCGGTACTGCCAATTCTTTAAAGGAAAGTTATGTAACTTCATATCTCTGTTAGGCGGAACGTTCATCCCGCGACCGTGGCTACGCTTCGGCGACCGATTGTCGCCTCGAACCTAAAGGCTCATTGTCACAAATTTCGAATGACTGTGTTGGGTTATTTTTTAAATGTTACGGTATTGAGGTCTTCCAAGTAACTCCAACGGGGACCCGGTGAGACTAAAAGAACCGCCGAAACCAACGTCGCACGTGTACCGCTTATGGTCTGTCATCGACGCATTCTTTTGTCTATGCGCTATCGATGACCTCAACGCTTGAGAAAACCGAAGACCAGATGTAGAGTTTTCTTAGAAGTGGCGATCACTTCAACAACAATAAACAATGAATTTCGGTTGTGGGGTGGTTTAGGAAAAAGTATCGATACGTGACGGTACGACATGGCCATACAATATTAAGTTTGTCGGAATTACATTTTTTTTTGGCATTATAATTTGTAATTTAAATTTAAGTCGCTGTAGAGTGGTACTTATATATGATATTGTTTCTTCCTATCTCTCCTGAAAACCTGGTCACAGAAACAAGGCAGTTCGCTAGCCTGCTTTTGGTTTCGGTGGGGCTGTGGGATTTTGGGAAAGGATGGTTGAGGACGGACGAGGAAGGGGAAAGGGCGTGTTCTGCAGAGATTATTTACAATATTTAAAATATTTATATATTTACACTATTTACACGGTGGGAGATTTGACCGTTACCGCTTTGTGGTTCCTTCTCTTGTTATTTTTATTATGGTTTCGGTATCCACCAATATTTTCTTATGTTTTTTCTGTGATTGTCTTCTGTATCTTTTTGGAAAAGGGCCATGTTGAATCTCCACCTAGAGTCTACAGTCTACCCTTTTAAGTTTTCCTCGTAGAGTATTGTTTCAATCCCTATTTTTCTTGTTATGTGGTAGATTATTGAGATATTGTTTTGGTCTTGGAGGTAGTTTCTTTTGTCTAGGTATAAAAACGCTTCGGGAGGGATGTAGCCTGTTGTCAGTGTATTTTTGTAATATGAATCGTTTGGAAATAAGCGACCGAAGATTAAACTATTTTCTTATATCTTTGCACCTTGCGCAAAGTGGTTTCTTATTAGTTTTAAGATGTGACAGTCGATGCGGTGAATGTTGCCTAAGTCGTAGATTCTTTTATTTTTTACATATTTTTTGAATCTGCTGTGTTCGGATCTCTAAGTGCACAGACAAGCCCTGATGCACTTTCTTTCGAATATACGAATTTTTTCCATTAGGGAAGCTGATATGTTGTACCAGATTGCGCAGCCGTAGGTTGTGATCGGTCTGATTAGTGCTTGGTAGCATAATATTTTTACTTTGCTGTTGAGGTGTTTGGAATAGAATAGTCTTTCTGTTTTCCAGAATGCTTTATTAGCTTTGGAGAGTTAAATTTTGATGTACTGCTTATAGTTCAATTTGTCGTCTATATTTACTCTTAGATATTTTATGCAACTTTTGTGTGGTATGAGCTCCCCTTCGTTTGCTTTCTCTCTTAGCTGAAATCTTTTACAGTGTTCTCTTTCTATTGGGCCGAGTTCGCTTAACTTGGGTCTAAACAGTATGGTTTCGCATTTGCTTGCATTTATTTTTAGTTTCCACGTATGGTAGTAATCTTTAACTTTGTCGAAGAGTTCTTGGAGCTCTGCTCTTATTGTTTTGATTTTGCGACCTGTTACGTAGATCAGTAAGTCATCTGCGAAGGCTATGGAGCATGGGTCGATGTATTGAGATTAAAGAGATTTAGTAAGTCGCTATTGTAAATACTGAAAAGTATCGGACAATTTACTGTTCCTTGTTGTAGACCATTTTCTATGGGAAATACTTTGCTTGATGTGTGTGAACCTTCGGTCATTACGAATGTTTTGCTTGTTATCACGTCCCAGACTATTTTAATTAGGTATTGCGGAAAGCTTTATTGATCATTTTGTATATAAAACCTGGGATCCAGAATGTGTCGAAAGCTTTTTAGAGGTCTATTAAGCAGGCGGCTACTCGTTGTTTTGCGTTAAGCGCCCAGCAGATATCCGACGTAAGTTTATTTATTGCGTGGATTGTGGAGTGTTTGTGCCAAATTGATTTTCTGGGATTATGTTATTTTTTGTGTAGAAGGAAGCTACGAGGTTGTTTATGACTATTTCGAATACTTC
Source organism: Bombus pascuorum (assembly GCF_905332965.1). Lineage (NCBI taxonomy): Eukaryota > Metazoa > Arthropoda > Insecta > Hymenoptera > Apidae > Bombus > Bombus pascuorum. The sequence continues at coordinate 710,697 of NC_083504.1, forward strand.
GCTTATATTGGGGAGCAGACTAATAGGTCGTGCACAAATGTGGGAAGAGTACTTCTAGCAATTAGGCGACAAGTATATCAAGCGGGAGAGTCAAGAATCACTACACCTCGAGGTAGAACCCTGGAAAAACACATCAGAAAAAACAACCTCAATATACTATCCACAGGAAGACCGACATACTGGCCGACAGACCTAAGCAAAATCCCTGACCTACTTGATTGAAACAAAAATAAAATAAATATAGCTCCCAGCCTCGAGCTTAGCTCCGACCATACCATAATAATTAATACACTCATAATAATTACATACAGAAACAAGCTAGTACTTTACAACAACTCAGAGACACTATGCAATAAATCCACCAAATGGCAAACATTCAAAGAAATAATCGAGAGCAAAATCAACATCCCATTGAAAATACCCGAACACATCGAACAAGTAGTAACAACACTTACAGAAACTATACAAGAAGCAGCATGGGCAACCCCACTATACCTGAATCAACCATTAGACAGACAAAAATAATCCCACCAGACATCTTCGAAAAAATTAGAGAAAAAAGAAACGCGAAAGCAAAATGACAAAAACATAGAACAAAAGAAAACAAAAAACACCTAGACAAACTTGCAAAGGAAATAAAAAATAAAATAAAAGGACACAACAACAACGAATTCACAAAGTTCATAGAGTCACTATCTGCACACGAGAACTACAACTACTCACTATGGAAAGCCACAAAAAAAAATAAAGAAGACTATAAAACTAGCCCCAACAATCAGAAAAGCAGACAACACATGGGCAAGAAGCAACGAAGAGCAGCAAGCTGAAGAATTTTCCAACCGCCTATGCAACGCATTTACACCACATAACATCAATAACAGCAACCTCAATTGTCATACGGACGAGGATGCGCTAACCACTAGTACCGCATCTGATAAGCAATACACCATACCTAAAACAACAGCACAAGAAATTACAAACATAATCGAAAGAACAAAAAACTACAAAGCATCAGGAATCGATCTAATCAATGGTAAAAATTAATACCAGACCACCAATTTGGATTCAGAAACAAACACTCCACTATAGAACAAATGCACAAGCTTGTCAATGAAATAATACACACAATAGAAAACAAACAATATTGTACAGCCTTATTCATGGACATAGAGAAAGCATTCGACAAAATAAACCACGAAAGCCTACTACAAACAATCAAGAAACAATTCCCGGAGCAAATATACCAATTAATAAAATCATATCTAAGCAGCAGAATCTTCATAATAAAAATCAAGGACGCATACTCCGAAGTCAAAGACATCAAAGCAGGGGTTCCGCAAGGAAGCGTCTTAGGACCAATACTATACACACTATACACGGCCAACATACCAACAACTACCATTTTTTTTTTTTTTTTTTTTTTTACGTGGAGAAATCCTCATGGACACTCGCCGTTGCATCGCACCGGTCGAGTAGTGTCGGACTCTTACCGACTAAAAACTCCACGGTGGCCAGCCTTACGTTTTGGAGGGGAGCCCCGGGTTCTCTCGCGAATTTCTACCAGGGGCACGCCTCGTCGTGTTCTCCCCTTTTTTATCAGGAGGAAGGCGTCCATATTTGTGTTGGTCCGCTAGGAGGGAACCACATCCCTTGTGTTCCGTTTTCCTAGTCTTGTCGCTCGGGCTGGGGCGGCGGCGGTGCCACCCCCTCTGTTGCGCCTGGGCATCCTTTGTCGCTCCACTCTTACTGGGTCGCGTTTCCTTTTCCTTTCTCTCTCCGCCCGCTCTTTTGCTAGCATCACTTGCTCGCAGAAGGAGCGGACGGCGGTGTATTCCTGGTGCCCTCTCAACATGGCCTTCACGATCGCTTCTGGGGCTACGCTCTCGCCGATGTCGAGTTGCAGGACGCGGCGCTGGTCTGCCCATGCCGGGCATCGCTCCCACGTGTGTTGTACCGTATCCTCCTCTTCCTCGCATTGGTGACATATGGAGCTCACCTCCCGCCGGATCCGTAGTAGGTACTCACCGAACACTCCGTGACCTGTGAGCATCTGTGTCATACGGAATGTCAGCGGTACCCCGCCTTGTTCTCTCCATGCTTCCCAGTTGGGGAGCACGGCGCGAACAGCCCGGTGTTGCCGTGTAGTGTCTTCCTCGACCAGTTGAGAGCGCCATCGCTCCCATGTCTCCCGTTTGGCTTCTTCCCGTGCACTCGACGGTGGTCTGTTGTCGGGTGGTGGCGTCGTTGCGCGCCCGTCCAGGCGTGAGATCTTCCTTTTGTCGTATACCCTTCGAAGTGCGAGGGCTTGCAGCTCGAAGGGGGGGGGGGGACGCGGCTAGCACGGTCGCCGTCGCGTATGACACCGTCCTGTAGCTTCTTGCTGTGCGGATGGCGGTCGTCCTTTGTAGCCTCCTTAGTAGTAGCCGGCTGCGCCGGCTCTCCATCATGTCTTCGGCCCACACTGGGGCTCCGTAGAGTACTCGGGATTTTACGACTCCCTCATACAGTCGGCGAACGCCCACTCCTGCTCCACCCACGTTCGGCAGTAGGCCGCATAGGGCGTTGGCCGCGGCAGTTACCCTTGGGACCAGTTGTTCAATGTGCGGCTCGAAGGTCCATTGGCTGTCGATGATGAGACCCAGGTACCTCATCTGGTGTCCCACCGGCACTTCCTCTCCGTTGATATTGATGGACAGTCCGGTTGGTGGTGGTCCTCTTCGTCGCCGGTCGAAGAACCCCAGGGCTTCCGATTTGGTTGGTGACACGCTCAGTCCGAGTCTCCTGATAGCGTTCACCGCGCACGCCACCGCGTCCTCTGACCAACAACTACCAATAGCAAAATATTGACATTCGCGGACGACACAGCCGTACTAGTCAGGCACACTAACCCTGTAACAGCAGCCACAATACTACAAAAACACATCACAAAAATAGAAAAGTGGCTACAAGACAAACAAATTAAAGCTAACCCTACAAATGCAACCACGTCACATTCACATTGAGAAAATAGATAACACCAAACATCTTCCTGAACGGCACGCAAATAACACAAACAAGGCAAGTCAAATACCTTGGACTTCACATAGATACACACTTCACATGGAAACAGCATATCAAATCAATAATAGACAAAATACAGACAGCAAGGAGACAAATGCACTGGTTAACAAGCCGAAAATCCAAACTAAGCATAGAAAACAAACTAAAAATATACAAAATAATCATAAAACCGATCTGGACATACGGAATTCCACTATGGGGAACAGCAGCAATGAGTCATATAAACAAAATAGAAACAATCCAAGCCAAAATCCTTAGAACAATGGTAAACGCCCCGTGGTACGTTAGAAACGAGGACATACGGAAAGACCTGGGAATACCAACGGTCAAGGAGGAGATTACCAGACTCGCAAAAAGATACAGAGAAAGAATAGAAACACACCCGAACCAGCTGGCAGCGGAAACGAACAACACAACAAACATCGCAAGAAGACTAAAAAGGAAACACCCAATAGACCTCATAAAAGATATAACTTAGCAAACACGAAGTTGGCACCCCGCTAGGGGTAGCCACCCACATGCTATATTTATTTTTATTTCATTTTTTTTTTTATTACCAATGAGATATAACACTTACCAAATGCCCTTCAGGCAAATTGTAAAAACCAAAATAAACTAAAGAAAAAAAAAAAAAAAAAAACACTTACCAACCCAATAGTACAAGATTCCTCTTGTATCTATCCTATTCGTGGTTGGCGGAGAATTTCTAGAAAAAGAAAGTTGGCTTGTTGCTGCATCGATAGCTGGTTATGGGATGTTTGAAGAGTTTTTGTAAAATTCTTGAGTGGGAAAAAATAAGAAAGGTTAAAAGCCTGACGCTGCTGGGGGTGTCTCTGGTCTTCGTCTCGTTCAACATTTACGTCTGGCTTAAAGCCATCCGTTCTTAAATAATGGTTGAAAAAATAATCCTGGTTAAGTAGCGATTCGACACGACACAACATACGATTAACAGATTCAAGGATAAGCCAAAATACAATATAGATATAATTGAAAGGAAAGATACTGCTTATAAGCGGATGGTGGTTTTAAATTCTTATTTGCTTTTTATAACACTATCTCTGCGCATTTCCATATCTGTGGAAAATTCCCTAGCCTGAAGATAAAAATCTTACTCCTTTGTCCGGAATTTCTTTTAATACTTTTGCTGTTATTATATCGTATTCAGGTCTTTTCTGTTGTTGTCTTTTTTTTTTTTTAGTTTTTAATTACTGCTTTCTTTTATCATTTTTGCTTAAGATTTGTTACTTGTTAATGCAATCGATATTTGGTTCTTGTGCATTTAAAAATTTTTAGAATCCATTTATATTATTATTTGCTTTACAGCATGTCTGGTGATAATTAGAAAAAATAATTTTTTTGCAGCTCCTTCCTTACAATCCAACATTTGTAGCTTGCCGGATGATTATTTTTGCAATTTGCACAGATTACCTTTTTTATTTTTTTACATATGAGCAATTAATCGAGAGATACATATCTGAACATTTGACACGAGTCCGTAATTTATTACAATAATTTTTCGTGCGTCCATGTCGTTCACACACTGTGGAATATTATTGTTAGCTCTTGGCGTTTCTACTTTTATGAACGTATCACATACCACATTGGTATCATAAATTTCCTTGTTGTTTTTGTCTTATTCAAGTTCAGAGAGAAACATTGACAATGGTATTAATGCGACACTTTTGCTGAAGTAAATTATGTTGTATAGCTTGTGTCTCCTTTCCAACAGATTTATTTTGATATATTCTATGTTAAGTTTTGGGTGTTTAATTTACTTATAATTCTCAATGAGAATTGATTGTAAAAAATCTATCAAATAAAAAAAAAGTTTTGGGTGTAATTCTTTTATTATCACCTGAAACCTTTTTCTATCTTTGTTTAGTAGGTATAATAATTTACATTTTTATTTTTTAGAATTTTTCTTACTATCCTGTATGCGTCCGAATCGAGTTCTTGTATTTCATTTTATCTTCAAATTATTTCATTATATGTTTTTTAGTTCTTATATGTAGTTTTAATGTTTTCTCGTTTAATTTAATTTACATTACATTTAATGTATAGTTTTTGATATAAAAGTAGAATGATTTTGTAAATTCTCATCACTAAGGTTTTGTAATGTTATACATCTGTTTGGCCTTTACGGATCTTTTAACCAGTTGTTATTGCTTTTCATGCTAATTAGTCTTATTTTCGTACGTGAATTTTCCAAATCCACTTTTGTTCCACTTTTCCTTTTTAGTTTGGCTAGCTTCCATTGTACATTGATAACTTTTTCATTTCCGTTTGGCACCTAATAAAGAATTAAAAGTGTGTTGCAAAACGTGTTTTTTCCTAAACAAGTCAAAGTTGTTTGACTAATATTTTTGAATTTGATAAATTTACAAATTTATATCTCTTCTTAACATTTAACGCTCCAAGTGTGCCTCTCAAACACTACCGATTTGCAGTGCTCTGCTCTTTTTAAAATCTTTCTTTTTTCTTTTTCTTTCTTTGGTAGAATTTTTACAATCAATTCTCATTGAGAATTATAAGTAAATTATTCTAGCGTGGTACTATGTCGTGTTTAATAAGTGTTTATCATATGACTTAAAAACTTGCAAATCGAAGCATGATGAAAATAAGTTGGAGTTGCCGATCGATATTCACAATTAAAACTCGGAGAGTTAAGGGTTAAAAAAATGAGAATAATTAACATTAAATTTGTATTTGTGTTCAAAATTTTGATCGACGTATTCTTTATATATTCTTTATATATACATATATATGTATCTAAGTATACATACATATGTATACATATTATAATATCAATTACGATGCTTATAATGACAATACCATTACCACTTATAGTTTCTGTCTTCATTTCTAGTTATAAAATACATTTCACTGTAAGTGTCAAACATTGAAATCCCATATTTACATAATTTCTTACACTTCGATACAGGTCAGAAAAAATTGTTGGCTCTACAGAAAAATTATTTTAGTTGTAATCAGCTAAATTATATTTATTTTATCTCTATTTTTTATTTTTATTTATTTTTTATTTCTATTATTTTTATTTATTGTTATGAAATTATCATATCAAACTGTTTGTGGGAATTATATACAATGAAGATAATAGTATACATGATGAAATACAAAATTTTGTTTAAAAGTTATCATCATATTATATTAGATTGTATGAATATGTACCGAAAAGATAACATTTTTTTCCTTTTTTATTTGGAAGAATTTTACAATGAATTCTCATTGAGAATTAGAAGTAAATTATTCTGGCGTGGTATAACTTGAATAATAAGTGTTTATCGTATGTTTGATTCCATTTGAATCTCATACTTAAATCTAGAAAAGATAACATGTATGTAGATTAATTATTTTTCAAAACGTACACTATGAATATCGATGTAAAATTTTTTATGATTATGTATGAATTAATATATTTTGAAATCTATCGGAATTAATTAAATATTTCTGCTTCTTTCGTATTTTTGTAGATGTATTAAAGTAAAAATTAAATTGTTATATATTTTTCTACTCGATGAACTAAAAAAGTTCGTCAAAAAGTTTATTTAAATAATTGTTATAGCACCTTGAAGTTTATTTTTTCCTTAAACCCGCCAAAATTTTTAATTTTACACTATTTTCTGCCTTTTTTTTAGTTCATCGGGAAAAAAAATATATAGTAATTTAATCTTTTTTGGTTTTTCGTTTCAGTCAAGAATTACGAGGTGGATCTTTCACGCCGATTGAAAACAAAAGCCCATGAAATAGACTTAGAAATCTGTTATAATTTTTATTTTACTTTAAAAAAAATTTTTTTGAATTCGTTAAATATATATAAAACCATACCTCAAAATTCAATAACGTCATTTCTTTCTTCCCTTCTAAAAAAAATCACAAAAAGACGTTGTTTTAGAACATTCTACTTCAGGACACCCCCTCAAATAAACCTATTTTGCTTTTCATTCTAACAGAATTTAGAAAACGAAACATATTTCTTGAATGAATGACGTATTATTGGGTTGGCAACTAAGTGATTGCGGATTTTGTCAATACCACCTAATGACAAAATCCGCAATCACTTAGTTGCCAACCCAATAGTTGTAAGGAAGTAACTGCAATAAAAATTAATTACACAAATAATAAATCAGCACGAAAAAATGTCAATATATGTTAATACAGCAAAATGCTGATAAAATGCAAGCAATCTGTTTTTAATCTGTTATTCATTCTTTCACGTCGTATTGTTCGTCACCATATAAATCTTATGTAAACAATACCAAATGTAAAAAGGTAAACAGGTTATTTCAGGTTATATAAAGGCAGCCACGGACTAAATGTTTATTACATTCAGTCACACCATCCAACGAATAACATACATATAATCAAAATGTATCGCTTCCTTTTGGCTTTGTTCGTCATCATGGCAACCTATTTTGTTTGTAAGTATCTACTTTGAATAATTATTGAATTTGTTTGCATGTACACATGTAAAGCGTTTCGTTGTGTGCACTTTTTTCTCTTTTGGAAGAATTTTACAATCAATTCTCATTGAGAATTATAAGTAAATTATTCTGTGTATTTTGGGGAAAAAATTCTGCATTTTATTGGAAATACCTATATTCAGTAAAGAAAGTATCTTAAGTAGCGTTGTATAGTTTTATTAAAGAATATACTGGATAGATAATATTTGTTATTTTATTTAGAATTTTAATATTTATTATTGATGAAAACAAAAAAAATTTACATTTATTGTTGCCAAATAACCTAAATAGAACTGTAGGATAAGAGAAACAAAATTACATACATAAAGTTAGGCACACGTAAATTTATTATCGAATTCGTTCTAAATGAATCATCGATCAGAATTGCATTCGTTTTACAATCTTTAGCAATTTTTTTTCTAATTCAAGATATTGTTTCATTTAAATAACATTCGCAGTTTTAGAACTTTATTTGTAATATATACTTTGTCTACTCATAACTGTCTCTAAAGTATTTTTCGAATCTTGCTTATATTTTACATAATTTTTAAATATCGTATAAATATTTAGATAAGCGTGTAGCAGACTGTGGAAAATCTGAATCTGAGTCATTTATGAGAGAATATTAATTTTAAATTAAAAATATTAATTTCTAGTGCTATAAATTTGAAAAGATTTATTTATTTAACAAGTTTAGAAATCTCTAATATCATTTAACAAATGAGTAGTGTTCAACATCAAATCTGAGACATTTATGAGAGAATATTAATTTTAAATTAAAAATATTAATTTCTAGTACTATAAACTTCAAAAGATTTATTTATTTAACAAGTTTAGAAATCTCTAATATCATTTAACAAATGAGTAGTGTTCAACATCAAATCTGAGACATTTATGAGAGAATATTAATTTTAAATTAAAAATATTAATTTCTAGTACTATAAACTTCAAAAGATTTATTTATTTAACAAGTTTAAAAATTTCTAATATCATTTAACAAATGAAAACAGTAACCCAGGCGAACTGTCCAGCCAACGAAGTGTGGAATGACTGCGGTACTGCCTGCCCGCTAACTTGCGAGGATCCTAATCCTAGAATTTGCACATTGGTTGGTATTTAAACTCTATCGAAAATGTATTACACATATTATTGTTTCGTATAGCATAAAATAATACTGCAGTACTACACACCAATAGTTATTTAATCATAAGTTACTTGTATCGAATACAACAATAGATTAAATATTATTTTATATTTTAGGAATGCGTTCCAGGCTGTGAGTGTGTAGATGGATATGTTAGAAACGAGTACCAAAAATGTGTTGAACTAGATGATTGTTAATGGGACAAAAAAAATTAATTTCTCTGGAGACAATGTAAAAGGATTATTACTCTGACTATTATTCAATTATTTTCACAAAAATTTCTTTTCGTTGAATAGAAGTGTATCTAATATTCTATTTCATATATGCAGAAATGAAATAAAAAAGATTAATTTATATGCAAATTTGTTGTTTTACCTTCTTTTCTATAAATCATTCTTTTCTATAATAAAATTTCGGTTTAAAATAATATAGTATAGATACTGTAAGAAATTACAAATATTTTTAAAAGTTTGTAATAATAATTTTGTTATATTTAATTATTTACGAGAAACTACAAGGCAACTTTTGTTAGAAAAATCCTCCGGCTTTTCAATTTTATAGCAGTTTGTAGACCTCTTACAGTTCTGTACAACTTCAATAAAAATATCAGGCAGTCTTTTTCTTACTAAATTAAACTATCCTTTTTCATTATTTCGTTTCATATCTTTCGTATCTTCGTTCGTGGTATCGTTCCATTATAACTTTATTTAGTCATAACTGATAGTGCAACTTTTTAATTAATTTTAACACTACTAAATTGGTATATTTTATTATATACTGTACTTTATAAAAGTAGAGAAAGTGGCGCAATTCAGTGGGAACAATTCCAGGTAAACAATAACTGATAATAACAAAAAAAAAAGAAAACGCGTTGCTAAAAGGGAGACACAAAAGATATAACTTAGAAAAAACAAAGCTGGCACCCCGCTGGGGGTAGCCATCCACATGCTATATTTATTTTTATTTTATTTTTTTTTTTCACCAATAAGATATAACACTTTACCAAATGTCCATAAGGACAAATTGTAAAAAACCAAAATAAAATAAAAAAAAAAAAAGGGAGGCTATTGCCTTCCATGATCTCTAACTGTCGAACATTGCAGCCAGAGATCCTATCCCACACTTTTTTTATTTATGTTTATTTATGCCAAGATAGTTTTTTTATACATTGATTGTAATTCATTCATTTAAACTATGAATTAGCATAAGGTGTGTTAGGCAAAGATACCGATACGCGACGGTACGACGTAGCCATGCTATATTATGTGTCGTAGTTTTTACAGTTTTCGCGTTTTTTTTATTCTTGTGTTTTTGGATTCAAGCCGCTGGGGAGCGGAGCTTTTGTGTATTCTTGTTTGTGTTGTATTTTTTGTCCTGAAACTTGGCCGCAAAACAGGACGCTTCGGTAGTCTACTTTTTGTGCGTTGTGGGATTTTTGGGAGGGGCGGGATGAGAAGGAGGGGGAGGGGATGTTAAATTGGTTTATTTACAATGTTTACAGTATTTACAAAGTTACAGCATTTACATATTTACAGTATTTACACCTAGGTTACACGGTGGCGGAATTGGTTTTTGTTGAATTAGTGGTTTTCACTCATATTTTATTATGGGTTTGGTATTCACCAATATTTTTTTGTGTTTTTTCTGTGTTTGTCTTTAGTGTATTTTAGGGGGAGGGCCATGTTGTACCTCCACCTGGTGTCTGCGGTCTGTTCGTTTAAGTTTTCCTCGTAGAGTATTGTTTTTATCCCTATTTTCTTTTAATGTGGAAAATTATCGGGATATTATTTTGGTCTTGGAGGTAGTTTTTTTCGTCTAGGTATAGGAACGCTTGTATGGGGGGATGTAGCCTATTGTCATTGTGTTTTTGTAATATAGGTCATTTGGGAATAAGCTGAAGATTAGGTTGTTTTCTTTTATTTTTGACGCTTGTGCGAAGTGGTTTCTTATTAGTTTTAAGTCTATGCGGTGAATGTTGGCTAGGTCATAGATTTTTTTATTTTTTATGTATTCTTTGTATCCGCTGTGTTCGGATCTGTAGGTATTCAGGCAAGCTCTGATGCATTTTCTTTCGAAAACACGAATTCTCTCCATTAGCGAGGCTGGTATGTTGTACTAGATTGTGCAGCCGTAGGATATAATTGGTCTGATTAGAGCTTGGTAGCATAGAATTTTTACATTGATCTTGAGATGTTTGGAGTAGAATAGTCTTTTTGCTCTCCAAAATGCTTTATTGGTCTTGGAGAGTTGGATTTCGATGTGTTGTTTAAAGTTTAGTTTTTCATCTATGTTTATACCCAGGTATTTTATGCAGTTTTTGTGCGGTATGGGTGCCCCTTCGTTTGCTTTTTTTTCTTAGTTGGAATTTTTTGCAGTGTTCTCTTTCTGCTGGGCCGATTTCACTTGATTTGGGTCTGAACAGTATGCTTTCGCATTTGCTTGCGTTGACTCTTAAGTTTCATGTGTGGTAGCAATCGTTGATTTTGTCGAAAAGTTCTTGTAGTTCTGTTTTTATTGCTTTGGTTTTGCGGCCTGTTACGTAGATGATTAGGTCATCTGCGAAGGCTATGGAGCGTTTATGGGTGGATTTATTCAGGTCGAAGAGATTTAGTACGTCGCTGTTGTAAATACTGAAGAGTAACGGAGAATTTACTGTATCTTGTTGGAGTTCATTTTTTATGGCAAATTCTGTGTTTGATGTATGAGAACCCTCGGTCATTATGAATGTTTGTGATCATGTCCCAGACTATTTTGATTAAGTGTCTCGAGAAGTTTTTTTTTATTAATTTGTAAATGAGGCCTGGGATCCAGACTGTGTCGAAGGCTTTTTCGAGATCTATTAAGCAGGCGGCTACTCGTTGTTTTGCGTTTAATGCCCAGCAGATATCTGACGTGAGTTTATTTGTCGCGTGTAATGTGGAGTGTTTATGTCGAAAGGCAAATTGGTTTTCTGGGATTATGTCGTTTTTTATGCAGAAGGAAGTTAGGGGGTTGTTGATGACTGCTTCGAATACTTTACTTATGTTAGGGAGGAGACTTATAGGTCGTAGGTTTGCGAGTGTTGAGCCGTCTTTATTCTTTTTTGTGATGGCTATTAGTTTGGCTTTTTTCCACTTTCTGGGGAAATATGTGTTGTTCAGAGCATTGTTGAATAGTACTGTGTAGTACCATTTTATTTTGTTCGGTAGGTGCTTAAGTGAGACGTTTGGAATGCCGTCGAAGCCGGAGGATTTTTTATTATTTAGCTTGGAGAAGATTTTGTTTAGTTGGTTGTAGTTTTCAAAATAGTTTATTTCTGGTTCTGGTTGTTTGGGGTTGTCTGAGGTGTTTTCGTTTGAGAACGTGCAGACTGTTTTATTTAGCGTTATGTCTTGTTTTATTTCGTTTTTGAGTTTGTTCGTTTCGGCGATGATGATTCTGTTTAATTGTTCTCGGCCCATGTGTTCGTTTTGGGTGTGTGTTTTGGAGACGTGGGTACCGATGATGTCTAGTTTTTCTGTTGTTTTAGTTATTATGAAGTTATTCTCGGTGTCTTTGTTGGTGTTGTGTATCACTATACCTGCTTCTTGGATGAGGAGAGCTTTCTCTGGGGGCAATTTGAGAGGTCCTATACCACACTCTGCATCGCAAAGTGGTGATATAGGCAGTTACGGAAGTTACCATGACCAGCAAATATCTGCGTCATACCTGATAGGTGAAATTACCCTTGCATAGGACTGTGAAGACGGCAATCAAAATTTTTTGCCGATTCCTTTTTGCTCTTATCTCTAACTCTAACTCTGACTCTGATCCTGATTCCATTCATGATATATTGTTAACGCTTACAGACCAATATTACTATTTCCTGTGTTTTACAAAATACTATAGAAAATATATACGATCGCCTAAAACCAACAATAGAGAAAGAAAAATTAATACCAAATCACCAATTTGAATTCAGAAACAAACACTCCACGATAGAGCAAATGCACAGGCTCGTCAACGAAATTTTACTAACAATAGAAAAGAAACAATGTTATACAACCCTCTTCATGGACATTGAGAAAACATTTGACAAAGTGAACCGTGAAAACCTCTTACAAGCAATCAAAAAAACACTTCCCAGAACAAATCCACCACTTACTCAAATCATACCTAAGCAACAGAACCTTCGTAGTTGAGGTGATGGATCGTGATAGTGAAAGGAAGAAACATTTATTTTACAATAAACATTTATTAATATATTCAATGTGTACACTTAGCGTAGAACTCGCGATTATTATATTAGCGGTTCGCGGTTATTATTAGTAGCGGTTCGCGATTCGGATGATAATTGCTAAAGATGTCGAGGAACTCTGATCAATTATTATGAACTACCAACTATTGTTTTGGACCGATATGTAACGACTGGCTTTCCGTCACGATAATGCCGCGAAGGAAAACTGTGATGGAATGTATCTAAGGATGCGAGATCATCGGATTCATCGAGGAAAGCCTTGGTTCGGAAATTGAGCGAAATGGGTTGTTAATTGGCTAATTTTGTGTTGGTGGTTGGAAAAGGATGCTAACTGCTCTTGAAAAAAAGTTGCTAGCGGGAAGCACCCTACGTGAGAAAAGCAGATTTCTCGTATCTTCCCGTAGTAAGTGATAGATTTAGAGACTGCTAAGAGAAAGACTGTTTGTCCCTTTGGAGGACCTTAGCTAAATATATCCTAAGATTTATAGCAGGTCCTTAGGCTAGCTGAAAATATTCCGTGAGGATGTATCGACATCTGACAATCATCAGATTGTAGTTTTTGTTTTGTTTTTGTGTAGCGAACCACGGGACAGAAACCGTTGGAAAATTTACTGCCGCTACATAATAAAAATACTTTGTTGTTTTTGGCTCGTTGAAGTTCTATAAGGAATATTGGTAGTGGTGTCGATGTGCTGTTCTTGACCAGTTTAATTATATTACTTATTTTGTGTCCTTTTTTCATTAGGTCTACCTTAATTTATTTTGCGCCAAGTTTTGTGTATAGTCCCTTTATCGCTATCTTAAATTTCTTTTCAGTCTTTGGTTGGAAAATTTGAATATTTTATTTCAAGTGCTTCAATAACTGTATGTATCTGAAGTGAATTTTTGCAGTTTGATTTGTTTACCTTTCAATTATTTCATTAAAAATTACCTGGATCTTACAAGCTTGTTTAGTGTTTTTATTAGTGAGTCAGTATTAGGATTTTCTATGAAAAAAAGTGGAGGTTTAATCACTAAAGAATTAGTTCCTTCTGTATCTTCATCATTTAGATTTTGCAATATGTGATAGTTTTTATTGCTGGTTGCGGGCCTTCTAACCACTTGTACTTAGATTTTACATTTTTATTCTTAGGTCTTATTTTCGTACTTGCATCTTCCGGATCAATAGTTGCTCTTCTCTTGTTTGGTTAATTAGTTTCCATTGCTCGCTTACGGTATTTTCTATTTCGATATCCTCACCCGAAATATCTGTAGAGCAGTTATATATAAGTTATGATTGTTTATTTACCATTATTGGCGTAATATTACATACGTAATTTTTTTAAAATAGAATTATACACTCTTTTACATCATCCAATGCATTTTTTAATTTTCTACAAAAAAGCATTAAGGTACTTGGATTGAAAAATAATTGATTTAAAAGATATTGTAGCTTTAATCTTATTTACCCTTTGTCCTGTAACGAGTGAGACTCGTGGTAAGAAATTTGGGCTAAAAATAATAAGCACGAGCCTGACTCGTGGTACTTCGTTCGGGACGAACGTAAACAACACGTGTCAGACTCGTGGTTCAGTTGTTCTCGATATTTTTTTACTTTAGTTGCGTGTAATTTTTTGTCACGTTCGCACATTTAGGTTATAATTCCTTAAAAGAAGTAAACGACACTTATACTTACCATGTCAGTAAATAGAAAATCTAAAATTGATGATAATAATGAGAAGTATGTTATTATTGCTGATAGTGATTCGGTAGATCCTTCTGATAATGATAGTGGACGTAGCGATATTGTGTTTCCTATTGTGTTTTATTGTTTCGTAAAATATCACACAGAAAGATTTTCTACGAGTTTTCTGAAAGCATTATTAATTTAAACTAAGTATAAATTTACAAATTGTTACTGATACATTGCCATTGATACATACACTTTCAGATAATAAATTATTTTTCACTGATGAATCGATCATAATTACTTACCAGGCATCTTAAAAGTATTAGTTGTGCCCAACCGTGTTTATCATTTCACAATTCCTTTCGTTGCGCAGAAATATACATGTCATAAGACGCATACATCTTACGCAAGTTCGAGCACACGACTACACAGCTAAATGGCTCGACGCGTGACCGACCTTCTTGTTTATTGTGATCCGAGTAATCGGGAGTTAGCGGGTAAAACAAGGATTGAGGTATTAAAAGACAAGGAAAGGCAACACGGTGATTTTATGTTTATGTTTTCCTTGTTTTTCATACGATAAGTTTTACAAGATTGAAGTTAAAATATTTTTTAGATTAATAATTTTTCGACTTTAAGTATCTTTATTTTTGTAGAAAATTAAATATTGCTTCGTATAGGTTATAAAAAGGTGTATATGTTACATTTAAAAGAATTACATTTAAATTTCTTTAAATAAGAATGTAAAAAGAATGAAAATATCTCATTAAATTCCCCCATGAAGTTCAATAACCCCCATCTGAAACATTTTCCACATTTTTGGTATTTACAGAGATAATCCCGTGTGCTCATTTAAAATGGACATACTGAATATAAAAAACTATGCCTTTTCCGATTATCTTTGTTATCGTGCGAAATGACAAACAAAAAGCGAGTTAAGGGGACATATGTATTATATATATTATAAATAATAGATAATCGCACTTTCTACAGTTTCTATCTCATGTCGAATTTGACACAGCGGATTAAAATCCAAAGTAGGAGCTGCACGTGCAGTAACCAGAAATCAACGCATTGTGACTGTAATAATAATTTGATCAGTCGTTATACAGTATTAAATATTATTCGTTTATTGGCTGTGATTATAACCTTAAAACGCCCCAAGTAAGTAATGTAAGTAAACAGAATCATAAAGAAACATAATCATTTCGTGCACTTTACGTTTACGCAGTAGCCCGTATGCGCAGATGTCATTGCACTTCGTCCCACTCTTTAAAGTGAGATACGAGAAAAAAATGGATTAATTATAAGTGACATCATCGATTATTGTAAGTACCTGATGTTTTCTTACCTCTAGATTCTATTGGATATATGAATCAATATACGAGTATTAATTCTACTGATGATTCTATTGAAAATAAGAAGTTTTTAAAGAAATTAATTCGCTTGGTAACTATTGCAAACATTATTTTAACAGGTGCAGAAGTTCCTCCGTAAATACTGTTTAGCTTGGTCTTCGTACGTTCCATTTTATGACCGAATACGTACTTGATCCTCTCCAGCGCCATCGTGATAAATCACAATGTGCTGTAATAATTTTTTCAGCCGTCCGTAATCTTGCAAAGCGTTGCCAAGATTTAGTGCAAAATCATTAAGTACACTGTAATATCTTGTTTAATTGCTATTGCACCGTAGTCACGACATTGCCGATAAGAGCTGTGATTTGGCTGATCAGCGGCAACTAAACATTTTATGGATCTGAGAACACCGCTCAAATTTGCGAAAGAACTTGACAGCACTGTATCGATCGCTTCGAATAATATTATTGGATACGATACGGAAGACAAATTCTAGGTTATGAAAACTCATTGAGGTTAATGCTCTACAGCGTACCGAGTTCTCATACTACAGTTCTTTTCTTATTACTTAATAAGTAATGGCACGATCATCATCGTCGTCGTAACAATATTCGAGAAATGCGCTTTAACTGTTTTCTTTGCGGAAAGAATGAATATGTTCGTAACGTATCCTTTCCGTTTTCAATGTTTAAGTTTGGATGTCAGAAACAAAAGCATAATATGCAATTATTTAGAGTAATAACAATTTTTACGTGCATAGAGATAATTTAGTTCGTTTTATATTCACTGAGTATATATTAAATTTGCTAAATCGAAAAACAAATGGTAGTGAAAAATAAGTTCCCCATTGTACATTTGAAATAATATACAATATATGAAATGCCTACAGGTGTAAAAAATGTAAGGAGTGATTTTTAAAGCTAAAATAAGATGAAAATCAAGAATAAAAAAATTGCGTTTTCGACTTTGTTTTTTAATTATTGACAAAGTTAACTGAAATATCCATGAACAAATAGAGAAAATATCCGCCTACACGAACTAAACCTCCTTACACGAACGAAAGTAGATCAGTCTGAGCAGCGGACTGAACAACGATCCACCAATTGAACGATATACGGCCAGTAGCTTGCCTCAACAATTTGCTGCACAAGTTGTAGAGAAGAAGATTGTGGCATTTGCAGACGTAAATTATCCTGCGCAACGTTTCGTAAGAAAAATCGTAGATTAAACATTAAACCTGCCTACACATTAAAATCTGTAATAACATATCGAAAACCGCTTCATGGAATTTTTGAGTAAACAGGAGTAATGTTTTCTGTCGTTCTTTGCCTTCTTAAATAATTAATAAATAAAATCAGATATAAACAATGTTTACACAAATTTCACACATGTACTGAAAGTATTACTCAGGCTCAAAAAATAGTAATTGTTTTATATTACAGTAAATATTCAATATAGAAACTGTTTTCTTGCAAACAAAGTACACAATACGCACGATACATACAACACACACCGTGCACACTACACACACTACACATCCAAATCACTCGCGTTGGCACTACATAAAAAAGATTTATAAACCAACAAAGAATACAGAAATAAAGGAAATGTGAAAGTTCAGAGAACTAAAAATGAAAAGGCTCAAAAAAGATATATAGTAGAATAAATTAAACCTATATCAAATCAACAATTAACTCCAATTTTATGTTTATACAATTCTAATGTTTCTCTTTGGCTGTTGAAATATTTCTGTCCTTCCAGAACTGTTTTACCCTCTTATCAAATTTCTAAAATCGCTAAAACATATTACGTAACAAGGTAATAGTGGAAAGTTCTCATTTAGAAAAAGAATAATAACGTCCTTTGCCAATGCTTTTGTTTTCTTTGTATAATTTTCTCGAAATTATCCAGAGAGAGTCACGATATCTCAGATCTACAGGGTGCGCCGTTAGAATTCGGACAGAATTCAATTTGTAGTTCCCACCATATTAGAATTCAGATGTTTGTGCTGATTGACTCTGAAGTTAGTTAAATATGTCAATAAGTCTTCTATAACCTCAAAATGACAGAACTCGTTAAGCAAAACCCGGAATACGATAGAAGAGCGGCGATTATAGAAAGTCTTCGCGCCGGGAGAACGCCGGTCGAAATTATAAAATTCTTTAGCTACCCAAGATCGACGGTATACGACATTGCTAAGAGATACGCAGCCTCAGAGTGGTTCGAGAAGGGTTCTCCTTCTCCGGCGAGAAAAGTTCAGCGTTGTCTCAAGTGAGGGCGACGTCATGCCTCCGCACTTCTTCCAAAAAGGCGAAAGAATCACAAAGGAGGTTTATTTGGAGGTCCTGAAGACAGTAATAAAGCCGTGGATGGAAATTACGGCTTCTGGAAGGCCGTATTTATTTCAACAAGATGGCGCACCTGCTCACACAAGTCATCTTGTTCAAAATTGGCTCTCTGACAATGTGGACATGTTTTGGTCGAAAGATTTCTGGCCTCCTAACAGTCCCGACCTAAACCCATTGGACTATTACGTGTGGGGCGTTATCGAGAGACAAACTAATAAATGCAGGCACCCCAACGTCAACTCCCTACGAGCTGCTATCGAGTCAGAATTCGCGACAATTAAACGCGACCAGTTGAAGTCAGCGTGCTCGCGCTTTAGAGCAAGAATAGAGCAGGTCATAGAGGCAGAGGGTGGTTACATAGAATAAAAGTTCTCAGCAAGGACCCTTTAAATGAGATATAACAACATTTTCATGTGTTTTTGTGTATTGACTTAAATAAACAACTTTCTGCACAAAACTTCTTTTGTCCGGATTCTAACGGCGCACCCTGTATTCTTTCAACAACAAATGTGGCTATTAAGAGAACGAACAGGTAACACAACAGATGTGTTTAAAAATGGTTAGAAGTATTTTGCAAGCGTAGTATCATTTCGGCAACGAAAAGGAAAACGTAAAAGAGCTTTTCAACGCGATAAATATAATTCTTAATTTGGCTATATATTAATTTGCATTATTACACACTACTCCATGAAACCTTTATTGATCCTGCGAGTATAAATTTAAACAATATTTTTTGTAGTTTATTTTGGTTTCTTCATATTTTATTTCATGTGTATGTATATGAATATTGTAATATGCAGTGATTAGTAATTTGTATGCAAATAGGTATCGACCACATTTAATGGCATTTCAAGGATACTTGATGCACATGCGATTTTTTTGTAAATACTCGCAGACGGGGCCTTTGTGGTGCGTGTATGAAATTTGTATAAACATTGTTTATATGTGCAATTATTTATTAATTGTTTATGGAGGCAAACGATTAGAGAAAATATTAATCTTCTCTATTCGAAAATTCCATAAGACGGTTTTCAATATGCTTTTATGGATTTTAATGAATAGACAAGTATAATGCTTAATCTATGATTCTTTTTACGGAACATGCTGCTTAGGCTGATCTACTTTCGTACGTGTAAAGAGATCTGCTCGCGTACGGGGATATTTTGACTAATTTTTAATTGTCAATAACTAAAAACCAAATCCGAAAACGCATGATTTTTATCTTATTACATATCTTTTTATAATTGTAACCGGACAGAGAAGAGATAAAGATGCAGATAGATTTTCGTTTTATTTCATTCATTGTTCCCAGATTAATTTATTGTTTATATTTTGTTTTTTGTACTCGTTTCTTGTTTGAAGTTACTTAAAGAATTAATATGAATCTCGATACCACCAATCAAAGTTCCTTAAATTTCTCTAAAGAATCAATAATGATTAAATCTAATATTGTTATAATATCAAATTCCAAAAACTTAATTTTAGATTTTAAAAAATAGTATATATTATTCTCAAATAATTAAAGACAGATAACATAATTATATAATTAATAAGGAGATTTAAGTCATAATAGTAAATTAACCTGAGTCCACATACTAACATAGATTTTTACTTTATGTGCAAGATCTTTTAACAATTTCACAAAATTCCTCAATTTTTAATTGATATAAGTAACGGTATAGTGTAATTGACGTGTTTCTTATGCACATATACGTACAAGTTTCGCAGTTTCGCTCAAATACATAAACGATACTGAAATATATCAAACACCATTATGGAACAAATATTCGCTCTTAAGCTTTGTTTGCTGCGTTCGGTTTCGCAACTATGTCTGTTCATTCTCGTCTCGACACACGCTTTATTTCGTAAAGAAGTATGCGAAACGTTATCATCCTTTATCTTGTTTCATCTAGACTGTAGACATAATGCGCTAATATTTCAGTGCTAAACAAACAAAGACGCTAAAGTGATCTTGAGTTTAATAGAATAAAAAACACAAGAAATATCATTGAACGCCAAGTAATTGCGAACTTTCAACGATTTCTATGCAAAACATTCATTAATTAGAACATCTCTGCTTGATTTCCGCGTTTAAGGCTTAACAAGGTTTACAATAACACACTACGAAATTTTCATCGTCAATTATGCGATATTGGTAGTTCTTGTATGTGGTGAAATTTAATTCACGCATTTGGTTCGAGTGATCGTAAATTTTTCGGATTACTGGTGGGAAACTTGCAATATTCGCAGCCGCAGCTATTTCGTCGTAATACGCCCATTGCCGTTCCTTCAGCTTGGTGATATGTCTTAGCTGTAAAAATATTAATTTGTTTTATTTCTTAATTGCGTTTTCGATATTAAAACAATATTATATTATAGTAAGTTTCGATATCATTGTAATTATAGGTATTATCTAAGTTAATCTCATTGTGAAAATAGTATAAAATGAAACAAAAATCTTACATCTTATTGCAGAACTATTTACTAATTTGAAAATTATTAATTATGGTTTCTAAAATTGACATGTACCATGTAAGAGAAAATTTGATCACGACATATTATTTTGAATGGTTATGGATTAGTTATTATCTATCAGAATTGTAAAATAACATAATACCTTCTTTGGTTTGTGAATAATAATAATAAAATACAATAATACAAATTGTAAATAACAGATAATTAATGATTTAATCAAATTTAATATAAGTATGAAAGTGGTTTTCTTCATAATATTTGTAGAAAATGAAAATCTGTTACTTTGAATCTGTTGATGATTAAAAAATATCTCTTCGACTTGAATCGATATCTAATTTTTTCGATATCTTATGACTCAAGAGATTAAAAACACATGTAACATACAAAGCAAAAAACAATAAAGATTAAAATATTACCTAACAGATATACTGCAGTGATTTTCAATCCTTATCGCAAAAAAAAAAGAAGTATAATGGTATTATGTATATTAAGAAATGCAAATTAATAAAATGTATACCGGAATTCCAAGGTCGAGAAGAGCTTTCTTTTCCATCTGATATTCTTCACGCATTTGTTCAGTAGAAGGTAACTTAATGTGATTTTCGAGAATGCTTAAAATATACTGAGCTTGCAGATGAAACATAGGAAATGGAATTACTATTCCAGGCAGGCCCATTACGAATAAATTCGGATAATCCATATGTATTAAGTGTTTGTAAATCGGCTCGACGTGGTTGTTGTCCGTACGCATCTCAACTTTAGTCGACATAAAGGGATACGTAAATTTATAGCCTGAAAACATAAGATTTCGTTGAAAGGTATCAATTAATGATCGGTTGAGAAAGTCAGGGTCCTACCGAGGGACTAAACAAATATATAAGGTTGGAGTAATTTATTTTATTAAATTTTATAAAATAATTTAATTAAACTAAATTATTAAGAGAAAGATACCAGCTCAAATGGAAGAGTGGGAATTAATATTAGAATATATTGATAAATCTGATGATTTATGATACAAATAAAGTATGATATATAGATTGAAGTATTATAAAACCCTCCTTAATTGAAATTTACTGTTTTGAAACTGAAAAGAATTGAAGTTTTATCACTTTTTTGTGCTATCTTTATTCCAAATATTTAATCATTATTATGCAACAATCTGTATAATCTAATTTTACTTAGAAAATAGAAAAACACGAAGAATTTCAAATATTTCAATATATCTTAAAAAATGAAAATTCGACAGGGCCCTGACAAACTTCCACTTACTTATGTATAATTAATTTGGGATACCTCGATCACTTATATGTACGAAGGAGATCAAGTCATTTTACCGGTGCAATATATGAAGTTGTCTACTTCAGCCGTGGAACCATCGTGGAAGATGAATATGTTTCCTTGAATCGATTGAATTCCAGGCCTCTGTTCTACGTTTTTCGACATTCTCGAATCAACTGGTTCCGGTAGATCGTGGCTTAAATATACCTGAATTGGTGAAAATATAGATAGGTTTCTCAATAATGTAGTTATAAAGAAAATGCATTCAGAAGAAGCTTATTTTAAGCAAACTTGAATTTTCATTTTTTCAAATATTGTCTTTTTGAAATAAGATAAAAGCTTACTACAGTAACGTTTATATTTGGCTATTATTGTATTTAACTTATATAAAGAAAAGATTTCACATATAATATAATATAAGTACTCTATCTGAATCACTTACACCATGAGAATGATCTTTTCATTATTTAAATGAATTGAATATCATTTTGTTACACTGTATGCTAAGTATAATATAATAATAATATGTGTAATATATATAATATATAATGAGCTAAATTTGAAACTATTTCTTAAAATATTTTGCTTAGATATATATACAATTAATAAAAAAATCACTTTTGATTAATTAATCTCAACGCAATTAATATTGTATTTGAGAACAAACAAATTGCATATTACAACACGACTCTTCAATCAATTAGTAGATACTGATAATGACGAATAATTTTTTGCGAACGACGATGCCTTCTATCATGGTCGTAAATAACTTATGCATGTATACAGAGAAATCTTAAAAAACACAGAATCACATAAGTATCAGCATTGATACAATTGGTAGATTCATAACAAAAACAACGCAGATCAAATTCAAAACATGCTTTAGTTAGAGTAGAACTGTTTTTGTATCTCTATTAGCAAGACACTTATTTTAAAATACCACGACCATTGCTTTCTTAAACCATAATTTACATGATTCAAATTAATAACACCAACAAGGAAAAGCAATATTCCTTTTTATAAAGAATATTAACCTGATTTAGTCACGAGATTTACATCCACTTGATTTAATTGGATACAGTCGAGACAATTATAATATAATCGCAGGTAACACTCACAACTGTTAATATATAATACTATAATATAATGAATATTAATTGCAAAATTATAAAATATTATTATAAAATAATCAAATATATTTAACAAAAATAAAACTAGTTCTCCTATGGAAAGGAATAAATCATCAAGAATAATTTTTAATATATGTATGGAAACTTTTCAATTTAGCTCTTGTACATTACTTGAGGCGTCTAAAGCTAGAAACAAAACTAGAATAAACTAAGAATAAATAAACTATTGTATGTCAATCTGCAAAAAAAATAATTGCATAGCATTTTATAAAAACAAGCTACGACAAAGTAACACTTAGTGAAATTCCGTGTACCTTCTCAGCGTATTGCGAGACTTCTATGGCGATATCGATACCAGACCAAGAGGCACCAAGGATGCAAACTCTTTTCCTAGTGTACACTTCTGGTACCCTGTACTGATGGCTATGTATAGATTCGCCGGGGAAACTTTCAATACCTGGAATGTGTGGAATATGGCCTACAGTATAGTGACCATTACACAAGACCACGGCATCGAACGTTTTAGTTGTTTCTACTTTGCTTTCCAAATCCTCGTACGTGACCATCCAGATTGTTTGACCGTTTCTCAAAGTTTCTGGTTCCACGTGCTTTACCACTGTATTTAACTGAAATATAATTTATAATATAATTAATTTTTTGTGAAAGTACCAAATATATGAAACTTAAAATTAAATATTTTTATATTGGGTAAGTCCATAACGTTTCCGGTAATCAATATTTAAAGCTTTTATCATGTTATTTGTTATAAACTTGTTGAAATTATAAATTGTTGTTGAAAAACTTCTTTTGTATTGTTTGCATTGTTCAATTAGGAACAGTGTCCAAATTTAGCATTTCATCATTTGACAGAGATACCAATTACATATTTTTATATGATAATTATATATAATTATATTATATATACATAGTTGAATTAGAATCTCTGCCAAATGATGAAATGCTAAATTTGGACACTGTTCCTAATTGAACAATGCAAACAATACAAAAGGAGTTTTTCAACAACAATTTATAATTTATAACAAATAATTTGCTGTACAAATGTTTATATTGCAAATTATTTATTTTATGGTACACTAAACTTTATGCATTACTTAATACTTTAAAATATACTTTTAAAAATAAGATGACATACATATATGTGAGATACTAAAATTAAATTTTGTCATTTAAGGATTGATCTGCCTCGTTACCTTTATATGCGGATATAAATTAAAATGTTTTACATAATCCGAAAGGTACTCTCGAATTACGCTATGATGAACAAATGATGGCCCTTCGTCATGTGTCATTGGAAAATCAGGTATTTGCATTATTTCTCGAGGAAGATTTGTTCTGTAACATATTATGATAGTTTATGAAAGAAATTATTTAATCCTAAAATAAATGAAATCTTTTAGAAGTAATTAATTACTTAACATTAAAAATTTATAATTACTTAACAATTATTTTTAAATGTTTACTTTTATTTTTGATTATTACATTCTCGATCCTGAATCGATTGTAAAATTACTATAACATGCAACAATTTAATTCAGAAATTCCCTAATTTATAATTTCCCTAATTCTTAATCGATGATACGTAATTTTCCTTTTTTGTGTATTAATTAAAAATATGTAATATAAGTAAACCTTCCATATATTATCTTGTTTATTTAGTAAGTTACAAACATGTTGCAAAGAGAAAAAAATGTACAAGTAAAGAAGGAAAACAAATGAATAATAATTGATTAAGTGTAAAATAAATGCAAAGCTGATCGTCTGGACTTACATAAAGAATCAGGAAAGAAATCTATTCAGTCAGGAATACCATTTACATAATTGCATTTTTTTCTAACTAGGTCGATAAATGTAAGATCACTCATGCAGAAATCAACACCGAAAACCGGAGTATCGCGTAAAGAATGTGAAAAAGCATTGAAATTAATAAACTGAAGTACCAGAAGACTGTCAATGAGATCATTGACAACTTTGCATAAAAAAATAATATCAGCAATCTTCCTCCAGTATCAGCACATTTATTTTGTGCAGTGCTGACACGTAGTTGTGATAACGATTGTGGATTGAACAATCATAATACAAAAATATCACAACTACGTGTCAGTACTGCATTCTACTGTATTTATAAATAATCATTGACGCCTGATGTAAATCACAGGAATTTATGTTGTCTTTATAAGAAGCTGAATGTATATATCTGCTTTAATGAGGAACTTGATCGTATGATACCAGCATATTTTAAGTAAGATATGACTAAACAATTATACAGAATTTTTAAAGCGTAGCGATTTCTAAAATCCCTAGAAAATCAAAAAATAAATCCAAATTCATACATTTGCCTTGTCGATAATGTTAGTGATATGCTTGGTAAAACAGTCGCTGATTATAGAGGAAACCTAGATGGCGCGCTTTATTTACCAGAAGATAGGTAAGAACCGTCAAGAATGTAAGAATAACAGAATTCTCCTCTTATTTAAGAAACATTCTCATCACTTAGTACTTGAGTATGTTTAATTATAATTTGTTGCAAGCCTACCATCTTCATAACCTATTAGGATCTTCTTGCAATAAATTCTATATTCCATACAGATCGACGAAGAATGAATCTAATTATAATAAAACAAAAATCATGAAAACTGTATACGTGTAATTACATATGACCCATATATGTACGTACTATCGTATGTTATCAAATTTTATATGCGCAATACACATCTTCCTTAACCTTTAACAATCGTCAAAATGTACAAATATTAATCATTACGAATGTATATGTGAGTCATAACTTTAACAAGAAAGAACTTTGCTATGGAAATTAAAATCGCCACATTTTACAAGAGAATATCTCTAATATGTAAACGATAATGGTACGTAGATCAAGTTGTACAGAAGAATTTATCGAAACCACAGTAATCATAATTTTGAAAAGAAGATAAATATATACGAATTTCATTTTAGATAAAAATTAATTATTTAAAGTAAAAATAAAAATACAGAATACAGACATAAAAATAGTAAGATGTAATTGTTCATAAACAAATTTTTCGTTGACATATTCATTGTACCAACACTATGTCATCCGAGCTAGCAGGTAATTTTATGATATGCATATAATATCAATACAAATATTATCGGTATAAGACGTAAATTACAAATCACAAAATTTTGAAGGACATTTTTGTGATAATTTATAAATAAAACATATACATTTTTATAATACAGAACTAAAATTTACGCGAAGATTATTTGTTAGTATTTGCAAACATGAATTTCATCGAAACTCTAAAGAAGAAAATCACAAAATTCTACATTAAGAGAAGAATTTGAAACATTTGCTTTCGAATATCATGCGTTATAGCTATTTACTTATCTTATATTAATTAATTAAAATAAATACAAAAATATTTCCTTTTCCTATCCTTATTCTATCAGTAAAATAGTACAGTACATAATACGTTATAACATATGTTTTTTATTAGTATTAACACATTACATTGATTACAGCATAAATGATAACAAAAATTCAATTGACAGTGATCCTATTAAAGAGCATTGAAGTTGACTTGTTCTTTTTAATGCAGAGTTTGTTTTAAAGTATTGTATAAAACACAGAAATCAATTAATTAACCAATTTATTTATTATTCACTATAATTATTAGTTTAAATATTAAGTAAAATAAATATTTTATACGATTGAAGTCGTAGAATAGCTGTAAAATATTCTTCTAACGAATTGTATGCATAATCGTGAAGTAATTATTCTAGTAACTGTTCGTTAACTCTAAACTTGAATATGACCTTTCGATTTGTTAAGTCTGAATCATGGTACAACTTCTTTTTATAGTTACGTTTAGATTAAGTATTACTCTAAACGGAATGAACTGAAAGGAACGACTAACTAGTCGTGATAATGGCAAAATCAATGAAGTAATATTACCAAAGGAACATCAGTAGAAAACTACTTTATTGGGTTGTGAACTTTCTCGATTATAATTTTAACGTCCAATCTTATCTTCAGAAATGTATCCTCGAGGTTTCCTATGTATCTCACAACTTTCATTTTTTGTTTGTTATACAAATACCCATTATTATACTACTTTTTTAAAATTTACTATCTATTGTATCAACATAGAAACTAATTTACTTAATTTAATTTTCAATCATTTCCAGTTTGTCATTTTCTATATGCCATAAGGGTTCTTAATTTTTTCATAAATACAGACCACCAAAACTAAAAGTGCAATATTTCAGTACCAAGCAGAAAAACATATTTTGTATGTAAGAACTTCAAACAATATACTTAATATTTTATTGCTTTATTACTATCACATATTTTTATTTCATTCCTAACAATTTCCGGGACAGCTTACCAAAGCGATTGTCTCATTACTATGTCAAGAAGTGTATCGCGTGTCAGCAAAGTTTATCGCAACCAGCTAGACTGTCTAGAACCATCATTACTGTATAAATGGCGTAAAAACAAATACGATTGATGATCCTGTGTTTGCATCGCTGATCGAATAACCCAAATTGTGAACGATATTTGCTCTGCATTCGAATTCAATTCCGAAATTATTGTATTTTGCCATTTGAACTATTCCACTGTGACAGATTATCCCATTCAAATGGAATTTTTTTATCATTCTAGTATCGTATAATATATTAGCATAATATAGTATATTGTCGCATAGTATAGTACAAATAAAAAGATCAGTACAAATAATATCATTTTAGAAATCGTCTCCTGTAAAAGCAATTATTCCAATTTCTATCAGTAAATTCTAAGTATTTTTTATTCTTATGTTAGGTAAGATATTTTTCAATACTAATTATGTAAGCAATGTATAATAATTTTTGTGATTTACAATGTATTGTAATGAGCGTAAAAACAGTAGATATTCGTTACTATTAGATTAAAAAATATAAAAGAAAAAATATAATGAGTCACTTCTTTATTTTTGTTTCTCTCGCTTCTATTGTATTTTATACATTATTAATTATATCTTGTTTTATGTTGATGCATTATGTTTAAGAAACTTTTTTTAAAATTTTTAATATTTTAAAAGATCGTAGGGCTTTGTTATTAAGTTTTTTTATGTAATTATATGCTCAAACCGATATGTATTTTACAACAACAATATTCATTTCAGCAATAAATTAGAGTTAGAAAAATTAAGGAAGAAAGTTCTACAACGTAATATCTAAAGATTATAATTGGTAATTTTTACACATTTTGATTGTTTATGTTTTTCTAAGACAATGACGTACATTAAGTATTTCATATGTTATTACTACTTAATTATTTAAAATATCAAAACAGATAAAGCACAATTGTTCAAACTGACTTTATTACAGATTTAAGATATTATATAACCACATTTTTCATTGCAATGATATTGTAATAATTAATTGAAATTTTTTTATTATTGCACACTTCAACTATATAAAATTAATTGAAACAATAAAAAAAAATTCGAACAAATACTATAAAAATAGTATAAAAATGATATCTTTTTATTTTCCAATCTGAGTGTAGTTTAATTTTGTAATCTATGCACGACTCAATTTCAATATTACGCGTACTTAAAAGTTATTGTTAACTTTATTACGTTACGTAACGTTAAAGTTAACTTTATTTACTTTTCATTTATTTTTCACTTCGTAAACTACTTTCTGCACTTTTCTTTTTTATTTAGTTTTTACTTTACTTTTTACGTTTTACTCTACCTTCTACTTTTTATTTACTTTTTGTTTCTCAGACATACTATCTTCTTTCATCTTTTATTTATTTTTCCTGCCGAAATTACTTCACTTTTTATCCAAAATATAAAAAGACCTCCAAAATATACGAAAACATCTTCGATATAATTTTACACTGCAGCGAAATTGTACGTAATCTTATTCAAAAAAACCGTGGCATTAAAAGATTTCATTTGGTAAGTTGTTTGGCAAACGATGTAAACGGAAACATCTTTGTATTCTACCAAAGATATTTTCATATTATCCATTAAGTTATGAGTTTTAACGCGAATATAGTTTAATTATTGCAAGTTTAATGGCATTACATTACTAGCCAATGTAAAAATGTAACAATACCTTCAAGTTATAGTAATGTTTGCGAGGTAAAAGCGTATCAACTTTTCGTTAACCAACATCGTAATTTTTCACTATCGTTTCTCCTCAATTAATAACGCAAATATATTTTTTTTACTAATATCAGAACATATCAATTACGGCTATATAGTATTTATATTTATTGCAGTACTAATATCAAGGATAATAATATCTACATAATAACATCTAAATCATTAACTATCTAATAAATGTAATCTTGTAAACGCCGTCTTTTAACGTATACATATCGCTGCTTCGCTTTTCACAGTAACAGAACTCGGAAAACGTGAATTTTAGTGAAGAGGCTATTCAAAATTTATAAAGAGATCTTCGTGAGACATTTTAACAATATTATAAGGTTGACTTGACACAAAATATGCTATTATTCTCGAAAGCAGTACTATCTTCCACTTATGGCATCATAAAATAATTGAAGATGAGCCAATGTTGCTGTAATACTAAGCACAGACTGATAACAGCATAAATAATAATTTTGTCCTTTGAATCAAAACTGATGGAATTATATATATTTACATGATGAGAGTACAAACATAGTGTAGATATTCAATAGAAGCAAATTTGAAATTTTTTGATTTGTGCCACTATCATATGTTACTGGTGCAGGGTATGTAAACTCGACATAGCCTGGGCAATGTCAGCATTACACACTACACACTGCTGCCTAGTAAAGTCCAAAGAAATTGTTGAATAGTGAACATAAACTACTCACATTGCCCACCACTGATTGGACTGTGTCGGAAATTATTATTTCTTTCTGAACTTTATAAATGTATATTATAATTTTATATATATAATATAATATAATAATAACTTTCAATATATATGTATATTATATGAGATTACAAATTGACATTAAAACTTAACAATTTAAATTTGTATTTAAAAATATATTATAAATTTAAGTAGTTACCTAGAAAATTTAATTTTGAAATTAACATAAATTGAAAGATTGTAATTATGTTAAGACATTGAATGGCAAACTATGCTGAGGTTTACTTGGTAGATTTGGTCTGTCAAGGGTGCATCAATGAAGTAATTAACATTAAATTAGCACAAGTAAAGCGAGAAATGGCGACTAGAATGTCAAATGAAATGTTACACTAACCTTAGATTCTTATACATACTACTATGAACTGGTAGTCCATGCTTGTCAACATCGGTTTCATCAGTGTAAATCCATGTACCACCGACTTGATCGGTTTGCTCGAATAACGTAAGACTGTAAGTGTCCAATTTGGCGGCTGTATGACGAGCTACCACCAGTCCAGCTACTCCACCACCAACTATAGCGATTCTGGTTTTGCTACTCGGCATGTTTTCAACAGGAAATTCCTTGAAATCTATCGAAATCAAATATAAGGGAACGCTGGATAACTCTCAATTTTAATTTGTAACGAGTGTTATACAAATACAGGCCATAATAATCAAAATAGCTATTTTATAACTTTTTATGAAAAGTTCCCAGATTTACAACGATGCATCTTTCGATATTTGAATGGATTTATAGAATTTATAGAAAAGTTAATTTTTTTCTTTGCATTATACAATATATGCATAGCTCTTATTTTGATTCCGTTGGTATATTAGTTGCCAACCCAATAGATTTATACTTTAGCCGCCGGCTCTAAATATCTTAATATCTTAATATTTATCATGGTAAAGACTTCCAAAGATTTATATAATATCTTTTTTCAAATCATAGAAATCTTTTCTGATTTTCGTAGTAAAACGAAAAAATAAATAAAAAGATATATTTATATAAAATATCTATTATTCTAATACATTTTTGTAAAACAATATGTAAGTTACTTTATTTATACTTCTCAATAACATTACAACGCAATTGCACACACTGTTTCATGGCCTTATCATCAAAGGGTAATTAAGATATAGAATTAATTATATTAATTAATTATAGAAAAGGAAAAAAAAGGAATAGAAAAGGAAAATTAATCTATTTGTGTTTACAAATCACTTGTTGATTTGGATGTCAACGAAAATGTAAAACTAATTTTGTTCTAATTGCATAAACTTACATCTTTTTTATCGCAACAACAAGATTAAGGATGTAATATATGTATATCATGCGCGTGGCAAAATTGTAATAATTAAAAATATTATTAATTTTAAGTTATTAAAAATGCATTATTATGTTTAAGAAAGCAAATTCTTAACAAGTGAAGAACACTTCTATTAATCTTCTTGTTAAATTTTTATTAATATTTTTATTAAATAGTTTTAGAAACATATTATGGATATTTTTTATATTAAAAAATATCATAAATAAGGAGGGAACACAGGAATTTGATAAAAAATTATACAGTTTTAATATGTATTTTTAAATTATTTTATATAATATTATATATATATTTTTTTTCTTTATTACAAATTTAAATTTTATCCAAAACGTTATTACGTTACCAATTATATATATATATATATATATATATATGTATATATATATATGTTTCATACTGGTTAATTATACTGGTTTGTAGATATTGCAATAATTTCTGATTCGTTTAACTAAGTGTATATAGTTTTGTATAGCTTAAAGTTTACCTAAGGTGTATATTCTTTTCGTTCTCTATACGGATTTTAGCTGTGAAGATACGTACGATGTATAATTTTTTGATACGAAGTTATGCATAAAGTGAGGTTCAGATGTAAACAGGAAGTTTTGTAATTCCATAAAGAATCTAGTAAACTATTATGACTACTACTACTAATATGTTACATATGTACAGAGTACAGTGTGTTCAATTACTGTGACTATGATATGTTTATATGTGACTATATGTTTACTATGATTTTTTAACAAATTAAAAATTTTGACATTCCTGGGAACCAGAAAAATGACAGTATTGCAGCAATTTTATATACGTATTTCAACATAAAACTTTTACGACATTAAAAAGAAATTATTTCTTCAATCACTACGTATAAATACAAAAACGGTACGATTACAAAAACAGTAATTATTAATCGAACAACTGGTTGAGATTTAGGTAACTAATAATAATTTTCTGCTCTATTATGTATTACAACGAATATAATGAATTACGATAACTTAATCATAGATCTCATAAATTTAGAAAAATCTGATAATAAAAAGCATTGATCCCAGTTTTAAAAAAAATTTAAAGAAATGAATAATTATCTGCTAAACATATCTTCGACACCTTAAACACATCAATGATCGCTAGATAAAATTGACACCAATTTTGACATAACTCTTTGACATAAAATTGTAAAAAGAAGGATATTGAAAAATATGAATTGAATAAAATAAATACGTACATTGCGTAGAATCGTGTGTGTACGTTGATCGGTTTCTTGTAGTCCGACAGGTATCGTTCGATTGGCAAGGCAGAAACTCCGCTTGCAAACAAAGTAAACAAACTAACTAAAACTTGTCGAATATTAAACTAAGTACATTATCTTAATACTTGTCGTGACTTTCTCTTTTCGTTCAAGAATATCTCTTGATAAGGAGGAAATAATAGATCTGTGCAGCTTTGACGTCGTGATTATGCGTGCAATGCTAAATCTGTCGAAGGAAACAGAGACGGAAAAAAATAAAGAAATATGGAGACGTCACTGAATACGATGTACCAGAAGAAAACTAATGACGAAGCGACTCGTTCAGAAGCAGAATTAAGACTGTCCACCCGAAAGCAAGCCGCTAGATGCAACGGCGTCGATGCTCTATGGCCAGCTTCCCCTCCGATCATCGATGGCTTACGTAAATGCGGGAAATATTTCTTTCTAGAAATATACTTGTAACTTGTCGCGCGGCACAGCTCAACTAACAAAAACATAAATAAACAAAAAAGATATGATTATAAAATTAATTTCCAAAATTGTACAAAACTTGACAAGATTACAAATAGCAATCTAAAAATCGTTTCTTCTAATTTCCATGGCAAAAAAAGGGATAAATGTGTTGAAAAAAAGATACAAATATTTATGTGTTTTGAATTTTCATGTTAAAAATAAAACGAATAAAATATAGGGAAAAAGTAGTGCTTTGTCTTAAAATTGAAACATTATTGAACAAAATTTTTTCGTATAAAATATATTAAATAAAGAATATGACTTTATAAGGAATATAAAGAAAAATGAACGAAATGGTATATATATATATATTTGTTTCAGTAAAGTAATTATAGAATTTTGGATGAATTATTTAAATAAATATTTTTAATAAACTAGCTACTATACTCTTTTTGTTATTATTAATACGTATACACATATTTTCAATTAATCGAGAAAAATTATTTTTTAAAACAGCCAAACATAAATTGAATTTCAATCAGTATGGGTATTAGATAATTAACTGTAATTCATCATATTATATATACAGTTATCAAGAATTATGTTTTCCTCCTTAAATATGGTATAAAATTATTTTCTTTTAAATTTATAAATCAAATCTAATCTACGTGTATTACATAGATTATTAAGGAAATAATTCATTAGAATATCAACCGAGTGAAGTATACTGCTTTCGACTATAATGTCTTGATGAATAGTCGCATAAATAACAGAAGTCCTACATCTCGTCAAATGGAATGGGAACTTCATTAGGAAGCTAATAAGAATATAATGTCAGTCGATATGATAACCTGAATTATCATTTAATATTCTGATCTATTTTGAATCGATTTTAAATGAACGTGGTCTAAAACTTTTACGATGTAGCCTAAAAAATAAATATCTATTCAAATACGTAAAACAAACATATTTTTACACATAGATACGTATGAAAGAAATTTAATAAAAATAATAATTTTTTAATCATTGTTTATAATAAATTTTTTCAAGATATCCCTTAAATAGTAGATGAGAGATATAAAAGAAAGTTTCAGAGATATAGCGAGTACGCTGTAATTCCTTCTTAATATTATTGTATATTATATGTTATAAAATTTAGGAAAAAAGTAGTGCTTTGTCTTAAAATTGAAACATTATTGAACAAAATTTTATATTAAGAAGCAATGTTGAAGGAATCAACTAATATTCATTTCTATGTATAATTTTAATTAAACTGGGGCGTAAAAACTACCACGATGTGACAAAGATAGTAAATTATGCCAAAGCACACATAATGTATAAACAATATGAGCAGCCTATTAAATTATCAAAAAAATATTTCAAAGCGATAAATTTATGTTACTTCATATTTTCACGGATATTTTCTTGGAAACTGTTTCGAGTAGATTATTGATTTTGATTTGTAAAAAATTTCAAGATATCTGCATAAAATGCACATAATATGCAAAAATATATGATATCCAAAGTACAGCATTCATTATAATGTCTGGGATATAAATCTTTATTTAAATTTCATTTCTTTAGTCATACTTACAAATATATGAACTTGCATAAACGCCAAGGCTCTAACTATTAAATATTGTTACACCCTAAAAGTAACAGAAACAAAATTCAAAAACTAAAAATTTTTACATATGTTACATATATATTATATATATTATTTATTATATAAATATTATAATGATTTATAATTTTGTGATTTATTATTTACAACTTATTTACAAATTTATTATTATTTACAATTTATTATGCAACATACTATAATTAATAAATATTATAATATAAGTATTATTATTAAATATCATTATATAACAAATATTATGTTATATGTATAATATAAATATAATATAATAAAATATTAATATTGTATAATATTATATGACATTATATTATATTATATTTATATTATATTTATTTTTATATATTTTTAAAAATATATTTTGGATAATATTTTTTCATAAAACACTATTTAAACTTTGGTACAGCCTACATCAATTTTTGGACCCATTCACTTATCTTTGTTTTATTTAGATTTTGGTTCATTGCCAGTGTGGGGGACGTGGGCCAACTGCATCCAATAAAATCACGACTAGTATAAAATCAGTGTCAGGTTGATACGTGCATACTACTATATGTCACATATATACATACATCCCGTGGTACGTGGATTCAATCCGCACATTTCTTTACTAGAAACATAACATACATGCAAGCACACTAAAGCTTCGTCCGAAAGATGATGATTCAAAAGCCAAGGCAATTTCATCAAGTTATTGATAAAACGGTAAATTTCTTATATACGTAGCATCCATTTCCGATGAAATCATATGGGGTATGCCGAGTTTGTCTGCATTAAAAATAACGCTGTCAAGGTTGAAGTGTAAATGGCGAGCATTCAATAGTACATAAGCATATCAATATGGCTAGTGTTAAGTAATTGCATTAGATAGTCTACTTAATTGATTGATACTGTGGAGTATGTATTAGATATTTTAATAAATTATATAGTACAGTGGAATTTAGTTAAGATAAAATAGCAATGAATATTAATGAATACAATAGGAGATTGTAATAAATGCGAACCATGATTGTAACCCATCTAACTTGTATTTCTATCAATATTTACTAACATTGGAACATCTAATCTATAATGTACATATATAGGCTTTTATAATCTAATAAAATAATTCAATCAAAATGTTAAAATGAAATAAAACTTAAATGCTTAAATGCCTAAATTTTGTAATTGAATAAAGAGATGTTTATAATTCAAGTAATATGATGAAAATAAATAGATACATATAATTTTTGTAATTGCAAAAACAGAAAACTTTAAACCCATCATTTTGACGTGTTAAATAAATTAAAATAATAACATTCTAAAAAATTATTTGTGTTCTTCCAAAATGTAGTAGATATCTTTATTCATTTGAACAAAAAAATATCTACCCTAATTAATCATTCAGTAATTCATATGTGAAATGGAGTAAACGGTATGATGCAAGAATATCGTTAAATCATAAACTTGTTATTTTTGCTGGAAACATGAGTAATATCATAACAGTAAAAATATGATTTACTGATTTAAAAAGTTACCAAATTTCTGTTAAAATAAAGATTATGTTATCTATTAATAAGTAATGACATAGCTATTAGGATTGTTTAAAGATTTGTATAAATTATGTATAATTTTAGAAACAAACAGTTTACTTTCACAAAATATGAAAGAAAGTAAAAAAAATGAACACATTATTACTAAACATAATATATTCCTGTATATTGGCATCAAAATACATTAGATTTGTGCGTAATTATCAAGTCTGTATAAAGGAGAACAAAGTTTATTTATTCTATGTTAGTATACGCATATATTATAGTAACTTTTCTATCTTATTTTTCATTCTGTTTGATAAATGTATCTCATTCATGATATCAGAGTCATAAGCAAGAATTAAACCTAAATTATGACGTTTGCAACGATTAGAGTCCACACACAGAAGGTTAATGACTTCGTATAAACATACAAACTTATTTAGTTTACTATCTATGTATTACAAGTAAAATTGATGCTTACCGACATCGTGAGGCAATGAAAAATGAGATATCACACCTAAAGTATTACTACATAACCAAGTACTACATAAGCTATAACATACAACCAATTCAAAATATGTAAAAAGTAAAAATTGAGAAGTTTACTTTTTAATTTAAAATATTAGATATTGCACTATATTTTAATAGTTCTGATAATTTTTGTGAAATTAAAAATTATTATTATGCCAAAATAATATCCTTCAAAATTAATCTTATGTCACAATTATTTCAGACACAAATTCTCTTTTTCTCTTAATTCTTCTTTTAAAATAAAATTATTGCAAATATATAAAATATCAAGATTATTATACAAAACAGCATATAGGTATATATAACTGTAGAATACCACAGTATATATAACTTGCAGAAATTTATAGATACAGAATTATGTATCAAGAATTATTTCTAATATAGCATAATATAAAACTAAATTAAAAGACAATTTTATTAAATTTTTAGTGTCATATTTATACATTAATTTAATGGAATGTCTGCGACTATTTAGTAATTGTATTTGGTAATTAGTAAATAAAATAATAAAAATAAATTGTATTTGATAATTCGATAATTTAGTAATGTAGTTGATTTAGTTTATGCCATATAGAAGGCAACTAGGCTTCTAATATTTACTACCGTATGCAATTGTTAAATCGAATAAGGAGATGCAATATTCAATTTAATTTTTGTGCCAAGTAAAAGATATTTTGTTTATATTATGTTGCTGCTGAGCGACAGACACTTCTGATGAAATCACAGAAAGTTGTGTAGTCAGTGACTAGTTTGCAATATAAAAATGTACATTGTACATAAGTATATGTCATTCGAACGCAGGGCCGGCACTGCGTATAACAAATATTCTATGCACCTCTTCATGAATTTTGCGATACGCATCAAAAAGCTGGGAAAATAATAGCGATCAGAGAAATCATTTAGTTAAGATATTAAAATCATTAAAAGAAAAATCTAAACTATATACATGCTTATAATTAAATGTATATATG
This sequence comes from Bombus pascuorum, assembly GCF_905332965.1. Lineage (NCBI taxonomy): Eukaryota > Metazoa > Arthropoda > Insecta > Hymenoptera > Apidae > Bombus > Bombus pascuorum. The sequence goes on from NC_083504.1 coordinate 748,441, forward strand.
CACTATAATTAAATTATAATTATATATAGAACTGAGAAGTTTTATAAGATAAAAAATAAAAAAACAGAAGGCTTGCGATTTATAAAATATAAATATGATAATTAATATGATAGAATGTCACTTTTCTTAGAAATTATATATCAATATCTTCATTTTTCTTAGAAATTTAACATTATGTTTATATTAGCTATTTATTTAAAAAAAGTTAACTTGAAAATATATCTTTATTACTTTTTTCTGATAAATAAAATTTCAATTACTATTGAGATGTATGTTGTATATAATATTTATATTTGTCATTTTTTTCTCATACTTTTATATTTAATATTTTTAACATACTTGTAAATATAAGTTATAATTTTTTAAATTGTGTTTCATTTTCATATATTGTCATATACAATATACATAATTATAAAATACAATAAAATAAAAATAAAAATAAAAAATAAAACAAAATGAGTAGAACAAGAAATGAAATAATGAATATATATCGCATAGAATTATGAAATATTAAACTGTAAAAATTTTAATTAATTAATTAAATTTGAACAAAGTAATTAACCTTCATATATTGTTAATGATATATTATACAATGACATATTACACAATGTGTCATTGAACTGATGCTACTTTCAACTTAAGAGAAAGAGAGGGGGAAGAGGGAGACAGTGCATATGTAAATAGATATTTTATTTTTTTTAATCAAATATTATTACTAAAAATATATTAATCTATTTGCAATATCTTTATTAATATACACAGTTTCTTAACATTTTAGTACTTGACACCCTTTCCTTTATCAAAACATTAGGTGGCGATATTGCTGATGATTAATGATTGGGAATCAATTATCTGATCTCCAAAATTAATTTATTTGGTCTCCAAACGTCGCATCACGAAATTTCTTTGCTGGAAGACTTTGAAGGAAAAATATCAGATTTATTACATAATAGAAATCAAAATAAACATATAAAATATCTTTCATAATAAAATGAAAGTGAGTCAATCCTATTTGTAATTCACAAAAATAAAAATAAGCAACACTTTGAAGTGGTATTAAAATGAATATTATTACTAAAGTATTATTATTGTGTATTGTACTTGCATAGTATTATTATTAAAATAAATTATATTATTAAAGTAAATGTGTCACCAATCTGTTTATATGCTCTATCGAAATATAACTATTTGTTGCTATTTCATATTTTTATTATAATTTTTTAATACCCAAAATACCAAATTCAAAGTTTAAATATTTTATTTTACGCTTCAAATTCTTACGAGCCTGGGCTTCGACCAGCGTGAAAGGCAAATGCGTGAAGTAAGGTTACGCTACGTCCTAACTGCATATCGCATCGTAAAGCCGACAAGCTAACCGACCTACCAACACAATACTAAACAAACACAGCATTTGGCAATGGTCGCGTGCCAGCAGTGTTAGCAGGTATACGATATACGGTCAAACCTGACGCCGCGTCAGGGAGCCACTAGGATTATTGTTCGCGAGGACAAAGCTGATGAGTAATAAGGAAGCCTTTAGAATGGAATCATTTGCGGACGAACCTGAAGCTAAGTCACGGAAATTGCGTGACTGAACATAATACGAAATCGGGAAGTCATTGGGAAAGAGAGCACAGGCGATCTCGATATAAAATCGAAAAGCTGTCAGATTGGAAAATAGGACAAATAAACTCGACACGAAGCCAGAGAACTGTTAGGAGTTTGGAAAAAGTGGAGACGAATCTAATGCGAAATCAGGAAGCTGCAAGATGCAAACGAGCTTGATGCAGGATCACCTGATAAAAATCGACGCAATTCGAACGTCAAAGTCGTATCGTGTGAATACATTCAACTATGTCATATAGGATTGCGGGCTTGAATGTAGAGTTTAAATAATTATACTCGAATTGATGCAGGAACATAGATATGTGTATTGTAATCAAATGATAGTTACAAGTGTGTGTAAGTTGCGAATAAGTGAGTGTGATTATGTGTTACCTTCCTTTGTCGGCACACGGTTTCGACGCATTGGGATTTTTCTGCGACTAAGGGCAGCCTGTAGAAATTTCGAACAGAATTTAGGTTATGTTGCGGATTCTGTAAGGTCAACGTTAATAGAAAGAAAGCTTTAGTCCAATATCACTATACTAGCTCTTAATGAACACTATGCGAAGTAACGCGGTGACGCTTTTCATAACCTTCAAAGAGTTTACTTTATGCATATGGAAAATATAATTCTTCAAAATTTTCAGGGACAGTACCTTTCAAATGTTCATCAGAATTATTCAAAACTGTTATTCTAGCGTAACCGCAGTTGTGTCTCATTGTATAGATAAATGTTTGAAAATATAGACGTTTCTGTTTTCGTTTCATTGAATTTAAAAAATGCAGTTGGAGGCCAGATATTCTCCGCCCATAACAAGGTTATCAAAAGAAAAATATTTTATTTTCTGTTTCACTTCATGTAAAGTACTATTTTATTTAAACTTGATACCGCTTTATTTGATCTGTAAAACTATCATTTAAAATAGGATTTCAAATATTTGTTCTCTACATTTTGCCCAGCTCTAACTCTATTCGTATGTAGATACGGTCATGTTCGTACTCGAAGAATGTTAAAAAGAAAATTGTATGTTTCGCCATATACGCAGGTTGCGACAGAGGGAAATTACATCCATTAGCAAATTTTTTATATGTGCTCAATTACGACTAGACCAGCTCATAAATGACGATTACGTAATAGTAAAAGTAACCATCGATAGTACCGGTATATACCATATGTATACGGTATGTATTAATTCGAATGTACTTACCTGGTAATTTCAAGTCTAAAGTTACGATACATAAAAGTTCCATGATTTCGAAGGGGAAATTTTATTTATTAGATCAACTTCCTTCGTCAACTTCCTCTTTTTAAATGGAAATTATATTTATGTCTTCAGATTCTTATTTTACGGGGAAAAAGAAAATACTTTTTTATCAAACCATCTTTTATAGACTTCATCTTAAAAAGATATTTAATTAAAATAAAAATTTATTTCCGTTTCACTATTTCCAAAGTAGAGGATGGAAAATTAAGTGATACAAACCAAACCACTTTAATTTTTCTAGTCACTATTCGATTATGAAGTAAAATAAACAACGATTCCACCTTTTTACATTACTTTTTTATTACATAAAGAATCACAATAATTTTGCACAATCTTCCTAAAAGATTTTCAAAATATTCTCCATTTTATACTAGACGATAGTAGAATATGTTTTCAAGATCAGAGAAATGGAAATCAGAAAAGTGAGAATAGAATTGGAATGAAATAGATGTTCAAATAACATTGAAGATACCTAACAAATAAAAAATAAATGGGATAATGGAAATATTTAGATTTCAACTATTCACATAAACACTGTGTATAGGGTATTCATCATAAATTATTGTCATAGGTTAACGCCGGACTGAACAGGAAGAGATAGGCGAAGAAGTAATGATAGTTGACGGGGGAGGGGGGATTATAACACCAGAACAGGTAACGAGGGAAGTATGTACAGGGTGTACAAAAACTAAGTACAAAATCCACAATAGAGTGATTTTACACCTCTAAATCGGTAGAGATTTGTAAACAAAATTTTGTGCAAAATTAATTTTCAAGGACAATTCTTTTTTATTGCATCGTATTCTTCTCGTTACGAAGATGAAAAGTATCAAAAGAATCATAGGTAGCAACTCAACTGTTTCTTTAGAAAAAAATGTTGAAATTTTAATTCTCCTGAAATTGAATTTATTCATCACATTTATACATTTATATTCACATTTAATAAGAAAGTAGTATGCTATATACGAAGCAACAAAAAATTACAGATTACGTCGTGAAATACAGTGACTTATCTTATTAATATTCGGACACTATAATATACCATCTATTACTAATCTGTACATTTGACCATAATTAAATTAACGTACTTTTTGTTTTTTATCGTAATAAAACATGTATTCTTCTTGACGATAACACAAATTTTATTTACTTAAACCAAATAATTTGTGGCGTAACAAATAATATATTAGGAAATGTATTATTCGTACTGTATGTATGTACTAAATACTAAAAAATTATTTAATAATTATACTAAAAAATTATTTCGCAAAAATATTCGGACATTTAATTTTCTACAATGATTTTACATAAAAAACATATATATTATATGAATTTTTTAAAAGTGAATACCTTCTTGGATAGTCTTTTGTTTTATTACACGTTGTAATCGATTTGACATGTATGTTGTAATTTTTTGTAAATAATTTTGCATAATACACTTACATTCTTCTAATAATCTTTGTTTTAATTCTTTCTTTGACGTCGTTACGTAGGAGATAGAAGAAATCACTAAATTAACTGGTCACCGGTGATCGGTTCGTGTCGTAGTTCGAACGTTCACAAATTATTGAATCCAACAGAATAACGGCTCAGAGTGTTATGACAGAGTGTGTACGATTCAGAGTCTTGCAATACAATGTTGCGTGCTGATTTTGGGACCGTTTTTATATGTTATGGTTTGGGCCCTCTGGAGGGGTTGCCGCCGGCCGCAGGTCAGAAGCGCCCACCTTTCCACTGCCCACCTGTCATCTGGTCATGGTCCTATTGGGCTGCAGGACGTTTCTTTTTTGACACAGAGCCGTCCAATTGTCATTTTATGACTAATTAGTCTCTTCATTCTTCACAATCAACGAAGGTAGGAATTATTAAGATTATATTATTCGTCTTGTTCATTTGCCATTGCCGATAGCAAGTACAACATGTTTGCAACTTCTAAGCGAACTACATGAAATTACTATATATCACGGGCCGGTTGGCCAATTTTTGAACGTAATTTTTGAACTGGTCACCGTGGACAGAATGCAGACTTGTTCTTCACATGCAGCCTCTTTGTTCATGAGATTTGAAGGTAGTGAATCTTTTTCTATGAAAGAAGAAATTGTTTGCGGTTCACGTAACAAATTACATCCGTACAACTTCCGATTGAATATTTTTACCGTACAAAGTCAATATATATTTTAAGGAGTAACCTGATAGAAATATTGAGGAGAAGAACAAAAAAAAAGTAAAGAAAGGAAAATATGGAATATATAGGGTATTTCGCCTAACTTGATGGTCTTAAGTATCTCGGTTATTCTTTATGATAGGGAAAAATATCAGAGGAAGAGAATATTCGGTTCGAAAATGCAAATGTGATGATAGACAAAAAAATTGTCTCAAGGTCAACATATTGCACACTGTTGAATTTATTTTCTTATGAGCGATGAGATCATTGTAATGAAAATATGTAGTCTCATTTAAAAATACTTCGATGACCTTGGAATTTCGAGGGGAAAAAAAGTGACCTTGAGAAATCTTTTTTGCCTATCACTGCACTTGTCCCTTCGAACCGAATATTCTCTTTCTTTGATATGTTTTCCTATCATAGGAAATATCCTGTACAATAATAGATCTGATGCATCCACGTGCAATAATAGATTGTACTAAATTTATGTTACATTTCGCAAAATATTCTACCAATTTCCATCATTAAGGCAATCTAATTGTAAATAGTTTATGTAACATTTTGTTGCCATCTATAACCGTGACTTTTTTCTTTATGCTTTATACCAGTAATATTTCCAAAATATGGTATTTCTTATGCCAAAATACAATCTTCTGTTAAGTTCGCAGTTATTATACGGTTTATATATTACACGGTTTTTTCATAATGTAATAAATTAAAAATCAGAATCGATTGGTAACGGACGTTTTAAATATCAAATAAACAATTCTATCAAAGCATTGTTAATAACATTCTGTGATATATTTATAAAGATTGCTAATTTCTTGACAGGACGTTTACCACAAATTATTAAATTTATATAATTGTACTGAAAATAAACCATAGTTAATTTACAAAACTAATAAGCTAATTTACATAATAAATATGTTTTAAATAACTTCAATTTTAACAAATAATAAACGTAACTTTTGGCCATCATCTAACGTCTTATTTAATTATTGATAATATTAGTTTCATTTAGTCTATTATTTTATGTCACTATAATAATAACATTCTTTCTCTATTTATCAATCGATTTTGTTTATTTTAATAAATATGTTTTATGTCAGATCATGCAAATATGGAAATTAGTATAAATAAATAATAATAAAGAGATAGAAGAAACATATTTGAATTTTCACGATAAGAAATAGAAAGTAAGATAAGATAATATATGATAGTTTGCAAAAACAGAAATACACGTATTTTTGAAATCGAAGATAATAAGATCTACATCATGACAGGCAATTGTGAAATACCTAGCGCAATTGAAATGCATACATTAACTGTTATCGCGACTCGGTTGCTTTATGATAAGAAATTACTGTATTTAATATCATGTGTTGTATCATGTATCACTTCACTCTCTAATGCGGTATCTTGAAGCAAATAATGAGAACTGCAGAAAGTGATGAACAGAGTTTGAATTAGTGCTTTCTGCTCCGATAGTCTCCTTCTTCAATTATTAATTATAGTTATTTATAGCGTAGTTACGATTATTTAATTAGGCCAACCAAATAGAAATACGTTGTGATACGATCTATCAAATAAAATAAATTCCTTTATGTTAAACTCACTTTTACTAGAAATTTCTATTTAGGTACTTTTACTTAGAATTGTTGTCAAAGAGATATTCAATAAAGCAAGCTTACGTTGAAGAATATGATTAATATTTTTTTGAATTGGTTGTGATACGATGACTCTTTATGTAACCCAGAATCCATCCCTCAGTCGAAGTGGCCACTAGCTGTGCGAATATAGTGTTAGGGCCCTTACTTGTTATAAAATATATTCAAGTCGAGATGTTCCTTATGGTTATTGCTATTGACACCGTGACGAATCACTCACATAGTATCAGTAATTTACAGAACATTCCATCGGACCTCAACGCTTCTCTACTGAGTCCACAGAGCGCGATATCGAACAAGTCTCTGATCTCAAATTTCTTCCTGGAGTTGCCCTCGCCTCCAACGAAGTCAGCACACTTTCCAATGTCGAACCAAGTTCCAATCACGGACGCTACGACGCCTAACGTCCCCTCTCCAACTATGACACCCAGTACAAGCAAGCCGAAAGAAAAACGAGAACGAGAAACTCGACCAAACTCACAACATAATCAAAGATCTGATATTTCGGAGTCACACTATCGAAGTCTTTCGGGAGATCAACTATCAGACTACTAAGAAATTTGGAACCCTCCCGAGCAATGAAACCGTTCCACCTGGCCTATCAGGTCGACCGATGAACTCACCAGGAGGGACGAACCAGCGCATTCCTCGCACAGTCCCAGCATGGTGACACCTCGCAGAAACAAACTAGGCCTAATGCTGGCAACTACTCCCCTGAAACCAGAGTCCATGCAGGATAGTCCGTTTGATGCGGAACCAGCGGACGCTGTTGCACATAACGCAGCGATAATATCAAGAAGGCAACTTAAGAACAACCCAGCACCAAATAAACATCGACACAGTGGATCAGGATGGCTACAAACGCCAGCAGCTGTAAATTCTAATCAACTGGATCCAAACGTGGGTGTCACTATATAGCGGCCCCTCCTAAGGCGGGAAGTTTGTTTACCTTTAAACTCAACAAACCAAAACAAGGTTAGAACTCCAAGGCACAACGATATGAGTTTATCCCGATTCCAATCGATCGATTTAACAGGAGAAAGACACGAAACAACTTACTATTGCGATACTTGTTTTGATAAGCCAAGGATGCATATTGGCAGATGTTTTATAAATTGTCGTAAGAACAAATACAGAAAAAATATTTAAAAATATGTTCAAAGATGTAAATATATATATAGATTGTTAAAATATAATGTTTTTAAGTTAATTTTTGTATAAGATCATTTTATATTACGTACAAAACACTCGTCACATACGCGCAAAATCACCTCGAGTTGCTGCTACGCTCGACCGAAAAGGCCGTTAATCAAATTTAGTTTATCAACCAACTTCCAAAGATCTCTATCGTAAGATGTCTGTATATAAAGCGCGAATTCTTAAAACTTCAAAATCAAAATTAGAAGTTTATAAGTTAATCGGAAGAAGATACGTTACAACATAACGAGTCGAAGAGCGAGATAACATACCATTGTCAAACTAAATATGTTTCCGTCAAATTTCTAAAGGCTGGTTCAGACACGGCCAGTACAGTAGGTAAATAACAAGGAATTTAAGAAGTTACCGTATGTGAACATGAAAATCTAGTCCACTAGATAAGAGATTCCAGTAGTTGAGACAAGTAGCAAATAATATAGTTTGTAATGTAGTTTGTTAAACGAAAAGGTTTGCTAGAGTAGACCCAAATTTGTTGATTTTCTGCTCAAAGAGAAAAACAGAACAACCTTTGCCCTTTTCCTTTCAATCACTATTATTGTAATAAAATAAATCTACCTGGTCTAGACACAGATAAGCCGGCTTATTGACGCTCAGGTCTAGTCGACCGATTCGGCCAGTCAACGAAGCTATTCAACCCATTTGAATAGCTCTTTTAGACACGTCGATTAGCGGCACGTGCAGGTACCTGTGATACTTGGCGCTTGTCCCTATTATAAGCGGTGCGCTAGGTGGTCTCGTCTGGTTCCGGTTTATACGGAGCCTCAAAAATGCAATTAACTAAATAACAAGACTTTTATGGAATATTCTTTTTATTAGACTTCATCTTAAAAAGATATTTAATAAAATACAAATTTACTTCTGTTTCATTACCCCCAAAGTAGACTCCTGCTACGAATGAGATTTCTTTGCTATCTTTCTGTTTATTATTAGATGATAGAGTAAACTCAGTAACAATTCCATTTTTTTTACACTACTTTATTATTACACAAAGAATTATGACAGTTCTGCAAAATCATCATAATATGTTTTCGAAATGTTCTCCGTTTTGTGCTAGGCAATAGTGCAGTCTGTTTTTATATTAAGAATTGAATTTGAAAACAAATTTTTTATCCAGATTTGAACAGTTTAAAACATCTATTTTTCTGTGATTTCACATCCATATACACTGGTTTACCCAACTATTCGAACATTCTTTAAAACAGAATAACTTTTTTAAAATTGGACTAAAGGGCTTCATCTTTTTAAAAAATTAGGGGGATTACTTTACTACGTGACATGAGGTTGAAAACACTTATGATATTGATTTTGCTTTCTACGATATTTATGAACTTCCATTCTGAATAATTCTTGTAAGGAATTTTTGTTTCTATAACGATTTCTATTTTTGGTTCTTATACACGTTGTTTCTAGATTAATTATTTGCAAAACGTTATTATTTCCGAGACAGTTCTAGAATTGTTTCTTGTACCCATTTTATAGTAATTGAAACTTCACGTATCTATAAGAACAGTTCAATATATATGTCGTGATGTCCTTGGAAATCGGGGCGTGTAATGAGTTTTGCTGCGAGTTGTCTATAGTTGTTTTATTTATGGGAATCTATTACAAACGTTAACATATGATGTCGATGATTAAGTGATCGTGATATCTATGACGATGAATTTAGGTTCGATAACGAATACACGGTTAACGGGATGACAAGCGTTCTCTGTACTAGTCGAACTTATCGAATTGAATCTCAGTCCAAGTGGAACTGCCCTTATATACTCCTCTCCGTATTCCTCAAGTCAATCCCTGTTTTTAAGGAGAGTTATTTAATTACTTTATACCTCTGTTAGGTACACGTCCCTCCCGTGACCGTGGCTACGTTCAGTGACCCATTATGTCACTTCGAGCCAAAGCCCATAAATCCGAAGCGTCCTGTTTTGCGGGCAAGTTTCAGGACAAAAAATACAACACAAACAAGAATACACAAAAGCTCCGCTCTCTAGCGGCTTAAATCCAAAAACAAGAATAAAAAAAAAAACACAAAAAACTGTAAAACCACGACACATAATACAGCATGGCTACGTCGTACCGTCGCGTATCGGTACCTTTGCCTAACACACCCTATGCAAATTCATAGTTTAAATGAATTAAAATCGATGTATAAAAAAATTTATCTTGGCTAAATAAACAAACAAAAGAAAAAAAAACCCACTGTCATAAATCTCGGATAATCATAATTGACTTGACTCATAAACAGCTATTTCTCAGTTTTATTTTTTAAGTATGGCTATAATAAAAAGTCTGGACTAAAGTATTGGGGACTTTCTCAAACATTCCGAAAGAAAGGCTCCGGTGTCCTTTCGCATACATATACCTCCGACATACATATATCTTTTATTATTTAGTTTTATACTTTAGAGTGGAAAGTTATTTTGCCAAAGAATTAAATAAGGTATCGTATGTTTTACAAATTTACTCAGCATTTTAGAAGAAAATCTAGTCCATGCATATACCTAGTGTATGTCTTTATCGTTGTTCGTTACTATTGGGTTGGCAAATAAGTTTTTTTTTTTTTTATTTTATTTTGGTTATTTTACAATTTGTCCTTATGGACATTTGGTAAAGTGTTATATCTTATTGGTGAAGAAAAAAAAAATAAAATAAAAATAAATATAGCATGTGAGTGGCTACCCCCAGCGGGGTGCCAGCTTCGTTTTTTCTAAGTTATATCTTTTATGGACAAATAAGTGATTGCGGATTTTGTCAATACCACCTAATGATAGGTAGTTCATTTCACCAGTAATTACTTGAACATTATAAACTCTAATCTTTCACAAATTTATTATCATTTTTACTTTCATACTATTGTCACTTATTATTAAGGACGAATGCATGCAGTTTATTTATTTCAAGATTATTAAAAAAGTGAGAGTATTTCAATAAACCGATCGTTTCATTATAATTTCATACATGAATGCAATGATTGGCTTAAAGCAAAGATATTTTTAAAAACTGTATAATAAGTAATTCAACGATAATTACTTTTACCAATGATCAAACTAGTTGCAAATAATTGCTTACGCGGCACTAGACATTTTCTTTCCATCGACAGAAAATTTCCACCTCTTTCGTTAACGCATACAGATAATAAGCAAAGTATGAATTCGAAAATGATTTTAATTTGTAAACTGTCACAATTATATTACAAAATTTTATTATTACGAAATTTGAAGAATGTTGAAGTGGTCGCCACTTCTAAGAAAACTCTACATCTGGTCTTCAGTTTTTTCAAGCACCGAAGCCATCGACAGCGCATAGACAAAAGAATGCGTCGAGGACAGACCATAAGCGGTACACGTGCGACGTTGGCTTCAGAGTTCTTTTAGTCTCAGGGTAGCATTGCTAGCGTGCGGATCTGGACCAGCTTACATTGTATTCCACACTTTGTACTTTAATATTCACAATATATATATACTTACAATACCTACAATTTATCCACGCGTTTCCTTGTATCCACCTATATCAGGTTAACATGTTATGGGCCCAGGGCTGTAAATTGTAAGGTAGCAACGCGAAGTGAATAAAGTGTTAAAGTGTTGTGCTTAATAAAATAAGTGATAGTGCTAAAATGAAATCAGCAAGTGCGAAGATCGAGATGTTACGTGGCGAAGAAAATTGGCTCCAGTGGCGTTTTATTATGCGTACACTTTTGGAAGAAGACGACGACCTGATCAACGTGTGTGAAGGGAATCTGTGTCATCCAGGTAACAGTGCGGAGAAGGAAATGGCTCGTGAAAGATTTTTGAAGGCAGATCGGTTAGCGAGGAAATTAATTGTGACCTCGGTAGGAAGGAAACCGTTGGATCTTCTTTTATGCTGCACAACAGCACATGAAATGTGGAAAAAATTAAATGCAGTATATGATATGAAGTCGAATGAAAATCTAGATATGGTCCAGTGGCAGTTCTTCAATTTTAAATGGGAAGAATCTGAAAATGTGTCCCACAACTTGTTGAAGTTGGAACTGATAGCGGCGAAGATGAAAGTCCTTGGGAGTGAAATTGCCGAGAGAATGCTGATAACACGCATTTTATCGGCGTTACCAAGCAAATTTGACCGTTTTCACTATGCGTGGGATTCAATGGAAGAAGAAAAGAAGACCCTAGACAGGCTTAGTACCAGACTGATGGCAGAAGAAATCAGATGGAAGAAAGACGACCAGGAAACATCGGTGGCGCTGGTAACAAAAAGTAATAATTGTAAAAGGGAACAGCAGAAGCAATCAAATAAAACTGAATATGAGAAACAAGGACGAAGCTGTTTCAACTGTGGAAAAGTTGGACATCTAAAAAGAGATTGTTTTAGATGCTTTATATGTAAAAGGAAAGGCCACATCAGTAAAAATTGCTTTAAAATAAAGGAAACAACAGTAGAGACACCCAGGAACCCAGAAATCAAAATCGAGACCACAGCGGAATTGGTCTATTAGAAAGCACCTAAACGATACATGCGGCAAACCATGATGTTTGGATAATCGACTCGGGAGCTACGGATCACATGACAGGACGATAAGAATGGTTCAGCGTCCTCGAAACATTCGACAACACGGGGAAGATAGAGATCGGCGATGGTACGTTCATGGATGCGTGCGGCAAAGGAAAAATTAAAGTAGAGACTTTTGTGGACGGCAAATGGGTAGCATGTACAATGAACGATGTATTATACGTACCAGGTATGAAAAGAAATCTATTTTCCATTAGATCTGTCGCAAGGAGGGGTATAGTTTTCTGTATTTTAAAGGAACGGGAAAACTGTATATTTTTACAAAACCAGAAAGTAATAGCAAGAGGTTCGGTTATCGGAAATTTATATAAGGTCAATATGCGAGTTATCATACCGTCCGTTTGTAATATTAGCAATAGAGCGGAGTCAAATGCGGATACGTTGTAGTTATGGCACGAACGGCTATGTCATCAAAACATCAGACACGTTAAGGAATTTTTAAAGAATTCGAATATAAAAGTTGTAGAGGATAGTAGCTTTTTCTGTGAAGGTTGCGCATACGGGAAACATCATAGATTGAGTTTTCACGAGAAAATCAAGCGTGCGACTAAACCTCGCGAAATTATTTATACGGATGTATGTGGACCTATGGAAGTCGAGTCATTAGAAAAGAAACTGTATTTTCTTATATTTAAAGACGATTTTTCAAAATTCACGAAAATTTACTTCTTACGACATACAGTGCTGGACAAAAGTATTGGCACAGCATGATTGTTATGATAGAAATGCTTATAACTACTAAACAAATTGATTTAAACAAAAAACTTTTTGACGTATTTATTTATTATCTATTCTAGTTTATTACATAACAAGAGCAACAATATAAATAAAATAATACGCAAAATAATAACAAAAATATATTTTTTGAACATTTTATGGGTGGACAAAACTATTGGCACAGTAGAATATTTACGCTTATAACTAATTACATAATAAACTTCTAATATTTTGTTGGCAGTCCTTTTCTTTTAAGGACTTCCTTTAATCTTCTGGGCATCGAGTGGACTAATTTTTTAGTGAATTCAGGTACAATATTGCTCCATTCCTGCAGAAGAACTTTCTTCAGTTCAGACTTGCTTGTGATATTATGTTTCCTAATTCTTTTTTCCAATTCGTTCCACACGTGCTCAATGGGATTCATATCGGGACTTTGAGGTGGTGTGTTTAATGTGTGGGCAGTATTATATATTATCCACTGACGAACAATATACGCCATATGTTTAGGATCTCGATCCTGCTGAAAATAGAAATCCCTGGGGAGGTTTAATTTTTGAGTACTTTTCAAAAGATTTTGCTTGAGTATATTTAAATATACATATTTATCCATTATCTCATCAATGAATATAAGTTCTCCTACACCCGATGATGCCATACATCCCCACACCATTAAACCACCACCCCCATGTTTCATGGTGGCTTGCAGATTCAGTTCGTCCATCTCTGTGTTGGGTTTTCGCCATACTAATATTCTGCCGTCAGATTTAAAAATATTAAACTTACTTTCATCTGAAAACATGATCTTTTCCCAAAAATCAGTATCTTTCGTAACAAACTCTTTCGCGAATTCCACTCTTTTCTTTTGGTTTATTTTACTGATGTAGGGCTTTCTTCGTGCTGCACGGGCAGAATAACCGGCATCCTTCAATACCCTACGTACAGTTTTGGTACTTACTTCTTTTTCACACTCAGCTTTTAACATCGAAGCAATTTCAGTCGAATTAGTTTTTGGATCCTTCTTTACAATATTTACGATTTTCCTTTTTTCTCGAATTGTTACCTTAGAAGGGCGACCACTCCTAATTTGATTCTCTAGATTTTCTTCACTTTTAAAGCGTTTTATGACTGAACGCACAGTAAAACGACTTCTGTTTATGATTTGTGCAATTTCGTTGTAAGATTTATTCATCTTATATAAATTTAATATTATTTTTCTTTCTTCAATTGTGGTTTCTTTCGTTTTTCTAGACATTATTACTCTTTCTTGGTTTTTTGTTGTTTAATAACTGAAGTCTCCAGTTTCACTGATCGAGTGTTATAATAAAAGACTAACGGGGGATTTCCCTTCGCTACTTCCAAATGACGATCGGAAATCGTTGAAAACGGCGACGATACATTGTTTGTTCCATGCTGTGCCAATACTTTTGTCCACCCATAAAATGTTCAAAAAATATATTTTTGTTATTATTTTGCGTATTATTTTATTTATATTGTTGCTCTTGTTATGTAATAAACTAGGATAGATAATAAATAAATACGTCAAAAAGTTTTTTGTTTAAATCAATTTGTTTAATAGTTATAAGCATTTGTATCATAACAATCTTGCTGTGCCAATACTTTTGTCCAGCACTGTAAGTCAGAAGTAATCGAAAAACTAAAAATTTTTTGTTTAGAAGTCGAAAACCAATTCAATAGTAAGATCAAAGAAATTCATAGTAATGGAGGGAAAGAATTCAAAAATAAAGAGGTTAAAGAATTTTTAAGAAGCCAGGGAATTAGGCACACAGTTAACGTCCCATACACTCCTGAACAGAACGGCGTCGCAGAAAGAGAAAATAGAACAATAGTAGAGGCAGGCCGGTCAATGCTACGTTCGAAACCAAACTTACCGTTGTTTTCATGGGCCGAAGCCATGAACACAGCAGTGCATGTCATAAATAAGACCGGGCCGACAGGACAAGACAATAAAACACCATATGAATTGTGGTACGGGAAATCGCCAGATGTAGAAAAGTTTAGAGTTTTCGGTACTGAATGCTTTGCACAGATACCTGCGGAAAAGAGAAGTAAACTTGACAAAAAGGCTAACAAAGGATATCTGGTAGGCTATCTAGATGACGGACGAAGGTATCGAGTATACGTGCCGACCGTAAGAAACGTAATATTAAGCCGTGACGTAATATTTAAGCCCGAACTAGAAACTGCAAAATTCGTTAATATAAGTTTACCGAAAATTGTCAAGCGCGAAGATGTGTGTACGCAGAGCGATAGAGCATGTATGTATGAAAGCGCAGAGAGTGAACATGAAAAACAATCTCATGTAACCAACGAGAATGTGAGACAATTGACAGATAGAGATAATATCAAACGAACCGATTTTTATGGTAGTCCAGCAACGTACGTAGCGGAAAAATTACCGGTGGATTTTAACGAAGCGATGAGATTCGAAAAGAAAGAGTTAGGAAAAACGGCTATGCATGATGAAATGAAATCGCACTATGAAAATATTCTTGTAGAAAAACCAAAAGAAACAAGAAAGTCGACATCAGGCGTTGTATGTAAGTATGCGAATGCAGCCATTACATGGCAATGTAAGCGACAACAATGTATAGCTTTATCTACGACAGAAGCTGAGCATATCAGTGCAGCCTCAGGAGCGAAAGAAATTATGTGGCTAAAAAAAAAAATATTTCTTGAATGTAAAATAGACATCCTTAAGAATATGCTATATGTAGACAATACTAGTGTCGCGAAATTAATTAAGAATCCAGAATTCCATCACAGAAGTAGGCATATTGATGTAAGATATCATTTCTTGCGAGATTTATACAAGAGAGGCGAAACTGATGTAACGTACAGTGCTGGACAAAAGTATTGGCACAGCAAGATTGTTATGATACAAATGCTTATAACTATTAAACAAATTGATTTAAACAAAAAACTTTTTGACGTATTTATTTATTATCTATCCTAGTTTATTACATAACAAGAGCAACAATATAAATAAAATAATACGCAAAATAATAACAAAAATATATTTTTTGAACATTTTATGGGTGGACAAAAGTATTGGCACAGTAGAATATTTACGCTTATAACTAATTACATAATAAACTTCTAATATTTTGTTGGCAGTCCTTTTCTTTTAAGGACTTCCTTTAATCTTCTTAATTATAACACTCGATCAGTGAAACTGGAGACTTCAGTTATTAAACAACAAAAAACCAAGAAAGAGTAATAATGTCTAGAAAAACGAAAGAAACCACAATTGAAGAAAGAAAAATAATATTAAATTTATATAAGATGAATAAATCTTACAACGAAATTGCACAAATCATAAACAGAAGTCGTTTTACTGTGCGTTCAGTCATAAAACGCTTTAAAAGTGAAGAAAATCTAGAGAATCAAATTAGGAGTGGTCGCCCTTCTAAGGTAACAATTCGAGAAAAAAGGAAAATCGTAAATATTGTAAAGAAGGATCCAAAAACTAATTCGACTGAAATTGCTTCGATGTTAAAAGCTGAGTGTGAAAAAGAAGTAAGTACCAAAACTGTACGTAGGGTATTGAAGGATGCCGGTTATTCTGCCCGTGCAGCACGAAGAAAGCCCTACATCAGTAAAATAAACCAAAAGAAAAGAGTGGAATTCGCGAAAGAGTTTGTTACGAAAGATACTGATTTTTGGGAAAAGATCATGTTTTCAGATGAAAGTAAGTTTAATATTTTTAAATCTGACGGCAGAATATTAGTATGGCGAAAACCCAACACAGAGATGGACGAACTGAATCTGCAAGCCACCATGAAACATGGGGGTGGTGGTTTAATGGTGTGGGGATGTATGGCATCATCGGGTGTAGGAGAACTTATATTCATTGATGAGATAATGGATAAATATGTATATTTAAATATACTCAAGCAAAATCTTTTGAAAAGTACTCAAAAATTAAACCTCCCCAGGGATTTCTATTTTCAGCAGGATCGAGATCCTAAACATATGGCGTATATTGTTCGTCAGTGGATAATATATAATACTGCCCACACATTAAACACACCACCTCAAAGTCCCGATATGAATCCCATTGAGCACGTGTGGAACGAATTGGAAAAAAGAATTAGGAAACATAATATCACAAGCAAGTCTGAACTGAAGAAAGTTCTTCTGCAGGAATGGAGCAATATTGTACCTGAATTCACTAAAAAATTAGTCCACTCGATGCCCAGAAGATTAAAGGAAGTCCTTAAAAGAAAAGGACTGCCAACAAAATATTAGAAGTTTATTATGTAATTAGTTATAAGCGTAAATATTCTACTGTGCCAATAGTTTTGTCCACCCATAAAATGTTCAAAAAATATATTTTTGTTATTATTTTGCGTATTATTTTATTTATATTGTTGCTCTTGTTATGTAATAAACTAGAATAGATAATAAATAAATACGTCAAAAAGTTTTTTGTTTAAATCAATTTGTTTAGTAGTTATAAGCATTTCTATCATAACAATCATGCTGTGCCAATACTTTTGTCCAGCACTGTATGTAACAAGCGAAGAACAACTGGCAGATATATGTAGAAAGGCGTTGCCAAAACCAAGATTTGAATATTTGAGACAAAAATTAGGTTTGGAAAATAAAAGGGATATTAAGAGGTAATTATTTGTAGAGATGTAGAGTTTTTAGTGAGGGTATCGAAGTGGTTATCACTTAAAAAAAAAAAAAAAGAAAAACTCTACGTGATCTGTTAAGTCTTCTCGTAGTATTTTTTTTAGTAATAAATTAATTTGAATGATAAAGAGAAAGGCATTGACGAAATGAAGATTCAAATATTTACAAAGAGATAATTGTATGTAAGGATGTAGAGTTTTAGGGAGGGTGTTGAAGTGATCGCCACTTCTAAGAAAACTCTGCATCTGATCTTCGGTTTTCTCAAGCACTGAAGCCATCGACAGCGCATAACAAAAGAATGCGTGGAGGACAGACCATAAGTCTCAGGGTAACATTGCTAGCGTGCGGATCTGGACCAGCTTACATTGTATTCCACTCTTTGTACTTTAATATTCACAATATATATATATATACTTACGATACCTTATAATTTATCCACGCGTTTCTTTGTATCCACCTACATCAAATAACCTTAACGAAGAAAATACGCGATTTCAATTTATTTTAATTTGAATTGCTTTAGTTAAAAATGAAAAGTAACTCGAACCTCAAAAAGACAAGTAATAAATGCAAAATGAATTCATTTTACGATTTCATTAGTTTTCTGAATTATATTCTCCAGAATAATTTTTAAAATAAATTTTGTTTGCCAAAACATTGCCTTTGCTTTAATTAATTATTGAATTGTTTGATAAAAATAAAATGAATATATTTAGAAGATATATCAATAAACGTATTGTTATTCAAAAATACTATTGCTACTCACAATCAGCAAATTTTACGATATCGATGATTTATAGACCCAGAGATCCGTTGTGCGTAATATCAGTTATAAATCTTTGTCGTTCTCTTATATACAATGATATTTTCACGTATACTAAAATACATACAAAACGTAATTTTATCTTACGTGTACGATAATGTGTTGTAACGTACAAGTTTTTTTTATTATTCAATTTGTACTTTACAATTTGTCCAACTGGACATTTGGTAAATTTTTCTAACTTAATTGCAAAATAACATGTGAATAGATAACCCTAGCGGGATACCATCTTCGAGTTTGACTATTTTATTTCTTCAGTGAGGTCAGTGAAGTATTTTCTTTTTAGTCTTCTTAACGTACAAGTTGTCTCAGATTTTGCTTGTCAAATGGTAACAGCATATTCGCATATTCTATGAGAAAAAATAAGAAAGAAATATATATTATGTACAAGGTGTATAAATCATGAGTAAGCAAAATCTCAAAGGAACATGAGTCGTAAATGACCTCTTCTCCTGGGAAAAAAATATTAAAGTTTTAATCATTTTTAAACTGGCTTTATTTACAACGTATTTAAGTTTTGCAGTCGAATGGAAGAAAAATAGCATTTATAAAAATAGCATTATTGTATTAGGTTGTCCGGAAAGTGTTTTTCTTTTACAGATACGACTTTTACGACGCATCTTTATACAAACATGAAACCTAATCTGTCAATGTGAAATCTAATTGATAAAATAATATAAAACGGAGAATGTTGTGCATCCATTATTTCCTTATAAAACGAAAGAAACTTTTCGGACGACCTAATATATTCCATGTTGAAGTGATCGCCACTTCTGAAAAAACTCTCCATCTGGTCTTCGGTTTCTGAAGCGCTAAGGTCATCGATAGCGCGTAGACAAAAGAATGCGTCAATGACAGACCATAAGCGGTACACGTGCGACGTTGGTTTCGGCGGTTCTTTTAGTCTCAGGGTAACATTGCTAGCGAGAGGATCTGGATCAGCTTACATTGTATTTCACATTTGTACTTTATTATTCACTATATATATACTTACAATACCTTACAATTTACCCACGCATTTCTTTAAACATACATACTCTGAATAACCTTAACATTCCATATCTTCCTTTCCTTTCCTTCTTCTTTTCTTTCTTTTCTCTTTCTGTACATTTAAACATTTAATGTCGCATTTCTACATTTTCACTAAATTTCTTC
Organism: Bombus pascuorum; assembly: GCF_905332965.1. NCBI lineage: Eukaryota > Metazoa > Arthropoda > Insecta > Hymenoptera > Apidae > Bombus > Bombus pascuorum. Next base: position 768,265 of record NC_083504.1, read on the forward strand.
TCACCATTACGTATTGAGTTTTTATGGTAGAAAGTACATTCAATCAGATGTAATTATTTAATTGATGTAATCTGTTCAAATTATAACATTGCTATGAGACGAAATGTCTTCCTATCGATATAGACCAGAGATAGTTAGGACCAATGATATGATTCCCAATAATTCCTGACCATAAGCTTATGGCGAATCTTTCAACCTCAATCTTTCTGTAAATTCTTTCTGTAAGCTCAAATCCTGGCATTTTGTCGATTGAGGATACTACAACTAGAGGAATTGCTTTTGCTATCCCTAAATAATATACGATTTAAAAAGCGTGGAATGCGTTACAATTTATGCAGCATCCAACGATGTAACTTCGTCGAAAGCATAGTCATTTGGTTGGAGTGCTTGAACGTGGCGAATTTTATAAGGTATTTTTGTATATTTAATATTCGTCGCATTGTCATGTGACTTATTTTATATACATCCAACAGTGGAAAACCACAAGTAAAAGCTTCTTATATATATTAATTCTTCTTCTTCTTCTTCTTCTTATATAAATAATATATTATATATATTTATTCTTATATATATTAATATAAGAACAGATTAATATATTAATATAATATTAATATAATTAATATATAATATTAATATTAATTCTTCAATACGAAATTGTTAATAGCCGCTGAGAATCACACTTCTGTGTTCCATTCATTATTCCTATATTTTGATATATTTTACAAACTGTTCTGTAATTTCCGGCTACTTCGGAGATAGCACGCTACATTCCCATTAAATGTAAACATAAATAGAAACACATTGTGAATGAAGTTTAAGAATCATTGAAACTTTAACATGTTTTTCATGAGATACGGTCATTTGCGATCTATGGATCCTTTGAGACTTTTGTTTCTCGTGACGAATAGAATACATTGCATTAAAATAATCTTGACATTGTAAATCATGCTGAAGATCAATTTTGTACATACAATTTTTTCCACATCTTCACTGATATAGAGGTATAGAATCGCTTTATGGTGATTTTTATTCTCACCTTTTATACACCCTGTACATATATCGTATATCTGTACATAATTTGTTAACAGATTATAGCAAAAATATATAATAATAAAATAACCTTTGAAACGATATTACGTTAAATGAACATTATTTTCAATAATTATTCATTAAGGAACAAGACAAGGACGGTTGATTCTTTGATGCTCAGTTATCAAATGTCGGGACACTGGATTTTTTTCTCGTGGAAAACTGTGGAAAAAGATTCGCGAAGTATAACATTTGATACACGTCAGAAATATTAAAATGTACATATACAGGTTTAATAATCACATAATATAATATATTTTAATTTCGAATAACAAGACCTAGATATTAAAATTTCATAAAACAAAAGAAATATTATAAAGTTTCATGAAATGAGAATATTATTTACAATTCATAAGACTCGAAATTCGTAATACTTCGAAATAGTTGAATGAACATATTGATAAATATCAAAATGTTCTTACATTGCATTAAATGTTCATACTATAAGTCAATCTTCTAGTATTTTAAGTAAATCATAAATAAATTTTACATGGTACTTGCTCAGGTAAATTATAAAATGAAATACATATATGTATTATTATAAATTATTTCTACAAGAAAACAGTAATTTTGAAGAAATCATGGTTTTGAAACGTATAATCGATTCTAGTCGATTTGTGTAATAAGAATAATATTTAAAAAATATTGTTCATTTTATATCAACAAATTATATATAATTTAAAAACTTATATTTCCATAATATTTAATTTATACATAATACGTGTTATAAATTATAATAATCATTTAAATATATACATAGAGTGATACATGAAATAATATTCAAATATAATAAAATAATTTCGAAATATATGATTATAATTTCAGATACACTGTTACTACCATGAATTGGAATAACATAAGGAAAGACAATATATAAATATGCAACATTCAATCTTCATTATTGAACTCAGCGTTCAATCATTTTTAAAATATAATAAATAGAACAAGCTCTCTTTCTCTTTTCCGTACTATATTTCCATGCATAATAGTAATATAATATTTTTTATTGAATATCTAGAAATTATGAAAATATTATTGTAGACTAGCGACGTTATTCTAAATTTACTCAGTTCTCTACATAAAAGTCCGATCTAAAATTATGTATTGGAGAAATGGACAGATATCTCGTAGAATGACTGATTTACAAGCATACTCTATCAATAAATAAATTAACGATCAATAAATAACGAGCGTAGCCAGACACAAGCCTCGTCGAACAACGAGACAAAGAAACGAATAAGCTTGGATTTTAAACGTACGGAACACAGCGTAATTTTCGTTATCTACTATTTTTGCATGGGTGGAGGTTCGCAGAAAGATTCCTCAGGGTACGCGTGATTATAGCCGAAGAACAATCATGCAGTATACTCCGCGACACTAGCTGATTAACACACACTTAGAGATACACGAAACGTCTAACAAAATCTGTCAAAGGACAATATTCCTATGAATAATCATCGTGACGCGAGACTTCCCGTAAAATCAATGGAATTATAGGTATTTTCACAGAAAACGGTATACCTCGACACGATTCCAAGAAACGTTTGACTATTATTGTATCCTTTCGATATTGATGCGGAATAAAGCTTCATTTTATCAATTAAACGTATAATAAAGACGTTAATGATCTTAAAGATTTTTCTTTAAGAAATTTTATTCGCGGAAGACATCGCGTGTGCGTAATTCCCTCATTCGATTTAACTGGTGGAGTATCGTAGCCTGTGAAGGAAAGAAATCGACGAAATGGCCAATAGTAAGTAAAATTTTCTTAGTGAAAAATAGCAAACGCGAGAGAAATGCACGATTTCACGTGAAGATTGCTGATTATCAGTAATTGAAATTGTACATGAATGCAACTGTACCGAAGAGAATGATCATTAACTTCAGTCATATAAATTTGAGATCATAGCTTTTGTAAATAATGTAAATATTTGTTCGATTGAATTTATTACTTTATTATTTGATTTTATGTTATTTTATTACAATAATTATTCAGTTATTTTACTTTTTAGTTAATAACGTATTTTATTGTAGCAATCGGAAACTAAAATCGCAACGTGATGGAATCGATGTCATGTTATAAATAAAAAATGATCTACATCTGCATTCGTTACATGCAAAAAGTTTTGTGTTTTCAGGTGTACAACATTTTCACTTAATTAAATATAACTCTGCGATATGCGTATATAATTGCAGTGTGTTTATAAGAATGATGTGTATTCAATTGATACATTATTTTTGAAAATTGGAGGCTAGAGGAAGAATACCATAAGTCACATTTCTTTTTTTTTATACAACAGGAATTTTTCAATTTATTATGTTGTCAATCGATCTTATGTTACCAAAATTATCCTTTTATTTGATCTTGGAGCTAAACATATATTTTTCCAAACTTCTTATAATTTAAAAAATATCGTGTGTAATTAAGTATTAGAGTCATTAAGTATCTAAAGCATTAAAATATCATTTGGCATAAAATATTATATTTTCGTCCATACCCAACAAATTATTTCCATTTTTAACTATTTTATATTAATATATTAAAATAAAAATGTCAATGAAATCTTCAGGTTATGATGGTTCTTACAATCTTCAATTGAAATATATTGAATAAAAATTAAGCATGGAAAGGATTGTGCTTGGTACGAGTCTGCCAATGTTTAACAGTCATTCATCTTCTTTTTATCAAATTACGTAACCATAAGAATGGTTGTTTTACATATTATATGCTTAGATATCAACAGATATGAAAATATCACTTGATCTTCCTATGATCTTGACAAGGAAGAATAAAAAATAATAACAGATGTTATTATAGGTGATAAATTTTTTATTGTCTTACTACTCACAGATTTCGTCTGGTTGTCTGAAATTTTCGTGATATGATAGATGCCAGTATTAGTACAAATTATCGCTAAATTATTTTATTCTTGCATTTCATCATTATTAGCGAATTCGAACGAGTATTTCCGATGTAAATAAGTCAATGAAATGATTAACTCTTCACTTTGATTGCATATCTTTTACCTTGAAATAAGATAATATGAAGAAACTTATTTATATATTACACGATAGAAAAAGATATTTCGTAGTATCTCGCATTTGAATATTACATATCTTTCAATCATTCTTTCATTGTAGCAAAGGAAATATCATACCTTTTTGTAGTGAGGCAGTCGAGTACTTCCGATAGAAATATCGATATTTTACATTAACTGTAGATCCTTTATTAAACTATATTACATTACGATCCTTTTGCTTTAAATATCTTTATGTTCGTTTCATCCTGCTGTAAGACTAAGATAGAGACATAACCTAAAATTTATTTTAATTTAATTTTGTCAATTTGTCTACATACGCCACGATATCTTCTGGCTCCTGTCTTCATTAACATTGATATTTATATTATTTGCTGTTATTTCTGTATACAGAGGTAGGATCATATTAGCTATTATTTTATTCTTTGGATAAATCTATCATATCATTCTGAGCCGAAAAACCTTTATTGCGCTTTCTTACATGGACTAGGGATAAAAACAAAAGAACACCTTAAACCTATCGATTAAATCTATCGATTGTATCTAGAACTATCTTCTAGTTGCTATTTATTGTAACTAGCGCATCTCCATATGAATGACCAGCGCGAACTCACGTTATCATTTTCAACATTACTATTTTATATATTCTTTATTTTTTATTCGAGTTAGACAAACTTTCCGATATTTTCTATTTAATTCATCTCTTTAATCATCAATCAGATTTTTCGATAAGATTCAGATTAAGAGACCATGCATTCTAATAGGTAATTATAATTTATTATATTATTGTAGTCCTTGAAAATAGTTTCAATAGCTTAAATACGAAATTCTGGTCAATGAATCGTCTCCTTGATAATCTCGATCAATAAAACCAGCGTCCTTTAGCACAATTCAGTTAATACTATTAGTGAAATCTTACAAATCATGAGTTACAAGTTATTGGCATTAATAAATTCTTTTGCATAACAAAAACAGGTTTGGTAATAAAACAAATGAAATTGAAACTTTCAAAGTAAAAGAATTGCATTGTATGTATGTACATGTATATGTAGATACTGCACTTTATTAAAATTTGTATTTTAGTTGATTCAAATTAATTTTAAAATAATAATTATCCAATTCTATTATAAAAAATCAATACCAACTATATTTTATTGTACATGAATGTGTTCAAATAAATTAAATGCATTCAAGAAAAAGAACTGATATCATGCCGGGACGTGCTTTGGTATCTTGTTTTCTGCGGTTTCGCTATAAATTACATGCTGCGGATCAACTTGAATCTGACGATAGTAGCGATGGTAATACCTCGTCCAAAGCTGGCAACAAATTCTCAATGTGACATCGAAAATCTACGGTTATACAATAAAACAGACGATAGTAACAACACACTTGAGACTACAATATCTACTACATCACACTCGGAGCGAGATATTATTGTACGTATATTTTTATACTTTTTCTGTATAATAATAATTATAATTGTAATCATTGTTCATTTCATCATTTTTTGATGATTATTATATATTCCAGACCGCATCTTTTAACATTTTCATGTTCATACATTTAAACAAGCTTCTTTCATGTCGAATTATTTTCGGTCCGGGTTAACATTTTCGAATATTTTAAAAAACATGTTTAAATATTATAAAAACAAGTTATCGTATATTCTTTCATTTGATGTCGTAAAATAAACTAAAATCTTTTAACGTTAAGATAGAACAAATACTTAAATAGTTTACCTTAAAACTTGAAATAATTTGTGTAAAGATGTTTATTACTTTTTGACTGATAAATTGATACCTGTTGATTTTGTGATTTGAAAATATCATTTGTTCATCTATTCGAAAATAAGTTACTACTATTACAAATATAGGTATATATAGAAACATATATGTGCTTGATCCAAAATTAAGCCATTTTTTATTTAAAGGCATATTAAGAAAGCGAATTCATTTCAATTAAGATTTCATTATTGAAAAATTAATTTCAAAAATCTACAAAGTTATTTCATGAAAATGAATTAATTTTATACCTCATATTTATATAGATAATATAATTCTTTAATTCGATAAATGTAAATTGTGTTGACAAATGTACTAATTTAATTTAAGTTAAGAAAAATTTACCAAATGTCCAGCTGGACAAATTTGTAAAGTACAAATTAAATAATAATAAAAAAAAGAACAGATGTACTAATGATATTTCTGGGTTTGAATATTGTTTTCAGGACGATGATCGATTTGCTTGGACCGAGCATCAGCAAGGCTTAGCTTTGGGAGCTTACTACTGGTTGCATTGGACAACACAACTTCCTGGAGGGCTTCTAGCAAGACGTTATGGTACAAAACTTGTTTACGGCTTAGGAAATCTCTTAACAGCAATTCTTGGCTTCTTTATTCCGTTTATGACCCGTTATCACCTTTATGCTCTTGTGACACTACGGGCTCTCCAGGGTCTGGTCGCGGTAAGTCAACAAAAGAATTAAAACTCGATGAAATAAAAATGGCTAATATTATAATTAGATGAAAATATTTCAATAATAGTCCAAATTTAATTGTCAACATTATCTATAAAACTATCGTTGTTGTACAAATGAAAAATATTCAGACAGTTTTCGATTGAAGTTATTTATTTAGGGTGTTATATGGCCTTCTATGCATGACATGACTGCCAAATGGATTCCTCAGAATGAGAGAAGCAAATTTGTTAGTTCCTATTTGGGTAAAGTATCTACAATCTCGTAATACATATATGTACTTATCTATATGTATAGTTAATAATTATATATAATAATTGTACATATTACAATATATGTATATTTCTAGCAGACAATTTGCATAAAATATCCGAAATATTTTATGATATTTTAGTGTAATATAATAATTATTGTATTATTCATATAAATATATTTTGAGTGTTCGATTAAAAAATGATAGAAACGTTTGTTATCTACAGTAGAAATGTTTTATAAATTTTAACACTTATTTCAAAATAATAAAGATATTAAAAGGATTGGAGACTTCTGTCAGAAAAAATGCATTAAACTTAAAACTGATGCACTAAATTTTGTTATCTCGGTAGTATAGCAAAAAAGACAATTGCAGTGAAGGTTGGTTAATTTAATTTTATATGTACACTAAAAGTTAATTATCTATATATCAGATTCTGATACATAGAATTTCGAATCCTGGTTTTTGTTAGCACAAAAATATGTCGATATTTTTCGAGAATTTTCCTATTGAAATTTGTCATTCTACATTCTCGTATTTTCCTAACACGAGCAACTATTGTCTTTCACGTATACCGTGATTTTTTTGTATTAATATAATTCTAGTATTAACTAATTTTAGTTAGTCTTTCTTATAATCATAATTGACACATTGAGAGGAAAAGTGGACTAAACCACATCTTTCTGAATGTGAGATTACGATATTAATTTATTCCAATAAACTGTATTAATCATACAAAAATGAAAACATTCATTTCTTCTAAATCAGATCTAGCTACTATAACAAAATTACTTATTACACTAATTTGTGCTCACGTTTATTGTAGACGATAAATTATTAATTATATTATGTAGTGGGACTAATCCACCTTTACTCTCAACGTTTTAATTCTTAATTACTCGTATCATAACGACTGAAGTCATTTCTTAAGAGAACAGAAAATTGCTAGTGGTTCTGCGCTAGGACAGATTTTTAAATATATTACTTTTCAGGTAGTTCTGTCGGTGCTGCTATAACTTACCCACTTTGCGCAGTTGTTAGTAGTACATTCGGTTGGGGTACTGCATTTTATATAACATCATTACTTGGAGTCATTTGGTAAGATCACAGTATAGTAGTCGTTAAATTTGCCTTAACGTCAGCTTCTGCTTTTATTGAAAAAGGAAATTCTTAGACATTTCTAATATACAAATGTGTATAGTATATAGAGAATTAATTAATTAGTATATAGGGAATTTACTAATTTTTGCTCAAAATATTTTTTAGTACATTATCAAAAATGACTAAAAATTGATGATTATTCTGAGAGGATAATCGTCAATCTTAATTCATATCTTAATATATAAAATATATAACATTCTTTATACTACACTATACTATACTTTATACTATACTATAACATTCTTTATACTACACTATACTATACTTTATACTATACTATAACATTCTTTATACTACACTATACTATACTTTATATTATACTATAACATTCTTTATACTACACTATACTATGCTCTATACTATACTATAATATTTTTTATACTACAAGAAACAGATTTTGACATAAGAAATAATTCCAAGGTACTGTTTCTGGCTATTCCTCATACACGACTCACCTCAGCAACATCCTCGAATATCTGACGAAGAGAAAAAATATATTTTGGAACATCTTGGTAATTCGATCGATGAAAAACAAACTGTTATTCCTTGGAAACATATACTGACATCTGGTCCAGTTTGGATTACAATCATAGCTCACTGGAGTGGAGCATGGGGCTTTCTCACACTAATGACTCAAGCTCCAACTTACTTTAACTTCATTCACGGATGGAATATCAATGCGGTAAAAACATATCCCCTGAAACATAATTTCATAAATAGTTTATTTATTTATTACAATTCTATTAAAATTTTGAATGCTTAACATGTTTTGTGAAGCATTATTTATTCAAAGATTTTGCTATCTATTTAGATAGATGTACATCTAGTGTCAAATTGAAGCATTCTACAAGTGACAATTTTATAAAGTATGACATAAAATGTAGATTCCATATTTATAGAACTATTACTTTAATTTTCAATAACATAATCACTGTCCCTTTTGATAACTTTTTATTATCCAGCATTCTCACGGTCTCTTTACTGATAAATTTCTCTTCCTTTCTGAAAATGAATTCCTTCACGAAATACGATAATATCAATAAAAATAAATCTTTAAAATGTCTCATTTTTGGTACAAGACAAGAGGGTATAACATTGAAAATTTCAACTAAACTCCACTATTTTGAGTGCATTCTTCATCGGTATATAAGGTCTAACGTTATCTTATTGAAAAAGAAGAATTTTTTTTAACAATTCCCTTTAATTCTCTTCAGTAGTCGAAAACAGCAAGTAATTATTTAGCAGTGTGGCTTCCTCACAGATTCCAATAACCTTGAAATATGTTGTCAAGGCCATCATTCTGAACAACCTTTTCCTGTACGTGATATCGCTGCTCGGCTTTAAATTCCGAGATACTTCCAGAAAGCTTATAACTGGTAATATATGTACCTCTACGATAGCATTAACTGCTACACGTGAATTTAGTACAATCTATAACCCATTAACTTTTCACCTTTATTGTGTAGATTAGGTTATATTAATAGGTATATGGTTACCATTAAGCGAGTTCGCCTTCGTCAAAATACACGCCACAATGAATATTCATAAGATAAACTTAACAAAAGTTTGTTGCAAATATCTTGGAGACTAAAATCGAGCGGCGATGACATGTATAGAAAAAAGTTGTTGAGAATGATGGCCTTGACAACATGTTTCAAGATCACTGAAATCGGTGAAGAGGCTACATTTCTAAATAATTATCACATTATCTTATTATTTGATAATAGTACATCATAAATAAGATAACAATGCTTCGGACCTACTAAATAAAAAATGAGATATAACGACTACGAAAAGCACAAAAAACTTTCGGAACAACCCAATGATTTAGTAGAAACTACAAAGAATAACTCGTAGAATTTAGAAAAGGGAAGCAGAGCTAGAAACGAATAAAGAGGCAGAGGATAGGATAGAGACCAGGTGAAGAGAAAGAGCTAATGATAGGAAGCGAAAATGGGGAGAAAAAAATACGGAATAAAAAACACGTGGTAGGTAATAGGTTAAGTAAAACGTTGATTACGAGAAGAACAATTGGGATGTATCAGAGTACTGTATCAAAATATCGGAAAACGAAGAAGAAAATGGTATGGATCAAAGAACGAAGATGACAGGAAGTAATAGGTTAATAGCAGACATGCTAGAAGGCACATCAAAATATGAGAAATGGAAAAGAGGCAGACCGTCAGCTGCGGGGGGAAATAAAAGAAAAACAATAACAGTAGAAAAATTAATAGGAATCTGGAAGATAGACTGAGATCAGAAAATAGATGGAAGCAATACAAGTGGAAATTACGAAACAAGGAAAGAGAAGATGGATATGAAGAAAGTGCCATAAAGAATCGAGGGAGAAGAGATAAGCAGGAATAATAAAGGAAACTATACCGAAGAGTAGAAGAAAAGCAGAAGGAACGGCAGAAAAAAAGCCATTAATAGTCGAAATGATGGTGGAAGTTGGAAAGATATTGGACGAAGGGAGTAAAGAAGAAAAAGTGCAGAGAATACCACAGGAAGGACGGGACAAATCCCCAGAAAGTGAAAACAAATCCAAACATACACAGAAAGATGAAAATTATTGAGAAGAAACTAGAAAAGTAAGAGAATAAAAAGACAAAACAATATTGTGACTAAAATTCTAAAGATGAAGAAGCATGAAGCGAAAGAGAAAGTTGAAGAATTTGTAGAAGAAAAATTTCAGATAAAGAAAGTAATAAAAAGGATAGAGATTAAAGAACGAGAACGTGTAGCAATAATGCATTTGAAGAGTTGGGAGATACAATAAGAAATAATATGTAAAAAATAAGTAAAATGAGATTAAGGGAAATATTTATTGATCATGACCTGACGGGTGAGCAAAGGAAAGCGCAAAGGCTAAGAGAAATAGCGAACAAGGAAAGAGTGGAGGGGAAAGAAGTCTGAGTGAGATATAAGAAGCTATAGTACGAGGAGAAAGAGAGTTTATGAAGGGAAAGGGAAGAGGAATCAACGGAGAAAGTCAAAGTGCGAAAAGGGGAAAAAGAGATTCTTATTCTGAAATGCGCAAGGGTTAATAGACAAAGACAAAAGCTTCTGGTGGTATGTAAACAAGTCTAATTACTTTGGACAAAAATATGGGTAAAGCATAAAAAGTGGGAAACGTTCAAAGCGAAATTACCAAACAGATGATTTGTCTGAAGGAGCTAGTTAGCAAGGAGGGATATACTGACGTATGTTAGAGAAGGATGGAACCTTTCAAATAGCGGAGAAAAAGAATAAAAGGTTTAATAGAACTGAAAAAAGAAGTAGAGGAGAAGATATGGAATGTCTGGTCAATTTATATAATAAATTGTAGTTAGCACCGACATTATCAACAGAATATGAACAGATAGACGAAGAAGTAATGGTAGTTGGCGGGATTATAACGCTAGAACTGATAACGAGGGAAATATGTAGGTCAAAGGAGACGAAGAAGAACTGATAACTAGAAATTCGAACAAGATGAAAAATACAAAAAAAAAGAGATTATTAAATGGACACAAAAAAGGTTTGTATATTCTGAGTAGAAGCTTGAAAGGGAATTTTAATTACATATAGATGAGAGAGTGAAATCAAACTATCAACCGCTAAATCTGATAGTAAAGGCGGGAGAAAGGAAATAGTAGTAAGAGAGAGAGAAAAAGAAAATTTGGTAGAAACAAGGAACGGCAAACAGGTATAGGGTGTAGAGAAAATAGATGTAAAGGAAGTGATCCGACATATTTTGATCGGTGGAACGTGCTATTGACAAAGAATCAGGAAATTACAGGTATATCAGAATACAGGAATAATGTAAGATCTTTATGTGCAGAGACGGAACAACAATACGATTCTAAGCGACTAAGTTAAGAATTTGGTGATCAAGAATTAATAAGGTTAATTATCCTTATTAACGAACTTACATAGAATATCAGAGAGAAAATTAACAATGCTATAACAATTTTATAAAATTCGTCGCGTTCGAGCATTCTAAACAGATATGTCACACGACGAAATTTTTGCCATGGATGCAACTATATAGCATCCTCAATCAATAATTGGGCACGCGAAAAATCACATGCAACAATTTGAAAGATTTAATCACGAATGAGCAAGAGTTACGTGTCTACGTTTATAATAAGTGCACCATATTGGCGATTTTTACGTTCACGACTCCATAGCAAATTAACAAAGGTAGTCGGTTTATCCATTTTTGAAAAATGTTTATATTATCGTGGACAAAATGCAGACCCGCTCCTCACGGATACCTCGTTCTTCAGACTCAGCACATTTGAATTTCTTTCTTTCCTAAGTAAAACATATCGTACATAGTTTGTTTTAATAATTTACATTCGTTACACAGTAACGTCAAATTGAGTATACTTTCTGTCGTTTACATTCTAAAACAAATATGTACAAACAGATAAGAATTTTGTTATTTTGCTGTTTTACTTGTGATTCCAAATATCTCTCAGAATAATCATTAGCAAAAAAGAAGCCGGAGTGGAATACATCGAATTAAACGTGGATTTTATCACCTGAAGTGAAGAATCATAGATAATTTTGGAGAGAAACTTAACCTTAAAATGAGAAGTGCGAGTTTGGGATTATTTAAACAGCGAAAAAGAGGGAACAGAAAAAGCAAAAAAAGAAATAAAAAAAGGAAAATATGCAATATATAATACTTAGGATATTAACCTATATCGATAGATGCTACTTTTCCTTGCATCTGACTGCAGAATATCAACACGTTGAGGTTAGAGTCAGTCTATGAATTATTAAAACAATAACATCTTTTTCGGGAGGGGAGATCATTTGCACCCCGCAGTTCTTTCGACACTTTTGTTCCTCATGATGGGTAGAATACGTTGCAATAATAAAAAAATTCGATTTTGAATTTCAAGCACCAATACGTTTTGCTATACAATTTCCTCTCTTAATATTTCGTTAAAAATTTTCTTCAAATAAGTTCTTCTCTCGATTAAAATGAAAGCAAGATTGAAACGTAGAAAATCCGATAATCGCAGCAGGGTTGAAACAGCCTATCTAATTAGCAACCTGTGGACGTTTGTCTTTATTGCAAATTTCAATGTAAAGAATGCTCACATTACGCAATAATATATCCGAAATATAGAGGAACGCCTGTTGAATAATCAGCAGGAAAAAATAGTGGGTGAGAGCAAAAGAATAGTAAGAGAGAAGGAGGAAGAGGACGATATTACAGAAGATGAGATTGAGAACCAATTTATCAAATGTCCAGCTGGACAAATTGTAAAATACAAATTAAATAAAAAAAAAAAAAAAAATTGAGAACCAAATAAGGAAACTAATTCTAGGGGAATCATGGTTGTAGAGCGTAGGGAAAGCGAGAAGTACCGTGATTGAATTGATTATAGAAGTTTGAAATGGTAAGAGATTTCTGGAGAAATGGCGACAAAGAAAAAACATAAAATTATAGAGGTATAGTCTTGCTCGATGCAGCGTATAAGATATATGTAATGGTTCTGAGTGAACGATTAAAAGATTAAGTTTCAGAGAAAAAAAGGAATCTGTAGATAACATATATATGTACATATATATGTATTAGGTTATCCGGAAAGTGTCTTTCTTTCGCAAACGTGATTTTACGACAGTGCACCTTCATACAAACGTGAAACCAAGTCTGTGAAATGTCGCGGTGTTTATCTCAACAAAATAAAATGAGTCGTACGTAATTCGACAAAATAATATCAAACAAAAAACGTTGTGCGTCTATTATTTTCTCGTAAAACGAAAGAAACTTTTCAGACAACCTATGTAGAGAGGAATATACCATATACAGAGAGGAATCTCTATTACGTATCTTGTGATAGCAAAACCAAGAAGAAAATTATTTACTATATTTATATATATATATATTGTTATTAATTTTTGTCTGTCGGCTACAAAATAAGATTGATTTGCATAGATTGCTCATTCAGTATTCAATATTTAGATTATTTAGAAGATGAAATAAACCTCTACTTATTATTTAAACTTGCTCGGCAGTTTATTAATCAGTAATGAAAATTTGTTTGTAGACTGGACTTTTGTCTGGAGCCCCGCATATACTAAGAATGATTTTCTCGTATTATTACTCGATCATGAGCGACTGGCTCATACGTACCAACAAGATGAGTTTAACCAACGTTAGAAAACTGGCTTTGTTCGTATGTACTGGTTTGCACGGGATTTTCATCTTGGCTTTGGGCTATAGCGGATGTCATCCGACGCTCGCGGTAGTCTTCATGATGGCAGGAACAGCTGTAACTGGTGCGATTTCCGCTGGTCCCTTGGCGACTTTTGTGGATTTGAGTCCGAATTATGCTAGTATTCTTCTTGGATTTTGCGGAATGATAGTAATAGCCTCTGGATTCATTTCACCAGCAGTGGTTGGTATTTTGACGAACAATAATGTAAGTATGAATATAAAATAATTTTCTATTTTGCTTTATATGAATATAAGTTAGTCCTTTGCAACAGCATAGATATAATAATCCATACAGCATTCGAGATTTTGTCTCAACTAATCCATACTCAATAAGCTAGTTTCAAAAGTTACCTAAAAATTGCACACATGTTTACATTTTCTTTAAATTAATTCAATTTAAATTAATTTAATTAAATTAATAAATTTAAATTCACATAAAATTTTAAATCATAAAATTTTAATAATTACTTTTTTATTAATGATCAGATATTACGATGCTTAAATTCTAATATTTTTCGAATATTTAACTAATTTCAATATGGAAAAGTATAAACACAAAAAGTTGCTAGAGTATATGTGAAAATAAACAGCAATAATACGAAAAGAATGAACGAAAGAATCAATTCTGTTATAGCCAAAGGTATTTGTGAGCTGAATGGTTTTATAATCATTTCTTACGCTTTGAGATAAAGCATAATGACAAATATAATGATAAGATACGTGACAACGCATATTTTGATACATTTTTCATTAACAGAGCTATTCAGATATCACTTAAGCGTTTACTACAGTAGGTATATCTTTGCAATTTTTTATCATTCTTTTTTTATAACATTTAGAATCGTATTCATGATCAAAATAATTATAATATATACAATAATATAATTATAATAATTATAATAATTATAATAACATAAATTAAAGTACAACTTCCGTATTAAATTTAGGATTAACATGATTCTCGACAGTTCTATAAAATTTTCTTATAAAAACTGAACAAAACTTGTTCATATATCATTTCTTTTCTATCTTTCAGAAAGCTTTTATCAGAACTTGCTATCATATATTGCTTTAATTTTTAAAACATTTAAAATTTATGGTTCTTGTTGAAATTAAATTTTCTCGGTTTTTATTTTAATTAACTTAATACATATACATAGTTGTTTCGAAATACGATTATCTTAACCCTTTGCACTCCTATGTCGAGTGTGACTCGATATCAGGTTTTATCTCAGCATCTCCGTTGTCGAGTCTCACTCGATATTCTTTCATGTGTACCTTTTCTTGTGAAACGTGCGGAAGGAAACCAGAATTGCATCCTGGAAATTGTTTCAAGATGTATGATACACTTAAAAATTACAAAATACAACAATAGTATGAATAAAACTGGTATTTAACCCTATCGCTTCGAGTGCCGCTTATAGGCGGCGCCCGCGAGATGACCTGTGGGTACGAGCGCCGCTTATAGGCGGCGACCACGCGACGAATCCTGAGTTCGGTACTCCATATATCGGGCATATTACAGTGCCATCTGTAGTCAATAATATAGTTTTTCGTTATCGGCAGAACATTTTTTGTTGATTTTATTGATATATTGGATTAATCACTTCTTAAAAGTTACTCATTATTGAAACAATGTCATCAAATCGTTTTACGCAATATATTTCAAACATCCAAACGATCGTATACTGTTTCGTGCTAAAAATTCTGTTAAATCTATTGACAGTGAAACGATATTTCATATACGGTTCTTACAGGAATTATTGTTATTATAAGACTTAGGAAAACGTGTATACAGCAACGACGCACACTGTGCGCATTTCTGGCGCGCGCTTCCGTTCAGTGAGAGTACTTCGGCGGACTAGACTGCCGAAGCGAAAGGGTTAAGTGAATTTGTTTCTTCCTTTATTTATTTAAATTATCTTATTTTTTTAGTTAAAGTAAATTTCAAATAAAACACTTAAAAGTGTTGGGAACTGCTACTAACGAAATTGAAATAAAATTCGCAGTGCAAAGGGTTAACACTTAGCCAACCACGCACGACACAGCGAGCTATACGTTTCCACTGCGCTCGGACACGCCAACCTGTACGCTGTCCACCGCGCATTTGTCCAATTATCGACCACTAATATTCACTACTTGAAAATCAAAGTCTAGAAATTACTTAAGTGATTAATTATATTTGCGGTAATGATTTTATTTAACGATTTCACATATTGTTTATACAAAACATCAAATTAAAAGTATGTATTAAAAGTATTAAAAAATATAGATAAAATTGAAAACATTAAAGATGAGTAAAGATAAATAACACGAATTGAACGTAAAATTAAAAATTCATAATGCATTTTAATATTTTTTTACAGCGTGGTATCGTTCGATTATAACTTTATTTAGTCATAACTAATAGTGTAACTTTTAAAAATTAACTTTAACACCACTAAATTGGTATATTTTATTATATACTGTACTTTATAAAAGCAGAAAAAATGACGCGATTCAGTGGGAACAATTCCAGGTAAACAATAACTGATAAAACAACAACAGAAAAAGAAAAAAAAAGAAAACGTGTTGCTAAAGTCAAAAAGGGAGATCTCCCTATTCGGTTGGCTAAGTGTTAATTTCTTGTAGGTATAATTGCTTACCTTTAATTATTTCTCTCTTAAACACTCTTTACTTATAGCAAAATGCCTTTGGTTCGTTGAAAATTATCAAATTAAATACAAATTAATATTGTTTATACAGTAGATAAAAAAAGTTTCCACACACCAGACTAGAATTTCTTAATTAATTTATTCCAATTCTACGAAGGATTTGTAAACATTTTTTTCTAACGAATTATAATTTATAAAGATAATAGAGTTACTAACATTAAAAAAGATTCCATTGTATGGAAACCTTTTTGATTCAGTATATGTAGATGAATATTTTAAGAAACGATCTTACCCAATAGAAATACTATGTAAAAGTATATAAAACTAAAAAATCAATGCTAAATATGAAATGACATTATCTTGAAATTTAAAACGGTGCTATTCCTTATTATAATATTTATATAACATTTTACAACAAATTACAACATTGTATAACCATTATAATATGGAATAATATAGTAAGAAATAATCTGTAAATTTGTAATTTGAAACCGTTTAAAATTTCGTAAAACATTGTTTTGTATTACAGACAATTATATAAACATTACGTTAAAGAATAAAATAATTAATGAATTTCGAAATAATATCGTTTTATCATTTACATTATTTTTTTCAGCAAACTGTATCGCAATGGCGATTAGTTTTCATCATAGCTGCTGTTAATTCTATTGTCGGGACTATTATATGCTTGATGTTTGGAACATCAAAAGAACAACCATGGAATAAGTATGGTAAGTCAAACAAGCAAAATGCGCAAGAATTGCAGAAATTGACAGTGACGCCATTTATAAAAATCGGAGAGGAAAATGAGGAAAAGGATACGACCGAAAAAGATGGAATGGTTAACATGATGAACAATGGGGAACAAGAGAAATAAATACACATGTGTCTGAGTTATTTGTAAAATATAATAAAATACAACATGTGTTCACGACTAACGATAATAACAATAACGTTTACCTCAGTTTTTCGTAATTTGCAGTTGAAGGAATTACCAACTGAAAGAATTCTGATAAGAAGAGAAATTAGAGAAAAAAAATGAAAGGGAAACGTATTGTTCAAAATTTCATACCTTTCAATTATTAGAAGACTGATCAAATGTCGCGTATCATAATAAATTACAGATCATGCTCTAATTTTGAGTATCAATGTATTCTAATCAGGAATTTCACATTAATTTCATTGAATTTATAGAAAAATCTAGTGTTTTATATTTTGCTTAATAAATTTAAATTACTGTGTCTTTCCAATATGTTTACAAGCTGTTAAACGTGAAAAATTATAACAATTTACACATTTCCACATAAAAATGTTGAACGATTTAGTCTACTAGAACAATTTAAGAGTAAGTATAAAAATAAATTATTTAACAGGTTGATTTTATTGTTTAAACACATCAACTCTGAGTGTATGGTATATTGCACGGAAATTGAAGTCCTTAATATAAAAAATAGAAAGAAATGTGTAGGAAAAAGAAAGAAACAGCAATTGATCATGCGAAATACTTGCTGTATGAGTGAGTTTTTAATAGTCTACACAAAAGTAAATACAAACAAAAGTAAATAGTTTCTTTGTTTCATTAAAATGAAGTAAAATTAAGTAACAGGTTCTGAAACTATTGCAACTGTTTGTATTCTAATAACAACATGTATGAGCGCGGTAAAAATACATGAAATTTCATTGTAATTAAATTGTATTTTCGTCCAGTCGCGGGGAGACGCGTTCGCTTTGAGACGCGTCAACGGGAGTCGTAGTAGGCCGTCGCTTCGCTTCGGAAGTGCGTCTCGATCGGGGAGTATGACGACGTATAGGTGATCCATCGGGAGATCGGCTTTTGTTAGACCGGCCATTCGATGAATGACTGCTCGACGACCGACCGCTTGATGATCTATCACTGGGTGACCTACTACCGGGTGATCGCGTGATTCACTACCTTTTTCCTTATCTGAATGTCGTTTCGATGGAGGAGAGTGTGATGGCGTCGTCGACAAATGCTGCATGATCCAGTGGAGCATTGGTTGATGGTGTGTCCTGTGCCTAGGCAGTTGGTGCATAACGATGCCTCCTTCACTAATTCAATACGTGTCTTTGCCGTCCTTGCTTGGAAGAGTTGGCAATTCATTAATTCATGAGGTCCGTGGCAGAGATGACAGATCCGTGTCCGCTTTGAGGTGGTGGAAGTTTGTCCTCGTGATGGGCGATATCGACGGTTAGGACGGTGATGAGTCGACTCCTCTGTTTCCTGTGATCTCATGATGGGCTGATCGCCGTTGGTCCGTGCCGTCAGAAAATCTATCAGATGAGTATACGAGGGCATCCTTTTATCGGGCAAGGTGTGATGCCATATGCTTATAGTGGATGAGGGTAATTTCGAGGTGAGTAGTTCGACCAAAACAACATTTGACGTGACCGGCTCCTCTAGTTTCTCTAATGCGGCCAGGTTCAGTTTTACCGTCTTAAGAAAATCATCTATGGCTTCAGGTGTTTCCTTTGATATATTGGGATAATCAAGTATCAGACGCCAATGCTGCATACATATTCGACGGTGAAAATCAAATTTGTTCCTTAGCACATTAAGTGCAATTGTATAGTTGGACTCGGTTATATCTAACGAACTTATACTTCTCTCGGCCTTACCGGTCATGGACGATCGCAGGTAGTGGTATTTCTGACACTTGCGTCAGGTTCTCATTTCGATCGATGGCGGACATAAACGTATCGTAAAAGGACTTCCGATTTTCGATGGTGCCGTCGAATTTGGGCAACTGGATGTCTGGCAGTTTGACGGCGGTCCGTTCTGACTTGGTTTCTAATTCGTGATTTGATGACGTCAGACAAGTTGATAATTGGTTTTTACCAGCGAGGATTTTGAGTCGCCCGTTCAGCTCACCGAAATCCTTCAAGGCCTGCGCTTCCTGCGCGAGGTCCTCGTCATCCAGATCGTCTAACTCTTGTTGGCAGGTCAGTCAGTCGACTGCGAACCTCCGAGCCAAACGGACCTCTCAGCCCTAAAAAAAAGGGACAGCTGGCCCAGACCCGAGCAGTGCGCGCGCCAACTAGACAATCTTTCGCGAAGAGAAAGACAAAGTGGAAAAAAGAAAAAAGTGGCAGAAAGTGGAAAATTGATTAGTGACACCATCGCTATAAATAGGAAAAAAAAATAATAATAAAATAAAACAAAATAAATAAAAAAATAGGCGACATCGATAATGAAGCAGAAAGCAAAAAAACGGAACCCTCCCTAAGCCCAACAAAAAAAACCATTGAAAGAAAAGCAATCTCGCCAAAAACGGACAAAGAAAACAACATTAGCATAAGACTTTCCGCGCAAAAAACGCGGAAACTCAACCCACAACCAAAGCTAGTGAGAAGGTCCAAAAGACTACCAGACAACCCGGAAAACACAGAAGAAGATCTCGTTCTAATCCAAGAAGAAAACAATACACAAGATACCACCGTCAAAGAAAACAAAAATATGAAAACTACAAGAAGCCCTCCCTCACCAGTGATACCAACAAAAAACAGATTTGAAGTGTTACAAACACAGGAAACCACCTTACCGCAACAACAGAATCACACTCAAGCAACGTCAACAAAAGAATCAACAATACAAAATGCGATCGTGGAAACCATAAGAAGGAAGAACAATGAAATGCGAATCAAAGCAAACAGGAGGACTACGTCCACAGTGGGAACACCACACACCCAAGAAAAATCAAACTACACACGAACAAACAGCCCCCTCGCCCCACCTAGGAGGCCGCCGATACCACAAAATCAACATACTCATCTGATCAAACCAAAAGAGCAACCCCCACCGACAAAGGCACCGAGGGAACAAGCACAACAGGAACAGCCCACCAACCACCCTACAGAGGAACAACAGGACGCCCCCTCACCCACAAAAGGTAACAGGCCCCCGCCAATCAACATAACTCATCAAGACCCAAAAGACACCATTGCTCTCTTACAAGACGCTCTCAAAATCAAAAACTTTCACATCAACAGAATACACGCGAACAAACACGCTCTATACCTACATAATCTAAGCGACTACATTAAAGCAAAAGAATTACTGATAACAACAAACACAACGTTCTACACATACACACCAAAAGCACAAAAACATCACACGTTCCTATTAAAAGGACTAGACATTAACCTCACAGAGACAGAAATACTAGAAGACTTACAAGCATTAAAAATAGACGACATACAGTTTACGAAAGTATCGCGCTTCTCGACAAGAAAGTCAAGGGAAAGTAACAGACTGCTCCCAATATACATAGTACAGGTATCCCCCAATAGCAACGTCGTGAAATTACAAAAAATAAATAGACTAAGCTACTATAAAATAACGTGGGAAAAAATAAGAAAAAATGACATTACCCAATGCCACAAATGCCAACGATTAGGCCACACAGCACAAAACTGCAACCTAATCTACCGCTGTGTAAAATGCACCGAGCCCCATGGCCCAGGCGAGTGCAAAATAAAAAAAGACGATACAATCACAAAGGATAAAATATTCTGCGTCAACTGCAAAAGCTACGGACACCCCGCGTCATACAAAGGGTGCCCCAAAATCATAGAGCTGCGCCAAAAACTTTCAGAAAAAATTAAAAAAGACAAAGAAACAAAAATCAAACGACTAGAACAGATAAGCCGAAAATACACCCCAGAACTAAAGTTCTCGGACGCAGTGAAACAACAAGCAAGACCAAAGCAGGAAATCGAAAACCCCCCTCACACAATAAACCCAAAACTAGATTCGCGGGCAAACCAAATCCCAATTACAACCGAGATCATCCCTCAACAAATAATATTAAACGCTTTCGAAGATTTTAAAAAATGTATCATCCAAGCACTAAATCAACAACAAATACAACTCAACGAATTAAAAAATGCAATATCATCGCACGAAGACAGGTTCAACACCATCCTTAGATACACTCCTTAGATATCGCAGTCGACAATTAGCCAAAACACACCAAACCAACAAACACAACATAAAACATCCAAATTAGATTTAAAACACCTGAAAATAATTGCAATAAATGCAAACTCTCTAATCTCAAACCAAAAAAGATACAGTATGCTAACCCTAATAAACAAAGAAACCCCCGACATCGTACTCATCTCAGAAACAAAACTGAACAAAAGACACAAAGTATCCTTCAAAAACTACTCCATAATAAGACACGACAGACCAAACGCTATCCAAAGAGGAGGAACGGCAATCCTCATAAAAAACCCCCTGAAATTCAAAGAAATCCAAAACGACAAAATAACAAATTTTAAAACCCTGGAGACGACAACCATAAAAATAAAAATAAACAAAAAGGAAAACTTACTCATCACCGCAGCCTACGCAACCTACGGAAACGAAAAAGAATTTAACGACGAATTCAATAACCTCTTCGAACTTTTACAGCTTGACAAACAAGAAAACTTCCACATAATAGCCGGCGACCTTAACGCAAAACACACAAGCTGGAAAAACCCACTAAACAATACGAGAGGAAACTTCATCAGAAACTGGCTAGACAATAAAAGCATACACTACAAAACAAACCTTTACAGCTCCGAGCTACCCTCCTACCCAAAAGGAGGCTCATACCTCGACATATGCCTAACAGATGCACGACTAAAAATCCAAAACTTACGACCAAATAACACGCTCAAAACCCTAGACTACGACAGCGACCATAAAGCCATACTCTTACAGATAAACAAAAACACATCCGACTACCTAACACTTGAAACACAAACCGAAACCCCCAAGTACAACTACAAAAAGACAAACTGGAAAAAATTCCAAAAACTACTCGAACAGAAATGCGACCTAAATATCTACAACAACGTCAACCTAACAAACAGACAAATCGACACATACATAGACGAAATCGAAAAACACATACAAAGCGCACTCCAAAAATCCGTCCCAACCTTCAAACAAAAAAACTCTTGCGATCTATATATCAACAACAAAATAAAAGAACTACAACGAGACAAAAGCTACATACTCTCCAAAATAAACAATATAAAACACAACTACTCTTACGACAAAAGAGAGGAATTAGAATACCTAAAATACCTACTACACAAAATAAAATTACAACAGAAACAAGAATTCGCAAATTCTATAAACCTCTACTGGACAAACAAAATAAAAAATATCTCCAAAAACGACTCAGCCAACATGTTCCCACAAATAAATCAAATCTTCAGACCGAAAGAACAAAACCCCAGCACTCCGCTCAAATTGCCCCCAGAGAAAGCTCCCCTCATCCAAGAAGCAGGTATAGAGATACACAACACCAGCAAAGACACCGAGAATAACTTCATAATAACTAAAACAACAGAAAAACTAGACATCATAGGCACCCACTTCTCCAAAACACACACCCAAAACGAACACATGGGCCGAGAAGAATTAAACAGAATCATCATCGCAGAAACGAACAAACTCAAAAACGAAATAGAACAAGACATAACGTTAAACAAAACAGTCTGCACGTTCTCAAACGAAAACACCTCAGACAATCCCAAACAACCAGAAACAGAAATAAATGATTTTACAAATTATAACCAACTAAACAAAATCTTCGCCAAGCTAAATAATAAAAAATCCTCTGGCTTCGACGGCATCCCGAACATCTCACTTAAGCACCTACCGAACAAAATAAAATGGTACTACACAGTACTATTCTATAAAAAAAATAAAGACGGCTCATCACTCACAAACCTACGTCCAATAAGTCTCCTCCCCAACATAAGCAAAGTATTTGAAGTAGTCATCAACAACCCCCTAACTACATTCTGCAAAAAAAAAAAACATTATACCAGAAAACCAATTTGGCTTCCGACACAAACACTCCACACTACATGCGACAAACAAACTCACGTCAGACATCTGCTGGGCACTAAACGCAAAACAACGAGTAGCCGCCTGCTTAATAGATCTCGAAAAAGCCTTCGACACAGTCTGGATCACAGGCCTCATTTATAAATTAATAAAAAAAAACTTCCCGAGATACTTAATCAAAATAGTATGGGACATGATCACAATCAGAACATTCCTAATGACCGAGGGTTCTCATACATCGAACAAAGAATTCACCATAAAAAACGGACTCCAACAAGGAACTGTAAACTGTATACAACAGTGACATATTAAACCTGTTCGACATGAACAAATCTACCCACAAACGCTCCATAGCCTTCGCAGACGACCTAATCATCTACGTAACAGGCCGCAAAACTAAAACAATAAACACAGACCTCCAAGAACTATTCGACAAAATCAACGATTACTACCACACATGGAAACTAAGAATCAACGCAAACAAATGCGAAAGCATACTGTTCAAACCCAAAACCAGCGAAATCGGCCCAGCAGAAAGAAAACACTGCAAAAATTTCCAATTAAAAGAAAAGGCATCCGAAGAGTCAATCATACCGCACAAAAACTGCGTAAAGTACCTAGGCATAAACATAGATGACAAACTAAATTACAAACAACACATAGAAACCCAACTCGCCAAGGCCAATAAAGCATTCTGGAGAGCAAAAAGACTATTTTATTCGAAACATCTCAAGAGCAATGTAAAAACATTATGCTACCAAGCTCTAATTAGGCCAATTATAACATACGGTTGCCCAATCTGGTACAACATACCAGCAATGCTAATGGAGAGAATTCGCGTTTTCGAAAGAAAATGCATTAGAGCTTGCCAAAATGCGTACAGATCCGAACAGAGCGGATACAAAAAATATATAAAAAACAAAAAAATTTACGACCTAGCCAACATTCACCGCATTGACTGTCACATACTAAAACTAGCAAGAAATCATTTCGCACAAGCGTCAAAAATAAAAGAAAACAGCCTAATCTTCAGCGGCTTATACCCAAACGTACTATATTACAAAAATACAATGACAACAGGCTACATCCCCCCAGAAGCGTTCCTATACCTAGACGAAAAAAATTACCTCCAAGACCAAAACAATATCCCGATAATTTTCCACATAAAAAGAAAAACAGGGATAAAGACAATACTCTACGAGGAAAACTTAAACGGACTGACTGCAGACACCAGGTGGAGGTACAACATGGCCCTCCCCCAAAAAGACACTAAAGACAAACACAGAAAAAACACAAAAAAATATTGGTGGATTCCAAAACCATAAGAAAATATAAGTGAAAACTACCAATTCGACAAAAAAACCATTCCTACCACCGTGCAAATGTATACCACAATGTATATCGCTGAAGTGCCTAATGAACCATCAACATCCCAACGGTCCTTCCACCGAAGGCTCTAGAAGAAAGAGCGTGTGGCAACGGCCGCGGACGCCTGGCAAATGCGTGGACGATGGGGATGTTGAGGGATAACAAAAGAAAGCGATCGGATCCGATCGAAAGTAAAAAATCATAAGAGCTTCAGTCTTAAAAGGTCACGCTTAGAGCTCGGAAGTAGATTGTAAAACCAAGTGTTAGAAGAAAAATAAAGTTTCTTTTTTTTTTTATTCTTTTTTCTTGTTCTTTTGCATAATTTTACGTGACGTTTTGGCGATCCTGCCAGGATAGTGAAAAGTGTTTGTTCGGAAACCAAAAGACATTCATCATCTACGAAAGATAGAATTATTTGGGACTACGGTCATCCGCAACAACAAAGTAACTATCACGAACCAAGCGAAGTGACAATAAAAGTGAAATCAGCGCAATAATGTCTAAGGCAACCGAATCTCAAACTTCAACCTCAACTGACCCAATGTTGCGAGCAATATGGGACAGTATTCAAAAACAGAATGAGAATATTGCCCTTTTACGAGAGGAAATGTTACGTTTGTCTATGCAAAATGACGAAGAGAACAGACACAGGACAGCAGAAATCGAGAATCTCGGGAAAACCGTCGCAGCGCTACGGACTGGGTTCGGATCCCCTGCGACCGATGACTTTGCTTCCATTATCACCGAAGACAATGAAAGTGCGTCGACAGCAATCAGTCGCACCGGGAATATGGCAGAAGCACGCAAACTGTCAGGGTTAGCAGCTCCAGACATCCCACCTGTTCACCTCAATATCGAACAACCCGAGGTGGAAGAAAGAGGCTATTTTCCGCCCGCTTCTCCCACTCTACGAGCTAAGGATGCAATACGCTACATCCCAACGCTCAACGGAGATGATGATGTAGGAGTTGAAGACTTCATCAAAGAAGTGAGAAGTATGAAGGATCGCTGTATGGAGCAAGATCTGTTGCTAAAAGCAATAAAAGTGGAAAAAATCGTGGGAAAAGCAGCCCAAAGTATTCGCAACATTCCTATTGAGTGTTACAGTGATCTGTACGACGCACTGAGAAATAACTTAGCAGCACAAGTGACTTCGAATGAGTACCAAGAACAATTACGAGAGTTGAGACAGGGGCGCGAGGAATCAGTGCAAAGTTTTAATATTCGGTTTAGAAGAATACTCAACCGTTTGCTGTACGCAATAACCAATGAGTACCCACAACCACTGACACGTAAAATTATGACCGAAGAAATCACGAAGAAGACTGTTCGTGTGTTCCTAAAGGGACTCAGACGCGACATAGGGCGAATATTATTAAGCAGTGAACCCTTGAATCTTCCGGAAGCTGAAAAAAAGGCAGCCGATGTAGAACGCTACTTGCGAGAAGAACGACAACCTAATTGGTCATGTAATCGGTTACCTTCCGCTAGTAATCGCGCAAACAACCAGCCAATGCAGGTAAGACGATCTAATGTACCATCAAGATCGCCTAACACGCCAGCAGCTCAGAAACCTGCTACATTTAACCAAATAGAAAATAGACCACCTGCTGAACGCGCGCAGATGAAGTGCTTCAAGTGCGGAAAGCTGGGACATATTGCCAACAAGTGTCAAAATTTTCTACCACCGAGCCAGCGCGATCGACCACCCGCAAGGATTCAGGCAGTCCAGGAAAGGGACGAAATACAAGGAACAACATCGAACCAGGAGATGGACGAACCGTACGAGACATACGAGTCAACATCGCCACGGGAAGACTACTCGCAATACCTTTGTCAACCCGAACCGAAGAGCGAGTATTTCTGGTCGACACAGGAGCAGGCATAAACCTGGTGAAACGTAACAAAACTGTCAACGCGATACAAATAGGGCCTAAACAAAAATTTTCTATGGGACGAGACAAATACGAAACTAACGAATACGTAACGAAACGAATTTTTGGACAAAATCACATTTTTCACATAGTACCGAACAACTTCCCTATTATCGAAGATGGAATCATTGGGCTACCATGTTTAGAGAAGTATAACTATTCAATATCCAATGACAAAATCCGACTAAACGACAAAACCATTTTATTTCAGAAACCAATACACTTAACTCCTGGAGAAAACAGAGTTCAAACAATCTATCTGGAAGGCAAACCAACTAAAGTATGTTTTATCAACACTGGTGAGCAAAACATTGAAATTTCTAGCAATATTCAAAATTCTCATGACTTTTCCAACGTATCAAAACTAAAAAGCCTAGTGAGAACAGATCACATTGAAAAACCAATCCGTGAATCCATCGAAAAGATTATTTTCCATTATATTGACATCTTTAATTTAGAAACCGATCTTTTGCCCTGTACTAATTTAACTCAGCACACAATTTCGTTAACTAAAGACAAAATCATTAACACACGATCGTATAGACCACCGGAATGTCACCGTGACGAGATTTCGCGACAAATAGGAGACATGTTGAAGAAAAATATTATAGAAGAATCCGAATCTCCTTATAACTCTCCGGTATGGGTAGTTCCAAAAAAATTAGACGCCTCAGGAAAACAGAAATGGAGGATAGTTATCGATTTCAGGAAACTAAATGAACTCACAGAACAAGACGCTTACCCTTTACCCGATATAGACGACATTTTAACACAATTAGGAAACGCAAAATTCTTTTCGGCACTTGATTTATCCTCAGGATTCCACCAAATTCCAATGAACGAGAAATCTAAAAAATATACCGCTTTTTCGACACCGCAAGGGCATTTTCAGTTCAATCGAATGCCATTCGGACTTAAAAACGCACCCGCTACCTTTCAAAGATTAATGGACAGAGCCTTGACTGGACTTGTAGGAAAATACTGCTTTGTTTATTTGGACGACATAGTGATATTCGGAGAAACGATTCAAGAACATAACGAAAACCTCGCGATAGTATTTCAGAGACTCAGGGAATTAGGACTTAAATTGCAATCGGACAAATGTGAATTCGTAAAACCGGAACTAGAATACTTAGGCCATGTAGTTTCATCCGAAGGAGTTAAACCAAACCCCAAGAAATTAGACGCTGTAAAAAACTTTCGATTACCCCGCAATGCCACGGACGTGAAATCATTCTTAGGTTTAGCAGGTTATTACCGCAAATTCATTCGAAACTTTTCCAAAATCGCGAAAAGCCTTACAGACTTAACAAAAAAGGACACACCATTTCATTGGACTGACAAACACCAGACTAGCTTTGATACTTTAAAAGACAAACTCTGTAATTTCCCAATATTAGCTTATCCAGACTTTAACAAAACCTTTACCTTAACTACCGACGCAAGTAACGAAGGACTAGGAGCAATACTGTCACAGGACGGTTATCCTTGTTGTTACATTTCAAGAACACTGAATCCACCCGAACGAAACTATACCACGACAGAAAAAGAACTTCTAGCCATCGTATGGGCCGTGAAAAGATTAAGACAATACTTGTTAGGACGACGCTTCATTATTCGAACCGACCACCAAGCTCTTAAGTGGTTGCACAATTGCAAAGACCCTTCTAGCAGACTGATCCGTTGGAGACTTAAACTCGAAGAATATGACTATGAAATCGAATATACAAAAGGTAAAGATAACACAGCTGCAGATGCTTTATCCAGAGTTCACGCGGTAACTCGCGACGAAGTAGTTAACCTCGACCTAGTAATTGATCACACTAATTCATTCAACGCATGGAAAGAGAACAACGAAAATCCGAAACTCTTAGAAATTAAACCGAATGACCAAACATTTTACCAATTAACTCGAAACGACTTAGGAGAATACGACGAGACACTTTGGATCAGAAGACTTTACAAAATTCTTAAAGATACAACAAAAATCGGCATAGGAAATAACGATTTCACTGAATTAGAGAAAACGCAGATTAAACTCATGCTAATATATTTTAACGACACGTACAAGAAAATTACTTATGCACCTAATCCCATCTTAAAACTAGACGAAAACGAAATACTCTACAAGCAATAAAGGAAAACCATAACGACACCGTAGGACATTTAGGGATACAAAAAACGTATCAACGGATCAAGGATAAATTCAAAATTTCCGGACTTTTAGAAAGAGTAGAAAACTTTGTGAAAACATGCGACACATGTCAAAAGGAGAAACTAACACGTATCAGGCCCAAAGAATCCCCACAAATCTCAGACACGCCACTTAACCCTAACGACAAAATCGCTATGGACATCATAGGACCGATGACGAAAACCAAACGCGGAAACCAATACATACTTTCAATTCACGATGAACTTACGAAATATCTGATATTAGTTCCCCTTAAAACGCAACGAACTGAATCCATAATTAATGCGCTCATTGAACACTATATTTACATATTTTCGGCACCAAAAACGATCCTAACAGACCAGGGACAAAATTTTGTTAGCGATTTAATGACGAAATTTGAAGAAGCTTTTAAAATCAAACACATCAAAACAACTTCATTTCACCCACAGAGTAACGGATCTCTCGAAAGAACGCATGCCTCAGTTAAAGATTTAATTCGTACTGCATTACACGACAATGACAAAGAATGGGACGAAGTACTTAATTTCATTTGTTTAGGGTACAACACCGCGAAACATGAAGGAAACAGGATTCTCTCCCTTTGAATTGACCTTTGGGCGAAAAGCTAACTTACCTTCCGCAATATCCAAATTCCCCACACTTACCTATGATGATATGTACTCACTTTGGCAAAAACAACTGAATAAATATTGGGAAACAGCTCACAAAACGCTTATTCAGAATAAGCAACGATACAAGCGAGACCAAGAAAGAAAGATTGTTAAAACTCAGACCGTGTTTAGAAAAGGAGACTTTGTTTTAATTCACAACGACCATAAAAGAGATAAGTTGCACATTGAATGGTTAGGACCTTACAGGATTAACGATGTGAAAACTCCTTATTACATTATTTCTATCGACAATGCTAAGAAAAAGATACATGGTAACCGACTGAAAGCGTACTTTTTTCAGGATAATGCTGACCCTAGCACTAGTAATAATACCCTTAATTAGATGCCTTGAATTCACGGGATAGGAATTACGCTTTGTAAACAAACCCAACCAATTCACGATCGAAAACTACAACATGATTACGCCTCTGAAATTGTTAGCTTCCCGAACACTAACAAATATTGTAAAATTGCTATATTTAAGATTAACGAAATAACTTTTGTACCATTACATGCAGAAAACCAATTCATAATGATCCCTAAAAAAAAAAAAGGGGGTAAACATATCCTTCGATCTACATTTAAATAATTCCATTCTACTAAGATCTTAGAGGACCAAGATCAATCTAACCAGGGGGGTATGTCACGACCGGCTCACTTTAAAATCGGAGATAAAGATGTGGCGGCACTCGGCGACAATGTATATCGCTGAAGTGCCTAATGAACCATCAACATCCCAACGGTCCTTCCACCGAAGGCTCTAGAAGAAAGAGCGCGTGGCAACGGCCGCGGACGCCTGGCAAATGCGTGGACGATGGGGATGTTGAGGGATAACAAAAGAAAGCGATCGGATCCGATCGAAAGTAAAAAATCATAAGAGCTTCAGTCTTAAAAGGTCACGCTTAGAGCTCGGAAGTAGATTGTAAAACCAAGTGTTAGAAGAAAAATAAAGTTTCTTTTTTTTTATTCTTTTTTGTTGTTCTTTTGCATAATTTTACGTGACAGCGGCCAGGTAACGAGGGATAGTCTCACGCTAATTAACACTCTGTAATAAGAATTTATTTAGAGCATGTTTGAAGGCGGCAGTACATTTCAGATTGATTTTCCTAGTATGTTATTGTAGGGAGACAACTGTGTAGTATTTCTCAGTGCCATTTTCAAATATGGTTAAATACATTCTGTAGCTCCATGTAAAAAATTACATTAAGTTTGATTTTTCGTTGAATATATAGTTTTTGGGTAATTTTTACTATACGTACGCGTATACGTTATTGTTATGTATGCATAATTTCAGCCGAACAATGTTTATGAAATGTCGTGTGTTCTCATACCTTACAGGATGAAAAGATTACGCGTTAATGAAATTGTAACAAATGATAACAATGTAACAGAATACTATATCTATAAAATAATATTAGGGTTTAGAGATGTTAACTGTATTGGCGAGAATTTCTTTTGCGAAGTGTGCAAGATATGTGCATTGGAGGAAAAAATAAACTATTTCTAATTGACAGAAAATACAGTGTAATACAGGTGTGTATATAATTCTAATTAGTTTCGGCTATTTGGGTGGTAGTGACAGAGGGAGGGAATATTTGCTAATGGTGATAGAGAGAGGATTCGCCTTTGTTCAATTACCTGCGAAATAGCGCTACCGTGGTCGTGATAGAAAACAATGATAGATATTTTGACATATCTGGCTACCGACTAACCGAAAGTTTTGGCGGCGTATAATTACCCGTAATAGGTAATTCCGAAGATGCTAAACCTTCGAAAGTGTTTAAGTTTCACGTTTTGACATATACGTCAATAAAATGTATAAAAGGATTTACTAAATCTTTAAAAATATTTAATTTTACTAGAAATTGAATGAGATTTGTTACATTTTCGTTCGTGTTTAATAAATTAATATTTCTACTCGCAGCATAATACTTTTCACGTGTTTACTTGACGGTAATTGACGCATTACCCTTTTAACATATCGGAGGTTCGTGTGTAAGCATTTGTAGGTAAAAGTCGCACGTACACTATGTCTGCTTCACCAAAATTATAATTTGTATAAAATTGTATTCTATAAAGAAACAAACACAAAAGCTTTTAGAAAAAAAGCTTTTAAATTCTCTAAATAATTTCTTGTTGTCTGTGTACTGCTCTGTATGTTACGTATGGAAATTATGGCATATAAAGTATTGTAACAGTCCTAATATCCAGGTTTCAATGAATATGTTTTTTATTGTTCTCACAAATGAACATTACCAAAGTTAAAATTTTGTATTATCATAGAACGAAGGATCTTTTTTCCTGGAACAATATTTCGTACAATTTCTGTTCAGTATCAACGATAAACAATTTATGGGTCTTTAGAATTACCGAAGATTTAGTAAAGAAATAGGATTACGCAGCCCATAGGAATTAAAGGGTGTACGTATATGTATACTGCTATACGTATGTATACTATAAATGATATGTGACTGCCTTAGGTAATCTTTAAGTGAACTATCGGAACTATTGCAGCTCTACATAATTTTGAACGAAATTTTATTTTATACATAGATCGTGAATTTTCAGGTATTTATATATATATAAAAGAAAAATGCTAAAATTTCTGAGGAAACTGACAGACATGTAGGACAATGTACATCATTAAATAAAATATCCTCTATTTATTTTATAATTTATCCTGCTCTAGGACAGTCATTATAGCGAGACACACAGTCGAATAGCGAGCGTAGAGTTGAACAGTAACATTGAGCGAGCGACGATTACGACCGGCAGATACTATCCCTGTACTTGTATTTAAAGTGATTTTAATATATACTGATTATTACAATTTTATCACTCGTCTGTTTAATAAACCAACACGTATTATTAAGATATATGTAATTTTGTGTGCTACACAGTATTAACCGCATAGTAGTGACACGCATATATAAGTATGAGTGTGTGTGGGAGTACGTGCGTGCGTAACGTGTGGTAAACAAAAGAATGCAGCTGTGCGTATATATGGTAATGAAAAATATGGCGAGAGAAAAAGAGTGCTAAGACGCGTGTAGTGTCTATCTACGAATATCTTGTAAATCACATATTAAAAAAATATGAAACTATTTTAATATCATTTCTACGTGTAGTGTGAGTGTTCTTATACATTTATTTTGGGGACTAAGGTCCACAATTCTCAACATGAAGCACAAATTGTAAATTACGCTTAATCCTGTAACTGTTTATTAAGAAAGGAAGTGAATTGATACTACACTGCAGAAGAAAGGATTTTCTTTGAG
This sequence comes from Bombus pascuorum, assembly GCF_905332965.1. Classification (NCBI taxonomy): domain Eukaryota; kingdom Metazoa; phylum Arthropoda; class Insecta; order Hymenoptera; family Apidae; genus Bombus; species Bombus pascuorum. The sequence continues at coordinate 801,454 of NC_083504.1, forward strand.
GGACCTATCGAATGCTATGTACGGTATTCAATTTTACCATGCTTATTTGGCTATATATAAAAAGCATTGGATGCATATATGTAATATATGCAAAAATATATAAAATATACAACATAAGATGTTTTTTTAATTAATGACTTATAGCCATAACTACCAATAGGTTATACACCACTCAATTGGAATCATAAGTTCAGTTTTATAATTGTTACAATATATAATAGATGAAATAAGTCCTCAATTGAAACTTGTTTCTTCAGTTTTGTATATCAGAATATAAAATTGTATACATATCTATAGTTTGTTAATCATATAGTATTATAAAGTGAGATTCTTAATATTCTGCTATCTATTATCCTTTGCCTCTATATTATCCTTTTAAAATAAATTTCCAAAATAAATTTCTGCCTAGATTCTTCTCTTTCAGTTGAAAACCATAGAAAAAAAAAGATAAATCCAGTTTTACTGCTTTTATGATTTTAATGTTACTTAGTGATTAAAAGGATGTATGTATTTTAATGTGAAATATTCAAAATGGAAATAATTAGGTCCAAATCTATAACTCTGGAGAAACCAGTCTATGTATATTATTATATAAACAGTGTGATATTATATAATATTCTAAACCCAATAGTATCTTTGAAATATTCAAAGGGCTGGCAAAAATTTGTAGGTACTTAAATCTGAAACCAGATAAAGAGGAAACTTTGTGAGTGGTCAGAAGTGTAATAAAATTATAAAATTATTTTTCCATAAAAAGTGGAAATGTAATTTATAATAATTTCCCTCTGTGATCTTCAATTATGTTTATAAAAATATGAATTGGCATAAATATCTGCAATCTATTAATATGAATAGATGTAATTATTTGAAGATTTATGTAATCCTTATTTGTGACGTTATATCTTTAATATCATAAATAAAATTGATTTCTATTTACCACTTAGAATTTCACTTAGAATCTGTACCACCAATCCATAAAAGCTATGTTTATTTTTCATTCCAGTTGTGTCAGTGTCTATCAGTGTTTGGATACTAGTCGCTATCTCCTTGGAATGTTACTTCGCTATCTGCAAACTATTAAAGTCGAAAATATGGGAGACACAGTTTTATGCTTACAAAATGATCGCTGTGGTTTGGACAGTCAGCTTCACATGAAGTATCCCAATTCTTGTTTTCAGCTGAAAGTATCCCAATGATAAACTGATGAAGTATTCCAAGTTCCTTTTAAAAATGTATACGATGGTAATAACATTCTTTTCATCTTTTTTATTACTTTATCTTTTAATTTCCTACTAAAAATTTGAGTATCCAATGTTTTAAGCACGTTAATGTTTCTTGCAGGTCAGGGTAACGAGGGATAGACCTTGGCGGCCAGACCGAAAGGGACGTCGCACGGACCATCTCACGCGACATAACAAATAGTGTAATTGAATTGTAACAACGAGTGGAAGATCATATATATACATCATGCAATATGCAACAGGGTAATTTTGAAATATGTTTATTGATAAGTTATATATATTATATACATAATTTCGCAAATTGTCTCTTCATTTCTCATTGTCTCCTCTGCCTGGGTGATGGGCTTGAAGATTATCGTGTTGATGATGCCTCAATTGTGTTTTAATGCAACTCTTCGGATACGTGGAAGTGTTAAGAGAGGTGTCGAGAAAGGTGGCCAGAAAGGTGTCAGAGATCGAATGGATGTTAGGCCGCTAGTGATGTCTCAATTATTGATTCAAGCTTCTATGCAACGAGTGGTGTCGCCCGCACGTACGACAGAATCCGGCGGCATGATGCCGAACTACGTTGATGGACGCTGATGCCTCATTGACGGCTATGAAGCGTTCTCTGGCGGTTCTTGGCATGAGGGTACTGTATCTCAAAATTCCAATTGGTTCACGGCAAATAGCACAAGATACGGGAACCTGCGACGTGATGTATGGGTGCACTCGTGTGTGACGTGTTGATTCTTTAGATTTTAATATATCACAGCGCTCCTTTAAAAATGTTAGAAGTTCTGCGACTGTTGGGAAGGGTGTGTTTTCTGTCATTTCCTCCCATTTTAACCTGGTCTCGCGATCTAACTTGGACGTGAATAAATACAGTAGTATTGTATCTGCGATCGGTTGTTCGAGCACTTGCAAGGCGTTATAGTGAGTTTCTATCTTTATTGCATAAGATCGTAAATCTACATATGATGTTCGCTGCAAAGGAGGTATGTCAAACAGACCTTTTAAATGTTTAGCCGTTTGATCGCGTCTTGTTTCCGATGTTTCCCGGGCGCCCGATAAGCCCTGCGAATTTAATTCACCACTTCTGACTGTCTGCCATATATACATGTTTATATTACGAATATATTCAATATATTTCTGCATTGTTTCACTATCGTCCAATTCGGATTGATTTTGCCTGAAAATCGTATGTTCTTTTTTTATGTCACCAAAATAATCTTTAATGTCGATTATAAATCTGTCCCACTCATGCTTATTGAAAGCCGTTCGAAGTGCTTCAAATTTTCTCTTCATCACTTCTGCTTTCCGTGCCAACTGTTTAATGCGCTCTTCTTGTCTAGCATTCAAGCTTAACGAGCTCATCTTGTAATTGCGATATTGACGTTGTTCCGGCTATAAGTAACGGCGTTGCTCGTTACTGTGCAGCGAAAGATGTTTCCTTCCCGAGGTTGATCCTCTGGTTGTTTGGAGTTGCTACGTTGATGATAACGGTGGAGTCACGTGACACTATGAGATTCACTGCTGTGTCACTTTTTATTCCAACAACTTCTTCTCGTAGAATATATCTTTTGGAGATATCACTTAAGACGTCGACTGATAGAAAATAAGTTAAACATTAACTGAACGTCCTACGCGATACAAGTGAAGATGGTAACTGATCAGAAAATGCAAAGCAAGTGAAATTCGGCAACGATGATGCCCCGGAGGAAAACTAGCGATGGGTGTATCTAAGGGTAAGGGCTAAGTGGATTCGTTGATGACAATTCTTGTTAGGAAAGAGGGGGCAACGGTCATCGCTGCTAATTGGGTAAGAAGAAAGGTTGATGGGTAAGGGAGAGTACTAGCCGCCCCCAAAGGGAGGTCGCTCGGAAGAGGTACCAAACGCGAGGAAAACCACATTACCCATACTTTCCCGGAATGAACAATAACCCTAATGACCGCTTCAACTTAAAACATATTTGGATGGTCTTGAGGACCTTAACCGTACAAAATGCTAAAACTTATGATGGGTCCTTAGCCCATTTGCATTATAACCCTACTTAAGAGGACTGATTCCTATTACCGCGCGCGGTCGGTCGTAGGTGCAGTAAACGATATCCGAATTTTTCATGGAGTTTATCGAAAATTTACTGTTGAAAACGATTGGTAGATAATATTACATTCGCAAACATCGCATCCTACATTCTTTATGATAGAGGAAAAAAGTAAAAATTATTTATTTAAAAAGAAATTATTTAGATTAAAATGGAAATAAAAAGAAGAAGTCGCAGCGCGTGGATTAATCCGCGCTTGGATGTAAATGGGTTAGGAATATCGAAGGTATGCAATGGAGATATTTAGACATTGACGTCCATCTTACTCGAGGGATGGATTCTGTTTTATGCAGAAAGGCGCGGGACGTAACATTAAGTACTATAAATACTTGAAGTTTTTATATTTTATGTTGCAATAATCTGTACAAAACATTTGATAATAGATAACAAATGTAAATGAAATAAAAAATAATATCAATTTTTGTCGATCTTTTGATACGATTTTACGTTGTTATGTTATGTTATGTAATAAAAATTTTCTAGTTCATTTTTATGTATCACTTCTAATAAAAGTAACAGTTGCTAAATAAATAGATATGCAAGGAGTAGATAGTATTTTTTTTTATTTTATTTTGGTTTTTTTACAATTTGTCCTTATGGACATTTAGTAAAGTGTTATATCTTATTGGTGAAAAAAAAATAAAATAAAAATAAATATAGCATGTGGGTGGCTACCCCCAGCGGGGTGCCAGCTTCGTTTTTTTTCTAAATTATCTTTTATGAGGTCTATTGGGTGTTTCCTTTTTAGTCTTCTTACGATGTTTGTTGTGTTGCACGTTTCAGCTGCTAGCTGGTTCGGGTGTGTTTCTATTCTTACTCTGTGTTTGAGAGGCACACTTGGAGCGTTAAATGTTAAGAAGAGATATAAATTTGTAAATTTATCAAATTCAAAAATATTAGTCAAACAACTTTGACTTGTTTAGGAAAAAACACGTTTTGCAACACACTTTTAATTCTTTATTAGGTGCCAAACGGAAATGAAAAAGTTATCAATGTACAATGGAAGCTAGCCAAACTAAAAAGGAAAAGTGGAATAAAAGTGGATTTGGAAAATTCACGTACGAAAATAAGACTAATTAGCATGAAAAGCAATAACAACTGGTTAAAAGATCCGTAAAGGCCAAACAGATGTATAACATTACAAAACCTTAGTGATGAGAATTTACAAAATCATTCTACTTTTATATCAAAAACTATACATTAAATGTAATGTAAATTAAATTAAACGAGGAAACATTAAAACTACATATAGGAACTAAAAAACATATAATGAAATAATTTGAAGATAAAATGAAATACAAGAACTCGATTCGGACGCATACAGGATAGTAAGAAAAATTCTAAAAAATAAAAATGTAAATTATTATACCTACTAAACAAAGATAGAAAAAGGTTTCAGGTGATAATAAAAGAATTACACCCAAAACTTTTTTTTTATTTGATAGATTTTTTACAATCAATTCTCATTGAGAATTATAAGTAAATTAAACACCCAAAACTTAACATAGAATATATCAAAATAAATCTGTTGGAAAGGAGACACAAGCTATACAACATAATTTACTTCAGCAAAAGTGTCGCATTAATACCATTGTCAATGTTTCTCTCTGAACTTGAATAAGACAAAAACAACAAGGAAATTTATGATACCAATGTGGTATGTGATACGTTCATAAAAGTAAAAACGCCAAGAGCTAACAATAATATTCCACAGTGTGTGAACGACATGGACGCACGAAAAATTATTGTAATAAATTACGGACTCGTGTCAAATGTTCAGATATGTATCTCTCGATTAATTGCTCATATGTAAAAAAATAAAAAAGGTAATCTGTGCAAATTGCAAAAATAATCATCCGGCAAGCTACAAATGTTGGATTGTAAGGAAGGAGCTGCAAAAAAATTATTTTTTCTAATTATCACCAGACATGCTGTAAAGCAAATAATAATATAAATGGATTCTAAAAATTTTTAAATGCACAAGAACCAAATATCGATTGCATTAACAAGTAACAAATCTTAAGCAAAAATGATAAAAGAAAGCAGTAATTAAAAACTAAAAAAAAAAAAGACAACAACAGAAAAGACCTGAATACGATATAATAACAGCAAAAGTATTAAAAGAAATTCCGGACAAAGGAGTAAGATTTTTATCTTCAGGCTAGGGAATTTTCCACAGATATGGAAATGCGCAGAGATAGTGTTATAAAAAGCAAATAAGAATTTAAAACCACCATCCGCTTATAAGCAGTATCTTTCCTTTCAATTATATCTATATTGTATTTTGGCTTATCCTTGAATCTGTTAATCGTATGTTGTGTCGTGTCGAATCGCTACTTAACCAGGATTATTTTTTCAACCATTATTTAAGAACGGATGGCTTTAAGCCAGACGTAAATGTTGAACGAGACGAAGACCAGAGACACCCCCAGCAGCGTCAGGCTTTTAACCTTTCTTATTTTTTCCCACTCAAGAATTTTACAAAAACTCTTCAAACATCCCATAACCAGCTATCGATGCAGCAACAAGCCAACTTTCTTTTTCTAGAAATTCTCCGCCAACCACGAATAGGATAGATACAAGAGGAATCTTGTACTATTGGGTTGGTAAGTGTTTTTTTTTTTTTTTTCTTTAGTTTATTTTGGTTTTTACAATTTGCCTGAAGGGCATTTGGTAAGTGTTATATCTCATTGGTAATAAAAAAAAAAATGAAATAAAAATAAATATAGCATGTGGGTGGCTACCCCTAGCGGGGTGCCAACTTCGTGTTTGCTAAGTTATATCTTTTATGAGGTCTATTGGGTGTTTCCTTTTTAGTCTTCTTGCGATGTTTGTTGTGTTGTTCGTTTCCGCTGCCAGCTGGTTCGGGTGTGTTTCTATTCTTTCTCTGTATCTTTTTGCGAATCTGGTAATCTCCTCCTTGACCGTTGGTATTCCCAGGTCTTTCCGTATGTCCTCGTTTCTAACGTACCACGGGGCGTTTACCATTGTTCTAAGGATTTTGGCTTGGATTGTTTCTATTTTGTTTATATGACTCATTGCTGTTGTTCCCCATAGTGGAATTCCGTATGTCCAGATCGGTTTTATGATTATTTTATATATTTTCAGTTTGTTTTCTGTGCTTAGTTTGGATTTTCGGCTTGTTAACCAGTGCATTTGTCTCCTTGCTGTCTGTATTTTGTCTATTATTGATTTGATATGCTGTTTCCATGTGAAGTGTGTATCTATGTGAAGTCCAAGGTATTTGACTTGCCTTGTTTGTGTTATTTGCGTGCCGTTCAGGAAGATGTTTGGTGTTATCTGTTTTCTCAATGTGAATGTGACGTGGTTGCATTTGTTAGGGTTGGCTTTAATTTGTTTGTCTTGTAGCCACTTTTCTATTTTTGTGATGTGCTCTTGTAGCATTGTGGCTGCTGTTACAGGGTTAGTGTGCCTGACTAGCACAGCTGTGTCGTCCGCGAATGTCAGTATTTTGCTATTGGTAGTTGTTGGAATGTTGGCCGTGTATAATGTGTATAGTATGGGTTCTAGGACGCTTCCTTGTGGAACCCCTGTGAGTAGATAGTATGAGGATTTAATTATTTTCAAGTCATTATCTTATAACGTTGTAACTGTAACTGCCTTCAGCGAGATCATTACTTTCGAAGAAATACTCATCTTTATTCTCATTATACATAGAATATTTTAGATCATAAACAGGAAAGGCTTCTTGTTTTCCTTACTATGTGTTAAGAAATGTAGATTTATATATTATTTCAACCATAATTATTTTGTGAAAGTCACTCGATAAATACTGTTACGTCGCGCGAGATGGCCCATGCGACATCCCTCACGGTCTGGCCGCCAAGGCCTACACCTCGTTACACTGACCCGCATTAAACCCAAGAGACCACCATAAACCGAATCTTTTTAGCTTAATCTCTATTCATACAGGTATTTTCGGTTTATGGATGGTCCTAAGAACAGTCCTTAGGTTTATTGCACACTCTTACTAATTACGGAGAAAGCGGATGTTTGTCCAGCGAAATAGCAGGTTTTTTCGTGATCGCATCTCCCCGCGACCGTTATACATCGAATATTGAGTGCATGTTCCATCTTATATCTCATCCGCGATTGTATTATTATTGATATATCTATCAATTAATCAATTAAATTTATCAGCAATTGTGATAACACGAATAAATACTTGTACCTATACTTCAAATAATATTCCTGATAATAGTATAGGAATCAAGTGACCTCAATGATTTCATTCAATTTAAGTTCATCGCATGCTAAGGCTTTATCGATTTTCATACGTTTCAAGTCCCTTTTATCGAGTTCTCCAATTCAGGTCAATGTGCATGTCGATTTTCACCTGTCCAAGGTTACCTATCTCCGATTGTATGATTCCAGAATGATGTTCACGTTTCGCTATACATTTTTTCATTCGATCCCGTTAAACTCAGCTGAAAAAAGCAGAAGCCAGGAAGAGAAAATCTGCTCTGCGTATAAATCGATTTTTCGTATTGTGTCTTCTCGCATAGCGCCAAATTATTTCAATTTCAATCGAACCGTATTAGAAAGTACTAAAAACCGCTACTCAGTTGCACCGATCATAGAATTTCATAAAATATCCTACAAGAAGTTCCGTTACATGGAACATCTGTTACGAACAAGAATTACATCGATCTCGCAGACCATAAGGCGTTGAACGATGCTCGGTAAACACGTTCCAAAGTCCGTCGGATAAAAAGTCTGTTTCAAGGCGGCCGATACTGTATGCAGGAGATCGCGATGGCTCGGTTAGTGGCCAGGTAAAATTCCTGCTGAATGCCAGGTGAAATGTCAGTCGATGCACCCACGTGATTCGTGACGACTCGAGCCGGCTGTCTGTTCGCCACCACACGGCGCGATATTAAAAAGCTGTCGCACCACTCTCGTTCCAACTCGCGCTGATTAAACCGCGGCCGCGCAATATTTGATCGTGGAAACATTTGCTGACCGAACGTCGATATACATACGCATATGTGGTAATATACCGTTAGAGCGGCGATCGTTATTGCGAATTATCCAGTTAGCTTATTATATACCTTGTATTAACTATTTTGCGCTGAGAAGCACCGATTGTTCTTTGTTTTTCGTCCCGTGACGACTGCTCGACATTTTTCCTCCTTAAGGTCTTAGCATTTGTAATGCGCATCTACTTGTGATTCTGAAGAACATACCAGGTATTTTATCTATTAATTTCTTATTTTTCTCTCTTTCTTTAAACGAAGTATATTTATGAATGTATTTAAACGTACTCTAGAAATTACTTAATAGCGTGTCGGTTATTTCATAACGATGCAATATTAGGCGAAAGACAGCGGTGAATTTCATCCACTAAAAGCTCTTTATCCATAGAATATCGATCCTTCTTAGATTAAATTTCTGCGATATCAACGAGTTTAAAGTAACGATCTTATGTACATAGATATCAAATTATAGTTCGGAAATAATTTTTTTTTTTGACTCGTCAAGAAATTAATCAAAAAATTATTTATTGGGGGAAAAAAAGAAATAAAAATGTAGCATGTGGGTGGCTACCCCAGCGAGGTGCCATCTTCGTGTTTGCTAGGTTATATCTTTTATCTTATCATACTATGAACAAAAAATAAAAGCTAGGTTTCAATGAGTCATTGTATAATTATATGATATGTATTTTATAAACAGAATTTATTGTAATGATATAGATAGATTTCTTAGACAGTTAGAGAAGAAAGTTGTTCGCAATCATGCTTTTGACAGTTAAACTTAAAAATAATTATTGCATTTTTTAAAATAATGAACATTTATTCCTTACATAAGCGATCTAATGATCAATCTTACGTTTTTTATTGTAAATTAAAATAAATAAATTATATACTTTATTTTGTACCGCTTAGGATTGAATTATAACTTTACCGAAACAGTACAAAGCATTCTTTAAGCATGAATGTAATATAATGTTACACTCATCTCAGGCCACTTGCTATTTCTTTTACAACTTTATCATGTTATTTAACAGGGGATTGAGAATTTCACGTATAAAAGGGTAATTTTTGGATATAATTAAATTAAATTGACAGTTCTTCATAATTTGCTTATGAAATTACAATTATTATCCTTCTATGACGTGCAAATATAATACAATTTAACATTTTTAAAAGTATTAAAATATAAGGACCGCAAGAAATTCCCACTTCTGTAGAACCATCCATATCCGAATTTTCCTATTTATAAACATAACTTTGTTAGAGCGAAAGACACATAAATTCTGTTTTTAGTGAAAATATATCGATCCGCTATAATTATGTAATATTCTCTGTAATATATTGTTTTTAAACCTTTGAGTTCTGATTAAATTTAGAAAATAATTTAAAAAATTGGGATAGGATACTGTTTTCTCGTCCAGTTGCGGGGAGATGCGATCACGAAAAAACCTGCTATTTCGCTGGACAAACATCCGCTTTCTCCGTAATTAGTAAGAGTGTGCAATAAACCTAAGGACTGTTCTTAGGACCATCCATAAACCGAAAATACCTGTATGAATAGAGATTAAGCTAAAAAGATTCGGTTTATGGTGGTCTCTTGGGTTTAATGCGGGTCAGTGTAACGAGGTGTAGGCCTTGGCGGCCAGACCGTGAGGGATGTCGCATGGGCCATCTCGCGCGACGTAACAGTATTTATCGAGTGACTTTCACAAAATAATTATGGTTGAAATAATATATAAATCTACATTTCTTAACACATAGTAAGGAAAACAAGAAGCCTTTCCTGTTTATGATCTAAAATATTCTATGTATAATGAGAATAAAGATGAGTATTTCTTCGAAAGTAATGATCTCGCTGAAGGCAGTTACAGTTACAACGTTATAAGATAATGACTTGAAAATAATTAAATCCTCATACTATCTACTCACAGGGGTTCCACAAGGAAGCGTCCTAGAACCCATACTATACACATTATACACGGCCAACATTCCAACAACTACCAATAGCAAAATACTGACATTCGCGGACGACACAGCTGTGCTAGTCAGGCACACTAACCCTGTAACAGCAGCCACAATGCTACAAGAGCACATCACAAAAATAGAAAAGTGGCTACAAGACAAACAAATTAAAGCCAACCCTAACAAATGCAACCACGTCACATTCACATTGAGAAAACAGATAACACCAAACATCTTCCTGAACGGCACGCAAATAACACAAACAAGGCAAGTCAAATACCTTGGACTTCACATAGATACACACTTCACATGGAAACAGCATATCAAATCAATAATAGACAAAATACAGACAGCAAGGAGACAAATGCACTGGTTAACAAGCCGAAAATCCAAACTAAGCACAGAAAACAAACTGAAAATATATAAAATAATCATAAAACCGATCTGGACATACGGAATTCCACTATGGGGAACAACAGCAATGAGTCATATAAACAAAATAGAAACAATCCAAGCCAAAATCCTTAGAACAATGGTAAACGCCCCGTGGTACGTTAGAAACGAGGACATACGGAAAGACCTGGGAATACCAACGGTCAAGGAGGAGATTACCAGATTCGCAAAAAGATACAGAGAAAGAATAGAAACACACCCGAACCAGCTGGCAGCGGAAACGAACAACACAACAAACATCGCAAGAAGACTAAAAAGGAAACACCCAATAGACCTCATAAAAGATATAACTTAGCAAACACGAAGTTGGCACCCCGCTAGGGGTAGCCACCCACATGCTATATTTATTTTTATTTCATTTTTTTTTTTATTACCAATGAGATATAACACTTACCAAATGCCCTTCAGGCAAATTGTAAAAACCAAAATAAACTAAAGAAAAAAAAAAAAAAAAACACTTACCAACCCAATAGTACAAGATTCCTCTTGTATCTATCCTATTCGTGGTTGGCGGAGAATTTCTAGAAAAAGAAAGTTGGCTTGTTGCTGCATCGATAGCTGGTTATGGGATGTTTGAAGAGTTTTTGTAAAATTCTTGAGTGGGAAAAAATAAGAAAGGTTAAAAGCCTGACGCTGCTGGGGGTGTCTCTGGTCTTCGTCTCGTTCAACATTTACGTCTGGCTTAAAGCCATCCGTTCTTAAATAATGGTTGAAAAAATAATCCTGGTTAAGTAGCGATTCGACACGACACAACATACGATTAACAGATTCAAGGATAAGCCAAAATACAATATAGATATAATTGAAAGGAAAGATACTGCTTATAAGCGGATGGTGGTTTTAAATTCTTATTTGCTTTTTATAACACTATCTCTGCGCATTTCCATATCTGTGGAAAATTCCCTAGCCTGAAGATAAAAATCTTACTCCTTTGTCCGGAATTTCTTTTAATACTTTTGCTGTTATTATATCGTATTCAGGTCTTTTCTGTTGTTGTCTTTTTTTTTTTTAGTTTTTAATTACTGCTTTCTTTTATCATTTTTGCTTAAGATTTGTTACTTGTTAATGCAATCGATATTTGGTTCTTGTGCATTTAAAAATTTTTAGAATCCATTTATATTATTATTTGCTTTACAGCATGTCTGGTGATAATTAGAAAAAATAATTTTTTTGCAGCTCCTTCCTTACAATCCAACATTTGTAGCTTGCCGGATGATTATTTTTGCAATTTGCACAGATTACCTTTTTTATTTTTTTACATATGAGCAATTAATCGAGAGATACATATCTGAACATTTGACACGAGTCCGTAATTTATTACAATAATTTTTCGTGCGTCCATGTCGTTCACACACTGTGGAATATTATTGTTAGCTCTTGGCGTTTTTACTTTTATGAACGTATCACATACCACATTGGTATCATAAATTTCCTTGTTGTTTTTGTCTTATTCAAGTTCAGAGAGAAACATTGACAATGGTATTAATGCGACACTTTTGCTGAAGTAAATTATGTTGTATAGCTTGTGTCTCCTTTCCAACAGATTTATTTTGATATATTCTATGTTAAGTTTTGGGTGTTTAATTTACTTATAATTCTCAATGAGAATTGATTGTAAAAAATCTATCAAATAAAAAAAAAGTTTTGGGTGTAATTCTTTTATTATCACCTGAAACCTTTTTCTATCTTTGTTTAGTAGGTATAATAATTTACATTTTTATTTTTTAGAATTTTTCTTACTATCCTGTATGCGTCCGAATCGAGTTCTTGTATTTCATTTTATCTTCAAATTATTTCATTATATGTTTTTTAGTTCCTATATGTAGTTTTAATGTTTCCTCGTTTAATTTAATTTACATTACATTTAATGTATAGTTTTTGATATAAAAGTAGAATGATTTTGTAAATTCTCATCACTAAGGTTTTGTAATGTTATACATCTGTTTGGCCTTTACGGATCTTTTAACCAGTTGTTATTGCTTTTCATGCTAATTAGTCTTATTTTCGTACGTGAATTTTCCAAATCCACTTTTATTCCACTTTTCCTTTTTAGTTTGGCTAGCTTCCATTGTACATTGATAACTTTTTCATTTCCGTTTGGCACCTAATAAAGAATTAAAAGTGTGTTGCAAAACGTGTTTTTTCCTAAACAAGTCAAAGTTGTTTGACTAATATTTTTGAATTTGATAAATTTACAAATTTATATCTCTTCTTAACATTTAACGCTCCAAGTGTGCCTCTCAAACACAGAGTAAGAATAGAAACACACCCGAACCAGCTAGCAGCTGAAACGTGCAACACAACAAACATCGTAAGAAGACTAAAAAGGAAACACCCAATAGACCTCATAAAAGATAATTTAGAAAAAAAACGAAGCTGGCACCCCGCTGGGGGTAGCCACCCACATGCTATATTTATTTTTATTTTATTTTTTTTTCACCAATAAGATATAACACTTTACTAAATGTCCATAAGGACAAATTGTAAAAAAACCAAAATAAAATAAAAAAAAATACTATCTACTCCTTGCATATCTATTTATTTAGCAACTGTTACTTTTATTAGAAGTGATACATAAAAATGAACTAGAAAATTTTTATTACATAACATAACATAACAACGTAAAATCGTATCAAAAGATCGACAAAAATTGATATTATTTTTTATTTCATTTACATTTGTTATCTATTATCAAATGTTTTGTACAGATTATTGCAACATAAAATATAAAAACTTCAAGTATTTATAGTACTTAATGTTACGTCCCGCGCCTTTCTGCATAAAACAGAATCCATCCCTCGAGTAAGATGGACGTCAATGTCTAAATATCTCCATTGCATACCTTCGATATTCCTAACCCATTTACATCCAAGCGCGGATTAATCCACGCGCTGCGACTTCTTCTTTTTATTTCCATTTTAATCTAAATAATTTCTTTTTAAATAAATAATTTTTACTTTTTTCCTCTATCATAAAGAATGTAGGATGCGATGTTTGCGAATGTAATATTATCTACCAATCGTTTTCAACAGTAAATTTTCGATAAACTCCATGAAAAATTCGGATATCGTTTACTGCACCTACGACCGACCGCGCGCGGTAATAGGAATCAGTCCTCTTAAGTAGGGTTATAATGCAAATGGGCTAAGGACCCATCATAAGTTTTAGCATTTTGTACGGTTAAGGTCCTCAAGACCATCCAAATATGTTTTAAGTTGAAGCGGTCATTAGGGTTATTGTTCATTCCGGGAAAGTATGGGTAATGTGGTTTTCCTCGCGTTTGGTACCTCTTCCGAGCGACCTCCCTTTGGGGGCGGCTAGTACTCTCCCTTACCCATCAACCTTTCTTCTTACCCAATTAGCAGCGATGACCGTTGCCCCCTCTTTCCTAACAAGAATTGTCATCAACGAATCCACTTAGCCCTTACCCTTAGATACACCCATCGCTAGTTTTCCTCCGGGGCATCATCGTTGCCGAATTTCACTTGCTTTGCATTTTCTGATCAGTTACCATCTTCACTTGTATCGCGTAGGACGTTCAGTTAATGTTTAACTTATTTTCTATCAGTCGACGTCTTAAGTGATATCTCCAAAAGATATATTCTACGAGAAGAAGTTGTTGGAATAAAAAGTGACACAGCAGTGAATCTCATAGTGTCACGTGACTCCACCGTTATCATCAACGTAGCAACTCCAAACAACCAGAGGATCAACCTCGGGAAGGAAACATCTTTCGCTGCACAGTAACGAGCAACGCCGTTACTTATAGCCGGAACAACGTCAATATCGCAATTACAAGATGAGCTCGTTAAGCTTGAATGCTAGACAAGAAGAGCGCATTAAACAGTTGGCACGGAAAGCAGAAGTGATGAAGAGAAAATTTGAAGCACTTCGAACGGCTTTCAATAAGCATGAGTGGGACAGATTTATAATCGACATTAAAGATTATTTTGGTGACATAAAAAAAGAACATACGATTTTCAGGCAAAATCAATCCGAATTGGACGATAGTGAAACAATGCAGAAATATATTGAATATATTCGTAATATAAACATGTATATATGGCAGACAGTCAGAAGTGGTGAATTAAATTCGCAGGGCTTATCGGGCGCCCGGGAAACATCGGAAACAAGACGCGATCAAACGGCTAAACATTTAAAAGGTCTGTTTGACATACCTCCTTTGCAGCGAACATCATATGTAGATTTACGATCTTATGCAATAAAGATAGAAACTCACTATAACGCCTTGCAAGTGCTCGAACAACCGATCGCAGATACAATACTACTGTATTTATTCACGTCCAAGTTAGATCGCGAGACCAGGTTAAAATGGGAGGAAATGACAGAAAACACACCCTTCCCAACAGTCGCAGAACTTCTAACATTTTTAAAGGAGCGCTGTGATATATTAAAATCTAAAGAATCAACACGTCACACACGAGTGCACCCATACATCACGTCGCAGGTTCCCGTATCTTGTGCTATTTGCCGTGAACCAATTGGAATTTTGAGATACAGTACCCTCATGCCAAGAACCGCCAGAGAACGCTTCATAGCCGTCAATGAGGCATCAGCGTCCATCAACGTAGTTCGGCATCATGCCGCCGGATTCTGTCGTACGTGCGGGCGACACCACTCGTTGCATAGAAGCTTGAATCAATAATTGAGACATCACTAGCGGCCTAACATCCATTCGATCTCTGACACCTTTCTGGCCACCTTTCTCGACACCTCTCTTAACACTTCCACGTATCCGAAGAGTTGCATTAAAACACAATTGAGGCATCATCAACACGATAATCTTCAAGCCCATCACCCAGGCAGAGGAGACAATGAGAAATGAAGAGACAATTTGCGAAATTATGTATATAATATATATAACTTATCAATAAACATATTTCAAAATTACCCTGTTGCATATTGCATGATGTATATATATGATCTTCCACTCGTTGTTACAATTCAATTACACTATTTGTTATGTCGCGTGAGATGGTCCGTGCGACGTCCCTTTCGGTCTGGCCGCCAAGGTCTATCCCTCGTTACCCTGACCTGCAAGAAACATTAACGTGCTTAAAACATTGGATACTCAAATTTTTAGTAGGAAATTAAAAGATAAAGTAATAAAAAAGATGAAAAGAATGTTATTACCATCGTATACATTTTTAAAAGGAACTTGGAATACTTCATCAGTTTATCATTGGGATACTTTCAGCTGAAAACAAGAATTGGGATACTTCATGTGAAGCTGACTGTCCAAACCACAGCGATCATTTTGTAAGCATAAAACTGTGTCTCCCATATTTTCGACTTTAATAGTTTGCAGATAGCGAAGTAACATTCCAAGGAGATAGCGACTAGTATCCAAACACTGATAGACACTGACACAACTGGAATGAAAAATAAACATAGCTTTTATGGATTGGTGGTACAGATTCTAAGTGAAATTCTAAGTGGTAAATAGAAATCAATTTTATTTATGATATTAAAGATATAACGTCACAAATAAGGATTACATAAATCTTCAAATAATTACATCTATTCATATTAATAGATTGCAGATATTTATGCCAATTCATATTTTTATAAACATAATTGAAGATCACAGAGGGAAATTATTATAAATTACATTTCCACTTTTTATGGAAAAATAATTTTATAATTTTATTACACTTCTGACCACTCACAAAGTTTCCTCTTTATCTGGTTTCAGATTTAAGTACCTACAAATTTTTGCCAGCCCTTTGAATATTTCAAAGATACTATTGGGTTTAGAATATTATATAATATCACACTGTTTATATAATAATATACATAGACTGGTTTCTCCAGAGTTATAGATTTGGACCTAATTATTTCCATTTTGAATATTTCACATTAAAATACATACATCCTTTTAATCACTAAGTAACATTAAAATCATAAAAGCAGTAAAACTGGATTTATCTTTTTTTTTCTATGGTTTTCAACTGAAAGAGAAGAATCTAGGCAGAAATTTATTTTGGAAATTTATTTTAAAAGGATAATATAGAGGCAAAGGATAATAGATAGCAGAATATTAAGAATCTCACTTTATAATACTATATGATTAACAAACTATAGATATGTATACAATTTTATATTCTGATATACAAAACTGAAGAAACAAGTTTCAATTGAGGACTTATTTCATCTATTATATATTGTAACAATTATAAAACTGAACTTATGATTCCAATTGAGTGGTGTATAACCTATTGGTAGTTATGGCTATAAGTCATTAATTAAAAAAACATCTTATGTTGTATATTTTATATATTTTTGCATATATTACATATATGCATCCAATGCTTTTTATATATAGCCAAATAAGCATGGTAAAATTGAATACCGTACATAGCATTCGATAGGTCCCTCAAAGAAAATCCTTTCTTCTGCAGTGTAGTATCAATTCACTTCCTTTCTTAATAAACAGTTACAGGATTAAGCGTAATTTACAATTTGTGCTTCATGTTGAGAATTGTGGACCTTAGTCCCCAAAATAAATGTATAAGAACACTCACACTACACGTAGAAATGATATTAAAATAGTTTCATATTTTTTTAATATGTGATTTACAAGATATTCGTAGATAGACACTACACGCGTCTTAGCACTCTTTTTCTCTCGCCATATTTTTCATTACCATATATACGCACAGCTGCATTCTTTTGTTTACCACACGTTACGCACGCACGTACTCCCACACACACTCATACTTATATATGCGTGTCACTACTATGCGGTTAATACTGTGTAGCACACAAAATTACATATATCTTAATAATACGTGTTGGTTTATTAAACAGACGAGTGATAAAATTGTAATAATCAGTATATATTAAAATCACTTTAAATACAAGTACAGGGATAGTATCTGCCGGTCGTAATCGTCGCTCGCTCAATGTTACTGTTCAACTCTACGCTCGCTATTCGACTGTGTGTCTCGCTATAATGACTGTCCTAGAGCAGGATAAATTATAAAATAAATAGAGGATATTTTATTTAATGATGTACATTGTCCTACATGTCTGTCAGTTTCCTCAGAAATTTTAGCATTTTTCTTTTATATATATATAAATACCTGAAAATTCACGATCTATGTATAAAATAAAATTTCGTTCAAAATTATGTAGAGCTGCAATAGTTCCGATAGTTCACTTAAAGATTACCTAAGGCAGTCACATATCATTTATAGTATACATACGTATAGCAGTATACATATACGTACACCCTTTAATTCCTATGGGCTGCGTAATCCTATTTCTTTACTAAATCTTCGGTAATTCTAAAGACCCATAAATTGTTTATCGTTGATACTGAACAGAAATTGTACGAAATATTGTTCCAGGAAAAAAGATCCTTCGTTCTATGATAATACAAAATTTTAACTTTGGTAATGTTCATTTGTGAGAACAATAAAAAACATATTCATTGAAACCTGGATATTAGGACTGTTACAATACTTTATATGCCATAATTTCCATACGTAACATACAGAGCAGTACACAGACAACAAGAAATTATTTAGAGAATTTAAAAGCTTTTTTTCTAAAAGCTTTTGTGTTTGTTTCTTTATAGAATACAATTTTATACAAATTATAATTTTGGTGAAGCAGACATAGTGTACGTGCGACTTTTACCTACAAATGCTTACACACGAACCTCCGATATGTTAAAAGGGTAATGCGTCAATTACCGTCAAGTAAACACGTGAAAAGTATTATGCTGCGAGTAGAAATATTAATTTATTAAACACGAACGAAAATGTAACAAATCTCATTCAATTTCTAGTAAAATTAAATATTTTTAAAGATTTAGTAAATCCTTTTATACATTTTATTGACGTATATGTCAAAACGTGAAACTTAAACACTTTCGAAGGTTTAGCATCTTCGGAATTACCTATTACGGGTAATTATACGCCGCCAAAACTTTCGGTTAGTCGGTAGCCAGATATGTCAAAATATCTATCATTGTTTTCTATCACGACCACGGTAGCGCTATTTCGCAGGTAATTGAACAAAGGCGAATCCTCTCTCTATCACCATTAGCAAATATTCCCTCCCTCTGTCACTACCACCCAAATAGCCGAAACTAATTAGAATTATATACACACCTGTATTACACTGTATTTTCTGTCAATTAGAAATAGTTTATTTTTTCCTCCAATGCACATATCTTGCACACTTCGCAAAAGAAATTCTCGCCAATACAGTTAACATCTCTAAACCCTAATATTATTTTATAGATATAGTATTCTGTTACATTGTTATCATTTGTTACAATTTCATTAACGCGTAATCTTTTCATCCTGTAAGGTATGAGAACACACGACATTTCATAAACATTGTTCGGCTGAAATTATGCATACATAACAATAACGTATACGCGTACGTATAGTAAAAATTACCCAAAAACTATATATTCAACGAAAAATCAAACTTAATGTAATTTTTTACATGGAGCTACAGAATGTATTTAACCATATTTGAAAATGGCACTGAGAAATACTACACAGTTGTCTCCCTACAATAACATACTAGGAAAATCAATCTGAAATGTACTGCCGCCTTCAAACATGCTCTAAATAAATTCTTATTACAGAGTGTTAATTAGCGTGAGACTATCCCTCGTTACCTGGCCGCTGTCACGTAAAATTATGCAAAAGAACAACAAAAAAGAATAAAAAAAAAGAAACTTTATTTTTCTTCTAACACTTGGTTTTACAATCTACTTCCGAGCTCTAAGCGTGACCTTTTAAGACTGAAGCTCTTATGATTTTTTACTTTCGATCGGATCCGATCGCTTTCTTTTGTTATCCCTCAACATCCCCATCGTCCACGCATTTGCCAGGCGTCCGCGGCCGTTGCCACGCGCTCTTTCTTCTAGAGCCTTCGGTGGAAGGACCGTTGGGATGTTGATGGTTCATTAGGCACTTCAGCGATATACATTGTCGCCGAGTGCCGCCACATCTTTATCTCCGATTTTAAAGTGAGCCGGTCGTGACATACCCCCCTGGTTAGATTGATCTTGGTCCTCTAAGATCTTAGTAGAATGGAATTATTTAAATGTAGATCGAAGGATATGTTTACCCCCTTTTTTTTTTTTAGGGATCATTATGAATTGGTTTTCTGCATGTAATGGTACAAAAGTTATTTCGTTAATCTTAAATATAGCAATTTTACAATATTTGTTAGTGTTCGGGAAGCTAACAATTTCAGAGGCGTAATCATGTTGTAGTTTTCGATCGTGAATTGGTTGGGTTTGTTTACAAAGCGTAATTCCTATCCCGTGAATTCAAGGCATCTAATTAAGGGTATTATTACTAGTGCTAGGGTCAGCATTATCCTGAAAAAAGTACGCTTTCAGTCGGTTACCATGTATCTTTTTCTTAGCATTGTCGATAGAAATAATGTAATAAGGAGTTTTCACATCGTTAATCCTGTAAGGTCCTAACCATTCAATGTGCAACTTATCTCTTTTATGGTCGTTGTGAATTAAAACAAAGTCTCCTTTTCTAAACACGGTCTGAGTTTTAACAATCTTTCTTTCTTGGTCTCGCTTGTATCGTTGCTTATTCTGAATAAGCGTTTTGTGAGCTGTTTCCCAATATTTATTCAGTTGTTTTTGCCAAAGTGAGTACATATCATCATAGGTAAGTGTGGGGAATTTGGATATTGCGGAAGGTAAGTTAGCTTTTCGCCCAAAGGTCAATTCAAAGGGAGAGAATCCTGTTTCCTTCATGTTTCGCGGTGTTGTACCCTAAACAAATGAAATTAAGTACTTCGTCCCATTCTTTGTCATTGTCGTGTAATGCAGTACGAATTAAATCTTTAACTGAGGCATGCGTTCTTTCGAGAGATCCGTTACTCTGTGGGTGAAATGAAGTTGTTTTGATGTGTTTGATTTTAAAAGCTTCTTCAAATTTCGTCATTAAATCGCTAACAAAATTTTGTCCCTGGTCTGTTAGGATCGTTTTTGGTGCCGAAAATATGTAAATATAGTGTTCAATGAGCGCATTAATTATGGATTCAGTTCGTTGCGTTTTAAGGGGAACTAATATCAGATATTTCGTAAGTTCATCGTGAATTGAAAGTATGTATTGGTTTCCGCGTTTGGTTTTCGTCATCGGTCCTATGATGTCCATAGCGATTTTGTCGTTAGGGTTAAGTGGCGTGTCTGAGATTTGTGGGGATTCTTTGGGCCTGATACGTGTTAGTTTCTCCTTTTGACATGTGTCGCATGTTTTCACAAAGTTTTCTACTCTTTCTAAAAGTCCGGAAATTTTGAATTTATCCTTGATCCGTTGATACGTTTTTTGTATCCCTAAATGTCCTACGGTGTCGTTATGGTTTTCCTTTATTGCTTGTAGAGTATTTCGTTTTCGTCTAGTTTTAAGATGGGATTAGGTGCATAAGTAATTTTCTTGTACGTGTCGTTAAAATATATTAGCATGAGTTTAATCTGCGTTTTCTCTAATTCAGTGAAATCGTTATTTCCTATGCCGATTTTTGTTGTATCTTTAAGAATTTTGTAAAGTCTTCTGATCCAAAGTGTCTCGTCGTATTCTCCTAAGTCGTTTCGAGTTAATTGGTAAAATGTTTGGTCATTCGGTTTAATTTCTAAGAGTTTCGGATTTTCGTTGTTCTCTTTCCATGCGTTGAATGAATTAGTGTGATCAATTACTAGGTCGAGGTTAACTACTTCGTCGCGAGTTACCGCGTGAACTCTGGATAAAGCATCTGCAGCTGTGTTATCTTTACCTTTTGTATATTCGATTTCATAGTCATATTCTTCGAGTTTAAGTCTCCAACGGATCAGTCTGCTAGAAGGGTCTTTGCAATTGTGCAACCACTTAAGAGCTTGGTGGTCGGTTCGAATAATGAAGCGTCGTCCTAACAAGTATTGTCTTAATCTTTTCACGGCCCATACGATGGCTAGAAGTTCTTTTTCTGTCGTGGTATAGTTTCGTTCGGGTGGATTCAGTGTTCTTGAAATGTAACAACAAGGATAACCGTCCTGTGACAGTATTGCTCCTAGTCCTTCGTTACTTGCGTCGGTAGTTAAGGTAAAGGTTTTGTTAAAGTCTGGATAAGCTAATATTGGGAAATTACAGAGTTTGTCTTTTAAAGTATCAAAGCTAGTCTGGTGTTTGTCAGTCCAATGAAATGGTGTGTCCTTTTTTGTTAAGTCTGTAAGGCTTTTCGCGATTTTGGAAAAGTTTCGAATGAATTTGCGGTAATAACCTGCTAAACCTAAGAATGATTTCACGTCCGTGGCATTGCGGGGTAATCGAAAGTTTTTTACAGCGTCTAATTTCTTGGGGTTTGGTTTAACTCCTTCGGATGAAACTACATGGCCTAAGTATTCTAGTTCCGGTTTTACGAATTCACATTTGTCCGATTGCAATTTAAGTCCTAATTCCCTGAGTCTCTGAAATACTATCGCGAGGTTTTCGTTATGTTCTTGAATCGTTTCTCCGAATATCACTATGTCGTCCAAATAAACAAAGCAGTATTTTCCTACAAGTCCAGTCAAGGCTCTGTCCATTAATCTTTGAAAGGTAGCGGGTGCGTTTTTAAGTCCGAATGGCATTCGATTGAACTGAAAATGCCCTTGCGGTGTCGAAAAAGCGGTATATTTTTTAGATTTCTCGTTCATTGGAATTTGGTGGAATCCTGAGGATAAATCAAGTGCCGAAAAGAATTTTGCGTTTCCTAATTGTGTTAAAATGTCGTCTATATCGGGTAAAGGGTAAGCGTCTTGTTCTGTGAGTTCATTTAGTTTCCTGAAATCGATAACTATCCTCCATTTCTGTTTTCCTGAGGCGTCTAATTTTTTTGGAACTACCCATACCGGAGAGTTATAAGGAGATTCGGATTCTTCTATAATATTTTTCTTCAACATGTCTCCTATTTGTCGCGAAATCTCGTCACGGTGACATTCCGGTGGTCTATACGATCGTGTGTTAATGATTTTGTCTTTAGTTAACGAAATTGTGTGCTGAGTTAAATTAGTACAGGGCAAAAGATCGGTTTCTAAATTAAAGATGTCAATATAATGGAAAATAATCTTTTCGATGGATTCACGGATTGGTTTTTCAATGTGATCTGTTCTCACTAGGCTTTTTAGTTTTGATACGTTGGAAAAGTCATGAGAATTTTGAATATTGCTAGAAATTTCAATGTTTTGCTCACCAGTGTTGATAAAACATACTTTAGTTGGTTTGCCTTCCAGATAGATTGTTTGAACTCTGTTTTCTCCAGGAGTTAAGTGTATTGGTTTCTGAAATAAAATGGTTTTGTCGTTTAGTCGGATTTTGTCATTGGATATTGAATAGTTATACTTCTCTAAACATGGTAGCCCAATGATTCCATCTTCGATAATAGGGAAGTTGTTCGGTACTATGTGAAAAATGTGATTTTGTCCAAAAATTCGTTTCGTTACGTATTCGTTAGTTTCGTATTTGTCTCGTCCCATAGAAAATTTTTGTTTAGGCCCTATTTGTATCGCGTTGACAGTTTTGTTACGTTTCACCAGGTTTATGCCTGCTCCTGTGTCGACCAGAAATACTCGCTCTTCGGTTCGGGTTGACAAAGGTATTGCGAGTAGTCTTCCCGTGGCGATGTTGACTCGTATGTCTCGTACGGTTCGTCCATCTCCTGGTTCGATGTTGTTCCTTGTATTTCGTCCCTTTCCTGGACTGCCTGAATCCTTGCGGGTGGTCGATCGCGCTGGCTCGGTGGTAGAAAATTTTGACACTTGTTGGCAATATGTCCCAGCTTTCCGCACTTGAAGCACTTCATCTGCGCGCGTTCAGCAGGTGGTCTATTTTCTATTTGGTTAAATGTAGCAGGTTTCTGAGCTGCTGGCGTGTTAGGCGATCTTGATGGTACATTAGATCGTCTTACCTGCATTGGCTGGTTGTTTGCGCGA
Organism: Bombus pascuorum; assembly: GCF_905332965.1. NCBI lineage: Eukaryota > Metazoa > Arthropoda > Insecta > Hymenoptera > Apidae > Bombus > Bombus pascuorum. Next base: position 825,152 of record NC_083504.1, read on the forward strand.
TTACTAGCGGAAGGTAACCGATTACATGACCAATTAGGTTGTCGTTCTTCTCGCAAGTAGCGTTCTACATCGGCTGCCTTTTTTTCAGCTTCCGGAAGATTCAAGGGTTCACTGCTTAATAATATTCGCCCTATGTCGCGTCTGAGTCCCTTTAGGAACACACGAACAGTCTTCTTCGTGATTTCTTCGGTCATAATTTTACGTGTCAGTGGTTGTGGGTACTCATTGGTTATTGCGTACAGCAAACGGTTGAGTATTCTTCTAAACCGAATATTAAAACTTTGCACTGATTCCTCGCGCCCCTGTCTCAACTCTCGTAATTGTTCTTGGTACTCATTCGAAGTCACTTGTGCTGCTAAGTTATTTCTCAGTGCGTCGTACAGATCACTGTAACACTCAATAGGAATGTTGCGAATACTTTGGGCTGCTTTTCCCACGATTTTTTCCACTTTTATTGCTTTTAGCAACAGATCTTGCTCCATACAGCGATCCTTCATACTTCTCACTTCTTTGATGAAGTCTTCAACTCCTACATCATCATCTCCGTTGAGCGTTGGGATGTAGCGTATTGCATCCTTAGCTCGTAGAGTGGGAGAAGCGGGCGGAAAATAGCCTCTTTCTTCCACCTCGGGTTGTTCGATATTGAGGTGAACAGGTGGGATGTCTGGAGCTGCTAACCCTGACAGTTTGCGTGCTTCTGCCATATTCCCGGTGCGACTGATTGCTGTCGACGCACTTTCATTGTCTTCGGTGATAATGGAAGCAAAGTCATCGGTCGCAGGGGATCCGAACCCAGTCCGTAGCGCTGCGACGGTTTTCCCGAGATTCTCGATTTCTGCTGTCCTGTGTCTGTTCTCTTCGTCATTTTGCATAGACAAACGTAACATTTCCTCTCGTAAAAGGGCAATATTCTCATTCTGTTTTTGAATACTGTCCCATATTGCTCGCAACATTGGGTCAGTTGAGGTTGAAGTTTGAGATTCGGTTGCCTTAGACATTATTGCGCTGATTTCACTTTTATTGTCACTTCGCTTGGTTCGTGATAGTTACTTTGTTGTTGCGGATGACCGTAGTCCCAAATAATTCTATCTTTCGTAGATGATGAATGTCTTTTGGTTTCCGAACAAACACTTTTCACTATCCTGGCAGGATCGCCAAAACGTCACGTAAAATTATGCAAAAGAACAAGAAAAAAGAATAAAAAAAAAAAAGAAACTTTATTTTTCTTCTAACACTTGGTTTTACAATCTACTTCCGAGCTCTAAGCGTGACCTTTTAAGACTGAAGCTCTTATGATTTTTTACTTTCGATCGGATCCGATCGCTTTCTTTTGTTATCCCTCAACATCCCCATCGTCCACGCATTTGCCAGGCGTCCGCGGCCGTTGCCACACGCTCTTTCTTCTAGAGCCTTCGGTGGAAGGACCGTTGGGATGTTGATGGTTCATTAGGCACTTCAGCGATATACATTGTCACCGAGTGCCGCCACATCTTTATCTCCGATTTTAAAGTGAGCCGGTCGTGACACCGCCAACGTTCCACGTACCGTTATTCAGACCCTCAATAAGTCTAAGGACCCACCACAAAACTTCTTAACGAAATCCTTTTAATCCTTTTAACCTGAAAGAATATCTAATTCTATAAGTGTTTTATTTTATGAATGGTCCTTAGAACAGTCCTTAGGTTTATTAAGCGCTCTTACAAATTACGGAGAAAGCAGGTAGTTACCTAATGGTAAAAGTGGGTTTCTTCTCATGAACAATGTCACCCACAAGCCACGTTGCTAATAGGCTTCCTCCATCTATTCTCATTCATTAAGTCGGTCATAATCAATGCGCATGACCTCACTTTCCTAACGAAAAGTGTGAGCAACAAATCCGCTTTCTTTGTACTTAAAATCCACCCATGCCGAGCTTTCCTCCGTAATAATACGCGAACAGACAATCAATCGACAGAAATTAAATTGCAATATCAGCTCGACAGTCAAATAACAGCCAAATCTCAGTTATAAAACAGTCAAAACACAGGCGCTAACACTAAAGGAGTCTCAGGCCGTACTCACTCGTAGTTTGGCAGTCAACATACTCACACTTGTATCAAACATTGAAGTTATTGAATTGTTGGAAATATATATATTATAACCTGTTAAAATCAGCGTTATACTCAATCAACCAGCCCTATTATTCTAATCGAAATAGAGGATTGATCTATTCGTGGCGTCGATTATTCGAATCGTAATGGGAACTTTCCGCGAACGGTAGAAACACAGGGTCAGATAAACAGAGTTGTATAAAATGAGCTGTGCTATTTTTTTCGTAATCCTGACTAATTGCATTTTTTTTTTTAATTTTTTTACATTTCACCTAGTAAATTAATCCCCCTGATTTTTTAAAAAGATTGAAGCCCTTTAATCCAATTTTAAAAAAGTTATTCTGTTTTAAAGAATGTTCGAATAATTGCGTAAAACAGTGTATATGTATGAGAAATCACAGTGTTACGTCACGAGGCTTAGTACAGGCCGTATTTCTAATCGTCGCTCGCGATCCTACAGCGTCGCAGACGGATTGTCTTATCTGCCCGACGGATAATATACAATGTATCGTCGAGCGCATAGTTGTCACCAAGCAGCGAGTTCCAGAATCGTCGATTTCAGTCCGTTATTTCATACACACAAAGAAGGTGGCATACGTGATCATAGGCGCGAACAGTTGCATGATTCGAGCGTAGTAGGAGTTATCTTCCCGAGAAGACAAAGAAATGATCGAAGGGCAATCAGTCTCATTTGAAGATTCAAACGACATACGTCGAGAGGTCTGACGATTGAAAATAAAGTCGCTTAGTCTAACGAATTCATTGAGAGATATCGTAAAGTCGGGTCGAATTTCTGTAACGCATTAACTGTATTCATAGCTAAATAATTTGCTTTTTTTTTTATTTTATTTTATTTTATTTTATTTTTCTTTTTTTTTATTTTGGTTTTTTTACAATTTGTCCTTATGGACATTTGGTAAAGTGTTATATCTTATTGGTGAAAAAAAAAAAAAAATAAATATAGCATGTGGGTGGCTACCCCCAGCGGGGTGCCAGCTTCGTTTTTTCTAAGTTATATCTTTTATGCTAAATAATTTGTGACGTTTTTATTATTATATAATTTATTGTTAAATATACAAGCTACATTAACCTGTTAATATAGTGTTAAATTCATTGAAGTACCTCTGTTATCTTAACCGAAACAGGGGAACGACTAATTCGCGGCGTCGATTATACGAATCGTAGCGAGAATTTACGCGTCTCGCTGACGCGTTTTCCTCGCGACCGCGTCTCTCCGCGAACGGTCGTAACACGCAAAAAAAAAAGTTTTAAACTGTCCAAATCTGGATAAAAAATTTGTTTTCAAATTTAATTCTCAATATGAAAAGAGACTGTATTATTGCCTAGCACAAAATGGAGAACATTTCGAAAACATACTATGAAGATTTTGCAGGACTGTTAGAATTCTTTATGTAGTTACAAAGTAGTGTAAAAAAGTGGAATTGTTACTGAGTTTACTCTATCATCTAATAATAAACAGAAAGATAGCAAAGAAATCTCGTTCGTAGCAGGAGTCTACTTTGGGGGTAATGAAACAGAAGTAAATTTGTATTTTATTAAATATCTTTTTAAGATGAAGTCTAATAAAAAGAATATTCCATAAAAGTCTTGTTATTTAGTTAATTGCATTTTAGGGGCTCCGTATAAACCGGAACCAGACGAGACCACCTAGCGCGTCGCTTACAATAGGGACAAGCGCCAAGTATCACGGGTACCTGCACGTGCCGCTAATCGACGTCCTGTTTTGCGGTCAAGTTCCAGGACAAAAAATACAACACAAACAAGAATACACAAAAGCTCCGCTCCCCAGCGGCTTAAATCCAAAAAACAAAAATAAAAAAAAATAAACACAAAAACCGTAAAACCACGACACACAATATAGCTTGGCTACGTCGTACCGTCGCGTATCGGTACTTTTGCCTAACACACTTTACTCTAATCCATTGTTTATTGTGAATTTCAAAAATGTATCAAAAAAAAAAAACAAATCTTGACAAAATAAACGATTAGAAAAAAAAAGTGCCGCTAATCGACGTGTCTAAAAGAGCTATTCAAATGGTTGAATAGCTTTGTTGAGTGGACGAATCGGTCGACTAGACCCGAGCGTCAATAAGCCGGCCTATCTGTGTTTAGACCAAGTAGATTTATTTTATTATAATAATAGTGATTGAAAGGAAAAGGGAAAAGGTTGTTCTGTTTTTCTCTTTGAGCAGAAAATCAACAAATTTGGGTCTACTCTAGCAAACCTTTTCGTTTGACAAACTACATTACAAACTACATTATTTGTTATTTGTCTTAACTACTGGAATCTTTTATCTACTGGACTAGATTTCCATGTTCACATACGGTAACTTCTTAAATTCTTTGTTACTTACCTACTGTACTGGCTGTGACTGAACCAACCTTTAGAAACTTGACGGAAACATATGTAGTTTGACAATGCTATTTTATCCCGCTCTTCGACTCGTTGTGTTGTAACGTATATTCTTCCGATTAACTTATTATAAACTTCTAATTTTGATTTTGAAGTTTTAAGAATTCGCGCTTTATATTCAGACATCTTACGATAGAGATCTTTGGAAGTTGGTTGATAAACTAAATTTGATTAACGGCCTTTTCGGTCGGGCATAGCAGCAACTCGAGGTGATTTTGCGCGTATGTGACGAGTGTTTTGTAGGTAATATAAAATGATCTTATACAAAAATACTTAACAAACATTATATTTTAATAATCCATATATACTTACATCTTTAAACATATTTTAAAATATTTTTTTTGTATTTTTTTTATGATAATTTACAGAACATCTGCCAAGATGCACGGATTGTCCTGCTTGGACTCTGGTTTCAGTGGAGCAGTTGCGCTCTGAATTGGTGGCCAGCATTAGGCTTAGTTTGTTCCTGGGAGGTGTCACCATGCTGGCACTGTACAAGGAATGCGCTGCTTCGTCCTTCATGGCGAGTTTGTCGTTGGAAGGGTCAGATGGAATGATTCCACTACTAGGTAGTGTTCCAAATATCTTCGTAATCTGAGAGCTTGTCTATAGCACTCCAGGACGACTTCAATAATGCGATTCCGAGATATCAGAACTTTGATAGTGTTGCGAGTTCGTTCGAGCTTCTCGGTCTCATTTTCATTTCAGCTTCTTCATGCGGAGATTTCTGATTCTGGCCAATCGTAGATATGATCCATCTCGGAGGTGGCAAAGGTGGTGTTATCTCATTCTGACCTGGACAATGATCCATCGATACGATGTTTTTGATTTTTAATGCTTTGCAATACTTTGCACCATTCTGTAATAGATTCGAGATCTTTGGTGGTGATGGAGGGAGTGTCCCAGATGTTGAAGAATGTGTTGAAGAACATGTCGAACAAGGTGACCAAGGAGGTGTGTAAGGAGGTGTGTAGGGAGGTGTCCAAAGAGGTACACAATAATTTGTCGAAGAGTGTGTCGAAGAGGGTGTCGAAGGTGTCGAAGGAGGTGTCGAAGGAGGTGTCAAAGGAGGTGTCAAAGGAGGTGTCAAAGGAGGTGTCGGAGGTGATATCAAAGGTAGTGTCGAAGCTGGTGTCGAAGCTGGTGTTGAAGGTGGTAACGAAGGTGGTGTCGAAGGTGGTGTTGGCGCTCGACTAGATGTTCAGCCGGTTATGCTCTGCCGATTGTTCACTTCAATTTCGTCCCAATGCAGAAGCGTATGGTGACGAAGTCCGCATATACGGCAGGATTCGGATGAGCATGAAAGAATCGAGTGCCCCTCTTTCAGGCAATTGGTGCACATGGACAATTCTTTGACGGCTGTAAGACGTTCCTTGACTGGTTTCGCCTTGAAGATATCGCACGTCCAAATTTCGTGCGATGCTTGACAGATTGGACATGCCAACGGAAAGTGCGTAGTGGTGAATGCGTTTCTCTGTGGACAGCCTTGTCGGAGAGCCTTGTGTTGTTCTGGCGTTTGCCTTGCCGGAGTATCAACGGATGTCGTTAGGTCACAATTTGCCTTTTTTTCAAGGAAATCTAATAGGTGAGTATAAGGAGGCATTCTCTTGTTCGGTATACTGAACTCCCATTGTTGTATGGTATCTGGGTTTAGTTTAGACAAGAATAGGCCAATGATATTGGTGTTTGACGTGATTGAGTCACCTAAGTTCTTCAATGCGTGGAGATGTAGTTTCATAGCGCCGATTAAATTCGCTAAGGTTGCCGGTGTTTCACTGGTCAGTCTAGGATAGTTTTGCATCGCGAAAAAGTGACGTAGACAAATCTCTCGTGGACAGTCGTATCTATTCTTGAGGGCGACGATAACGCCTGCATAGCTAATTTTAGTGCTGTTCAATGATTGAACATAACTCGCTGCTTCACCAGTTACGGATGCTTGGAGGAAATGTAGTTTCTGTACAGGCATCAATTGATCGTTTCTATCTATGATTAAAGAGAAGATTTTGTAGAAAGCATTCCAGTTTTCGATGGTGCCATCGAAGATAGGTAAACGTATTTTTGATAATTCTATTGCTATCGGCCACAATGTTGCGGATGATCTGACGCTTATAGATGTTTCCGGTTTTGATGGTTGTGCTCTACCACTGAGTTCTGTTAAATGTGTGTCCTGGGCGTGATAGAAATCTAAGATAGAGTTTTCTTCGTTGAGTAACTCTAATTCTTCTTGCACAACGTTGAATTTGCTCCACAGTTTGTCGATAGTTTTGTGGTATAACGTCAAAATATCTTTCTTCTGCTGACTTAACTTTTGATATTCGTATAATCGTTTCGACGTGAATTTGAGTCGACAGAGCAGGGCAGCTCGTTTCCGTCTCAACAAGCTGATTTGTTCATTGTTAGCCATGTTTGTGGTGAGAAGGAAGGTTGCTCGTTACTGCAGCTGTTGTGTGGATGTGCTTCGCGATGAAGTTGTTTCCTCCCCGAAGTTGACCTTCTAATTGTTGCGAGATTAAAATTATTGGAACTCGCTGCACTGATAGTGATACAATCGCGTGACACTATATGATTGTGGGTGTCACTGGGGTGTACACTGTTTCACTTGACAGTAGTGCACGTGATCTGGCGCGAAGGAGCAAAATGTTCGACCGTTCGCGGTAGCGTTTGTGGTAGCACTGAATTAACAATACACTTTTATTCCAACCACATCTTCTCGCAGGATATAAGTTTTACAGATAATGGTTAAGATGTCCACTGATGGAGGGTAAGTTAACATGTTGACTGCTCAAGCAGCCTGAAGCGACTAAATTTCTGTGACGACGCTGCCACGGAGGAAAACTAGTGATGGGTATGTCTAAGAACACGAAATGAGCCGAGTCGTTAATGACAATTTTCGTTAGGAAAGTGGGAACAATGGTCATCGCTGCCAATTGGCTAGGAAAAAAGATTAGTAGGTAGGGAAGGTCACCCGAAGTTTACCTGAAGTACCTTCAGATGCTATCTGAAGTTAAAGAAGGCTGAGGAAGGGTGCTACCTGAAGTTAAAGAAGGCTGAGGAAGGTTGCTAATGGAAGGCGAGAGAAACGGGCAGATTTCCCGTTCTTTCCCGGAGTGGACAATAAAACAATAAATTCAATAAATCTATTTCAATAAATCTATCAATAAAGATATTTTCAATTAAAAAGATACTTGTTTGGTGTGGATTTTAATTTAAAAGGTACTAAGATTTATGGTGAGTTCTTAAGAATATTAAGGGTGTGCAATAAAGATGTCTAGACCTCTGGTGGTCATCTTGCCCGAGGAAATTTAACAATTTTAACAAAATTTATACAAAATAACAAATATTAACAAAAAAGCAGAAAATTAACAATTTGTCGTGATATGATGCCGAGGTAATTGTGTCGATGAAATTCTCCGTGATATTTAATTTTCTTCTTGTTCAGTTATATTTTTTATATTCGATAATGATATGCTTGAAAGTTGTAGGTACATTACATGCTTCACATAGCCTGGTAGAAGAGAGGGCATTATAAAGAAGATGTGAAAGTGATAGTTTGGTGTGTCCAGATTTAATTAAAGTTATTGCCAGTTGTTATTTCCTATTAAATTTAGAATTTGTTATAAGACCGTAAATGTATCCTGGAAAGTATGGTATAGGGATTAATTGTCCATACGAAACATGGATGCAATTTTCGCTTCAAAATCGACAGGATTCATAGATATACCTGTGTGAAGAAACCCACGCTATTGTTACTATCTTCCCACATTTGACTAGTTTGTTATATGATTCATGAATTACTATGTACATTGCCATGCTTTGCATCTTAGATATTTAAAATAGTGGAAAGAGAATCTGAGAAAATGATCAATTCACAGTGAAGGGAATGACCAATAAAATTGAGAGCCGAAAGAAGTTTTTTTTTTTTTTTTTTTTATTTTATTTTGGTTTTTACAATTTGTCCTGAAGGACATTTGGTAAAGTGTTATACCTCATTGGTAAATAAAAAAAGAAAAATAAAATAAAATAAATATAGCATGTGGGTGGCTACCCCCAACGAGGTGCCAGCTTCGTGTTTTCTAAGTTATATCTTTTATGAACCGAAAGAAGTGTACATGTTTCAGTCATACAAATACTATTGAAATCATTCAGGCCGTATTTAATTCTTTTTTCTTTTATTATTTAATTTGTACTTTACAATTTGTCCAGCTGAACATTCGGTAATTTTTTCTAGCTTTATTGCTAAATAATAAAAAGTAGATGGCTACCCCCAGCGGTATACTATCTTCCAGTTTGACTATTTTATTTCTTTAGTGAGGTGAGTGAGATGTTTTCTCTTTATTCTTCTTTTTGTGAGAGTTTTGCTCGCTTCAGCAGCCAGCTGATTTGGATTTGTTGCCATTCTTTCCTTGTGTTTTTCTGCGTATTTGCCAATTTCTTCTTTGACTGTTGATACTTTTAAGTCTTTGCGTTCTTTTTTTTTTTTTAAATCGTTTATTTTGCCAAGATTTGTTTTTTTTTTTATACATTTTTGAGATTCACAATAAGCAATGAATTTGAGTATAGTGTGTTAGGCAAAAGTACCGATACGCGTCGGTACGACGTAGCCATGCTATATTATGTGCCGTGGTTTTTCGGTTTTTGTGTTTATTTTTGTTTTTTGGATTTAAGTCGCAGGGGAGCGGGGCTTTTGTGTATTCTTGTTTGTGTTGTATTTTTTGTCCTGAAACTTGGCCCCAAAACAGGACTCTTCGGTGGTTTACTTTTGTGTGTTGTGGGATTTTTTTTTGGGGGGGGGTGGCGGGATGAGAGGGAAGGGGAGGGGGGAAGTTTTAAGTCTGCGTATATCCTCGTTTCTGAATCTGTATTTAGTTGATTTATTTTCAGTAAAAACAGCGATTACTGTTCCAAGATTATCATTTTTAGAACCGTTGGTGTAAACGTGCATGAAATTAGGGCATTTAAAACAAAGAACATTAAACAGATTTTTCCATTCCTGAGCAGACAGTACTTCCTTCTTGTATATTACAAGCGATAAGTCGATAACGGATACTTTTAGTGCCCAGAGAGACACTTTGTAAAATCTGATTTTTTTCATAGCTGATAGATTCTAATTCGTCAAAATACAAAGGTTTATCAATTAGAAATCTTATAAAAGATATAACCTAGCAAACACGAAGATGGCACCTCGCTGGGGGTAGCCACCCTCATGCTATATTTTATTTTTATTTTTTTTTTCCCAATAAATAAGATATAATACTTTACCAAATGTCCTTCAGGACAAATTGTAAAAAAAAAAAATTAGAAATCAGACTTTGTTTATAACTTTACACTTCAGTAATTTCATTGCATTAAGTAATTACTTTTTTATTTAAAATTATATTCAACTGCTAGAATTACAATGAAATAATATCTTACAAACATTAGGGTCCCTTTTTTTATCGTTGGTAATTTTCATCTTTAACGTATTAAACATTTTCTTCTACACAGTACTTCAAAATTTGTTAACGATTTTTGTCTAAATATGAATTCTGTAAGGTGTGCTGTTGTATTTCAGTTGGTTATTGAATAATACTGGAACTGAATAAACAAGATTAAAAAATAAAAGGTTACAAACAAGATTAAATTAAATAAAAGAGATTACAAAAGTACAGGAAATAAAATAGGTTCAAAGAACTAAAAATGAGAAGACCCAAAAAAATCTACAGAAGAATAACTGAAACTATACTAAATCTACAATTAACTCCAACTTCATGTTTATACAATTCTCCTAACGTTTCTTTTTGGCTATTGAAATGATTTTGTCTATCCAAGACTGTTTTAGCCTCTTATCAAATTTCTAAAATAGCTAAAACATGTTATTTATGTAAGAAGAGTTCAATTTGAGTCTATTGGTAGTGAAGAATTCATTCAGAAAAAATATTTGCAAAAATGCATTTCATTTTCAATAGTTTCCTATCCATTTATGACTTGGACAACACTCGCCTTTCTTAGAAAAGTACGACTTTCCTGCCTATTAAATTGTGAACCTTACGACACGGACCTCATTAAGAGGCTAATGAACACCCTAAGTGCCCGATGAGCCATTCAAGAATTCTGGGTCTAAAGTAAACATCTAGTATCAATAAGCAATGCCAGAGAATAAATGCCCACGAAGAGTACACAAGTACAAGATTTGAAAGAATAAATTTCCATCCCATTAGAACCATGGTAAGAAGAAAAACCCGGAAATAGAAAGTTGGTATGTAAAGACCAGGTAAAGCTTCTTGAGAATCTTACAACAGTCTTGATCAAAACGTTATACTCTTTGTGTTACACTAAACCGTTTTAACTAAACATAACCTTATTCTGTATCTTAACGTGTTAGTGATTCTCTTCGTATATACTAAAGAGTGAAAATAAATAACCTAAACATACTACTACTCGGTATCTTTAATTTACCTCCACCTTGAGCGTAAGAAACACCCAATACACCTCATAAAAGATATAACTTAAAAAAAACGAAGCTGGCTCCCGCTGGGGGTAGCCACCCACATGCTATATTTATTTTATTTTATTTTTTTTATTTACCAATGAGATATAACACTTTACCAAATGTCCTTTAGGACAAATTGTAAAAAACAAAATAAAATAAAAAAAAAAACCTTGAGCGTTAATCTCGTTCAAAGTTCGTGATATCAACCGATCAGTTGCAACCTAATTGATCGCCACTTAATTGAGACTCTAATATGGCATCCCGCTGAGGTTAGGTTAGGGGTTAGGTTGAGGTTTACGAGGATGTCCTTTATTTCTGCGAGCAAGTGATGCTCGGGAAGGAACGGGCAGAGAGGGATAGAGAAAACTCTCACCCTTGTAGGGTAACGCAGTGGAGAAGGATGGCGGTCAGGCGACCGAGAGCCGCTTCCCCTCCGTCCCAACGGGCCACAACTAGAAGAAGGGGGGATGGCGCTAGGGGCAATGGTCCCCTCTAGCGCCAAAGTCGATAGGTAGGAGAATTTTGGACTGGCTTGAACGAACGAGCGGACGCGCGAGGGTGTGCGCTGGAGCAGATAATTCGCAAGAGGTCCCCGGAGCACTCCTGCCAGACGCGTAGAATGGCAATCGTGGAGTTAGAGTTTTTTTAAAGAGAAAGGTTGGAGTTAGGTTAAGAACCCGCTATAAATCTTAGAATTTCTATACCTATTTCAAACGAACAAATAATCATTATCCTAACAGTCCCTAAATCTATCATCTACTACGGGAAGATACGGAAAATCTGCTTTTCTCACGAACGGTACTCACGGGCGATTAGCATCCTTCCTCAACCACCAACCTAGAGATTAACCAATTAACAGCGACGTCAATTTCCTTAACTTTCCTAATGAAGATTTTCCTCGACGAATCCGATGATCTCGTATCTTTAGACATACCCCATCATAGTTTTCCTCCGTAGTATTATCGTGACGGAAAGTCAGTTGATAGTTGAAAGTTTTTCTTTTCTTTTTTTTTTTAGTTTATTTTGGTTTTTTTTTTCAATTTGTCCTGAAGTACATTTTGTAATGCATTTGCATTTGCTTATGGGTGTCCTTGGGTTTGTTGCACACTTTTGCTGATTACGAAGAAAGCACATGTGCCCCGCGAAACAGCTGGTTTTTCCCAAGAACAAGGACACCCATGAGTCACATCTGCAGGAGACTTTCTCCTCGTGTTTTGTTTATTAACATGGGCTATAACCGTTACCCTCACTTTTCTACCGAAAAGTGTAAACAACGAATCCGCGTCCTTAGTTCAGAAAGGGTACACCCACATCGAGCTTTCCGCCTAAATAGTACGAGATGAGTCAGTCACTGCTCTTACACTCGTCGGACAGTCAAGTACTTTACTACTAGTAGACTACAGTTATTCAACAACAAACACCCTTATTATCCCAAAAGAAATAAGGGGATCGCCCTGCTCGCGGTGTCGATTCGTATAATCGTAACGGGAATTTACGACACCCGTTGACGCGCCACAACGCGATCGCGTCTCCGAAGAGACTAACGAAGATACACTATACTTTAGTTTTTCTTCAGCACATATCACGAGCTATCCACCTCATACATTTCGAAATAGGTAGGAAAATCAATAGTACAATGATAAATATATGATTTTAAAAGCTTTTAAATTCCTTACATACTTAGAATTAATCAACTGGCTTAGTATATAAAAGAGTGTACTTATGTCGCATGTTATAAATGCAACTGCGTTCGTTACAACAATTCCAATTCCAAGGAATTTCTCTCGAAGATCGCGGTGAAGAATTTGCTTTGTTAAATTATTACTGGTATACTTCGTCAACTTGTGGTATATCGATACAACTTGTCAACCATCACTTAATAGCTTCTCACTAATAAAAACAATTCGTAACTATTTAATAAAGAGCAGTATATTCTTAGTTATTTTAATTTACTTAATGACGTTTAAAAATACGAATATGTTTAAAAATTATAATGTAAATACGTATATTTCATTTCATGTTTTACTAATATATCTCTAATTTAGATTAAATATCTGAAACTTGAAAGAAACTTTTAAAACTTTCAATACATCGCATACGTTTCAAATTTAGTGCATAGTTCTTAGGTTAGATTACCTTCGCTAAGATTAATCTTAGTATATGGATTTAATGCATCATACAATAACCTCTTTTTGTCAGAAAATTTTTGAAATTATCTATATAACCATAATCTTATTACGTGGTGGATATATTATATTTGATGGACTATATTTTAATTTTATTTTATATTACTATTGATAGATTAGTAAGTAGAAAGATTACATATATGCACTGTTACATAGTACGAATAAGCATACAATTTTTTATATTTCGCCTGTAACAGCAATTTGTAATTCTGTAATTGTCTTCACATAATACTTAAAATTCGCATTTTAAAATCATAATGAACAATATGTTCATTCTGAAAATATTTGTTAAAATACTAGATTTTCTTAAAGAAATCATGTTTGTTGATGTACGCATATACACGTATGCACCTTAGAGTTTAAATTCTTATAGTTATCTGGTTTGAAAATGTTCAGTTTATCAGTTTGTAAAATGTAAGAAAATTTTTACGGCATTTGGTATTTCAATTTCTCGTGTGCATTGCATAGAAACGAAGCCTCGCTGCCTCAACCAATCAAGAATCGGCTAGGCTCACTTTTGGCGGGATACCGCTATTCTACTGTCGAAGAGCGAGACGTCAAGATCTGTTGCCGTTCGAAGCGTATAATCTGAATTTCTTAGTACTTCAGTTGCTGTTAATTACATTTCATACATTACTATTAGGTTTGCTGAATTAATATCTACCTATTTAGTTATTTATTAGATACTATTAACAAAAGCTTATATAACCTTTCGAACTTCTTCCGTTTTCCATCATTGATAGTTTGTTTGATCGTTTTCATTACCAGTAGATTGTATCATAAACTTTTAAAACAGAATATAAGTTCGACTATTATTTCACTTTAATATAATTTGTTCTAATTTCGTACGTTTATGTAAACGTTTAAATACGTTTATTTATATCTTTGACTTTTTTTTTGTACAGTTCATTGATTAATTGCAAAAATGAATAATGGAATAATTAGCATTCTATTCCATGCTTTTTCATACAGTAACGTTTAGTAACGTTTGATTTATGATATACACATTTATATGACAATCATATATAATATATTTAAAACGTAATATAATATAACGTAATACTATATAATGGAATACTATATAACCTAATACAATAAAACTTAATACTATATAACATCATAATATATAACATACTATATAACGAGATACATTATAACGTGATGTAATATAACACAATACGATATAACGTAATACATTAGAACGTAATACTCTATAAACTAACATATTATAACGTAATACATTATAAGGTAATAATTTACATCTCTTCTTACTTAACAGAGGCTCGACCAGCGCATGCGTGGCGTAGAGAGGGTGTTCCATCGGTCCAACGGGTGTCAAGCTGGAGAGTAGCTGAGGCCGTTGAGACTCTCAAACCACTTCTATATTCACGGAGGTCTGGCCGAAGACATTGCCCGCGAGGGAGGGCCGCTGCATCCGGAGAATGGAACGCTCCCACCAGCGACCAAAATGGCGCATCGAAGATGAAGACAGCGACATGCTCCAGGCAATGGCAATTGTCGCAGCCTGGAACAGGGACGCCCGTAGAGAGAAGACAAGCGTGACGAAGGAGGTGAAGAACCTTCGCCGAGACACGAACACGGCATGTGATACGTCGATGCCGCGCTCCGTGCCTGATATTAGAGAGAATCCGTACTGGTGGACCTCAAAGATCACAAATCTAAGGACGAGCTGCAATCGGGCCCGCAGGCGGTTACAGAGAGCCCGCGGTCGGCGGCATCCTGACGAGGAAGAGATCGCCCTCCGCTGCGAGGTATATAAACGGGAGCGATACGCCTTACGGCAGGAAATCAAGAGAGTTAAAGCCCAATACGGAAACTATGCGGACCCCTTCCAGTCAGATGAGTCCGTCTGGTAGATGCGTGAAAATCGTAATATTATATAACGTAATATAATATAACGTAATACTATATAAGGTAATACAATATAATATAATACATTATAACGTAATATAATATAACGTAATATAATATAACGTAATATATTATAACGTAATATAATACAACGTAGTACAATATAACGTAATACAATATAACGTTGTATATTATAACATAGTATAATATTACGTAATACTGTATAACGTAATACATTATAAAATAATATAATATAAAGTAATACATTGTAAAGTATTATAATGTAATACGAACTATCATCATTTTATATTGCTCTAATTATAACTATTACAGTCTGTTAAATCCTAACTGGTTACTCAAAATTTTCCCAATTTTCCTCATTCTATCGTTTCTAATGAATAATAATTTCTAATGAAATAAAGTAGGCGACTATTTTTCAATTGTATCTTGACTAACCAGCAAGTTTTGAACGAATTATAGATTATAATGAGAATCAATTATTTCACGTAATTGAACGACGCTGAATCCTTTCTACATAAAAAAAATCGTAGCAAGAGAGAATTCCAAGTTTTGACATACTCGCCATTATTCAATCCACCATTGATAGGGGCAGTTTTTTTCTTTCATTATATATATTTTTTTTTAACCAAAGCATAAAACAATTATAAGACGTTAATAATCTAGTCTGTCTGAATTTTTGGATCCTGATGCAATGGATTACTGAGCAAGGACGAATGCCTCCATCAGAAACATGGCATTGCTAGTGTGTTTTCTTTTCTTTCTTTTTTCGTTTTTTATTTTGTTTACGACAATTCGTCGAGATTCGTCTTAACACGACAACCATCGATACCACAGGACTGCTCCTGAGATTTTCCCACGTTACCTCATTGTATTTATTACCCCGTATAGGTTTCGTTTTATCCCTTCCGCCATTCTCCTTATTTTACTTCTTCTTCTTCCCTCTTAATCCCACGGTGTACGTATATTGTGAGAAGACGAAGATCTTTTGAGAGATTGATCTAACAACATTCACTGAATCGAATCACACGTCTGGTTTTTCGATTTCAAAATTGAAAATAATCGTCACCTGGTCGCGATGATCCCTGTTTCACCATCTTCGTTCGAGATAAAAAGGAACCAACGCGAAGTGTATTCGTGTCGAATACCATCATGTTACCTCGATCAATCATTGTGCTATATTTATGTAAGTTGTGCAAAATAAGTTATTTGTATAGTTTACTTTAAACCTCATTTCGAGTCAGTCTACTCCTCGCTGCCTTTTGTAACAACTTTCGATCATCTTTCATTCAATAAAAATAAATAAATAGGATAGCAACCTTTTTGATCTTTTTTTTTAAGCATTGTGTACAAAATCTCTGTTATACATGTAGAAGGTTGCTGAACGTATATTATCATAGGCTGATATAATTGCGTTTTGCATGCATAACGTATGCAATAATTGACCATAATCCAGTGCCCCAAATGGCCTCGCATAAACGCAGTGCTCGACTCTCCATGCTACCGATGCTCCAATGGAAAGGGAAATTTTGATAGCACACCATGTGACCAACGTACAGCAGTAAACCATTCATACCTACGAATAATCGAATATAATCGTTTTTACATTTATTGCAAAAGAGTGTGAAACAGTAAACAGGTTGCGCGCCAACTTGAATTTTTCTTAATACTATCTTTTAACAATCTAATAAAACGTTTATTGCCGCTGTTTCAAATTTATATATAAGTTATAGTACATTTGAATCGTTAATTAGAAAAATAGCTATTTGATATCTGCTAGCTAGTAAGATACTAACTGCTTTGAGAAGTGTATCGAAAACGATAATGGTTTAGAAAACTACGTTTTTCTCAGTAGCATTAATTCTTCAAACAGGTCTTAAATCGATTTGGCGCGAAACCTGTTTGGTGGTTGTGTAATCTCGTGAAAGTCATACCAGGAATACGAAAAGGTCCACCGTTCCAAACCTTGACGACATCTACGAGCAAGTAACAAGCAGAAAGGAAAGCCAAGGAAAAAGACGTGGTTACGAATACGAATGACAGTGACCTGCATATATAATAGCAAATAAATACGGTTTTATAATGTAATTGATACGACGTTGTCCTTTTTTGGAAACGTACCATAATTTTTTGTTGACGGGAATTACGTTGGTAAAATGAAGAACGCATCCTACGCAACCGAAGAATGCAGCCCATGCTAACCATCTGACTACACGTTCTTTCCAGTCTTTGTAAGTCATCATGATTATGCCAGCGTGTAGGCCAAGAAAGACTTGGAATGCCGCTGTGAGGGTACCTTGATAAACATAGTATTTTAAAAATAATTACTTAGAAATGTCGAAAAGAAAGATATCGAATGAATAATATTCATTTCCACGTGAAGTATGTTATTATGGAACTCTCTGAAAAGTAAAATTGGAAAAAAGTTAAAAATTCTTCCTAATAAATTTAAATAAATTTGTGCAGTGTGCAAGTTGTGCAGTGGAAAAGAAAAGTTAAGATAACAATTGAAAATCCGCCGAATAAATTTTCACAATACTTTAATGGAAGACAGTGTACCCAGAATTCCTTCAGGATCGTACGGTCCAGACTTATAAACCGTAGCTGAATGGTGCAAATGAGCTTCTTTAAGTATCATTCTATCAATGTAGCCTGCTGCACCGCCCACACAGTCAAAGTATTTCGCGTCGTCGTGAAGACCACCGGGACCAAGATATCCACTAAGAATAATCACTTTTGATGCATTCGTAAAAACACAATTGTCATTCATTAAATCATACGTACATACGTGGGGCATCCTGGAACGTTTAAGCAGAATGTTATGACGCAATGAACGACCACAATCACGAGCATCACGCACCATTGAGGAAGAAGTAGAAGAAAATCTTGCACTTCTCGTAACATTGGAGACTATGAATGAAAATGAAATATTTTGTAAATCAATGTTTCCGAGAAGATATATAAAAATATTTGATACTTCTACAGGGAGATACATACAGAAAATGTTCATTTATAAGTATGTATACATAAAAGATATAACTTAGAAAAAACGAAGCTGGCACCCCGCTGGGGGTAGCCACCCACATGCTACATTTATTTTTATTTTATTTTTTTTTCTTCACCAATAAGATATAACACTTTACCAAATGTCCATAAGGACAAATTGTAAAATAACCAAAATAAAATAAAAAAAAAATAAGTATGTATACACTTACTTGTATCTTGCTTGGTCTCCTTGACATTAAAAGGAAATATAACAGAGCGACAACGAAATAAGTTATACCGAATCGTTGCAGAACACCGAATATGCGAATGGTTTCAAGCTGGCCACCTGTGCTCACCGTATTCAGAGACAACCCGATTAGAAATAAAAGTATGCTCCTCTGCCATATAAAAAGTAAAATATAAATAAATTAAGATTGAAATACAAAGTAAAAATTTTAATTTGCATAAATTCGATATTTCCCACTACAACTGTTTGAATGCAAATTACATTCTACCAGTTTTTCTCTGCAACTGTTTGAATGCAAATTACATCCTATATTTTCCTCTGTAACTGTTTCAATACAAACTAAATTTTATATTTATCCGTGAAATTGTTATCAATTACTTTGACGATTCCGTATAATATCTGGTGTTTCGGTGTCATGCGCTTCATCTGACTGGACATCGCTATGGGGATACACACGCCCATGATCCATATAAAACAAGGGAACAACAAATCTCCCAAAAGTAATCCATTCCAAGTCGCATGACCAAGAGTCCTATAACCACCCGATCCATCGTTCACGAATATCATCAACAACGTACTGGCCCTATAACATTAAACTTTTCTTAAATACTATAATATTTTGTAGAGAGCGATTTTATTAAAAGAAAAATAAATAGAATAGAAACATTTACCCCCGCACCGTGTCAATCGCCTTCACCCGACGTTTCGCGGGTTGTTTCATCGCGCCATCATCCGCCTGACTTTTCATATATTTCTTCCTGCATACGTGCCATAGTGATTTCAAGCCAGACAGACCAAATAGAACGAGTAACAATACTCCAAAAATAACAAGAAGCTCTGAAAAAATTACACTTCTATCAACAAGATCGTTAAACACTATTTTGCTTAATCTCTTCTATAATCAAGTTACTATCGTACATCTTAATAAATTCAGTCAGATATAACATGACTGTTATCTACAAGCATTCGGTAAATATTTATAATCATCGAACGAATCTGATATTGCGATACAAATAAATAAGATCTGGATAAAGTCTAAACACAGATTTATACATATAACAATTACTGATTATTTTTCAATTTTAATTAGAAATTCTATTTGATGCAGGGAGCCTTGCCTGTATAAGGATAAGTTGGCGCGTTCAGAACCTTTATGTCGCAGCTTCGATTTACTATAGAAAGTTCGTACACACCGAACTGTCCAAGGTTCGGAGTCAGCTCACAGATCACGTTGCTGAAATGTGAAAAAAATGTAAATCGTATAAAGCTGGACGGCGGTAACTTTAAGACACGTTGAATCGTGATACTTCTTTCGGTCAACCAAATGTACCTGGCATTTTTAGCTGATATAAATTCGTTGGGATCCTTGGCATCCAATACTCTCAAGCTCGTGGATCGAATAGTATCAATCGTTACGCTGGAAGTCCAATTTACTACGATCTGCTTAATCCTAGTATATGGACACTGTAACGAGATTATTCTCTGTGGTATGACTACATTTTTATAGAGAAAAATATATGTCTAGATTAAAGAAGTTGATTAATTTCAAAATTCCAACATTAAGATGTTATCGAATTAACTGCATTTATTAATTCATCCTGTATACCACAAGTATCACACCAATAAATTATTTCACTCGTGTAACGGTACGACATAATAAATCGAAAATGAAGAAGGATTCGAGAAATAGATCTCGATTAAAGAAGTTGATTAATTTCAAAATTCGAACATTAAAAGGTTATCGAACTAACTGCATTTATTAATTCATCCTGTATACCACAAGTACCAATAAATTATTTCTTTCGTGTAACGGTACGACATAATAAATCGAAAATGAAAAAGGATTCGAGAAATAGATCTCGATTAAAGAAGTTGATTAATTTCAAAATTCGAGCATTAAAAGGTTATCGAACTAACTGCATTTATTAATTCATCCTGTATACCACAAGTATCACACCAATAAATTATTTCACTCGTGTAACGTTACGACATAATAAATCGAAAATGAAAAAGGATTCGAAGAATGAAAGAAAAAGAAAACTAATCCTCAACGCTCAAGTGTGCATCTCAAGCATCGCCGATGCGCGGCGCTCTACTTTTTAAAATCTGACAGTTAACACTTTACTGACCACTAGCGGTTCAACAGTATACGCATGTCCGACTGACAGCTTAGGCGCAGATTCTCCCTGGAGCCGGCTCTGTTTCGGTTTAGACTCTCCAACACCATTCTTTTCGTTCATTGCGAACGGTAAGTTTTTCAAATTGCTATAAAACTGTGGAAGCTTACAAAGCAACGCAACTGACGCAACTGAGCAAGGTATCTTAGTACTAAATAACAAATTACTGCTCTAATAATGAGAAAGATTGTCGGCGACAAAAAGCTGATTAACAGGGTATCGGTCGGTAAGCATCGGTGACAAAAAACCTATTAATCGACTATCAGTCGGTAAAGTGTTAAAAACTTACTAGTATGATGAGAATAAGTTGGAGTTGGCGGTTGGTATTCACAATTGAAAGTCGAAGCGTTAAGGGTTAACTTCTTCGTCTGTATCGTAAAAAATATATTACTGAACGGTGGATTTTTATGCAAATTCATATTTTGCTAAGCGCAATTAGGAAAGTGGAACCCCAATACCAACTTTTTTCATTCTGTAAATATTATGACGATTAATTTACTATAAATGTTTTCCATGTGTTCGCGTATTTAAATTTATAAATGTATAAACTTAACTTCAAATTTAACCTGTGACTCCAATCAACATTTGAGCGCATTCTTGGAATATTCGTAGAAAACGGTATCGCACAGAACCAGGCAAAAGTATGCAAAGCACGAAAAAACATAAAAAGAGCATGTCCTTGCGTGACTCACCAGCGCGCAATCCGCGGAAAGCAAGTAGAGCCAGGCGTTCGAATCTTCTGTGCGTAAGTTGATACAAGCCTCGTCGTATCCAAGGGTGTCCTGGTCACAGATCCACTCGTCCATTGTCTCCATGTCACGCTGAACAGAGAATAAACGCTGGATAAAGAACAACTCGTGGTGCACGCTTCGAAAGTCGCGCGAGGAATCACGGCTGATGGCTAGATTTAACACGCATCCTTAATTTGGGAGAAATGTTTACAACACGTTCCATATACGGTGACCGGGAAAGTGGAACGCTAAAAACCGAATTTTTACCATGAGTTCTTCTGCCATTTATGGTATGATAATAAAGTATCTAGATGAAATAAAAATGTTCTTACGCGGCACAAGAAGGAAAATATTTGAATTTTTCGCTTGAATCCTTGAAATTTGAATTTTTTGATTAATTTCTTGACGAGTCAAAAAAAAAAAATTATTTCCGAACTATAATTTGATATCTATGTACATAAGATCGTTACTTTAAACTCGTTGATATCGCAGAAATTTAATCTAAGAAGGATCGATATTCTATGGATAAAGAGCTTTTAGTGGATGAAATTCACCGCTGTCTTTCGCCTAATATTGCATCGTTATGAAATAACCGACACGCTATTAAGTAATTTCTAGAGTACGTTTAAATACATTCATAAATATACTTCGTTTAAAGAAAGAGAGAAAAATAAGAAATTAATAGATAAAATACCTGGTATGTTCTTCAGAATCACAAGTAGATGCGCATTACAAATGCTAAGACCTTAAGGAGGAAAAATGTCGAGCAGTCGTCACGGGACGAAAAACAAAGAACAATCGGTGCTTCTCAGCGCAAAATAGTTAATACAAGGTATATAATAAGCTAACTGGATAATTCGCAATAACGATCGCCGCTCTAACGGTATGTTACCACATATGCGTATGTATATCGACGTTCGGTCAGCAAATGTTTCCACGATCAAATATTGCGCGGCCGCGGTTTAATCAGCGCGAGTTGGAACGAGAGTGGTGCGACAGCTTTTTAATATCGCGCCGTGTGGTGGCGAACAGACAGCCGGCTCGAGTCGTCACGAATCACGTGGGTGCATCGACTGACATTTCACCTGGCATTCAGCAGGAATTTTACCTGGCCACTAACCGAGCCATCGCGATCTCCTGCATACAGTATCGGCCGCCTTGAAACAGACTTTTTATCCGACGGACTTTGGAACGTGTTTACCGAGCATCGTTCAACGCCTTATGGTCTGCGAGATCGATGTAATTCTTGTTCGTAACAGATGTTCCATGTAACGGAACTTCTTGTAGGATATTTTATGAAATTCTATGATCGGTGCAACTGAGTAGCGGTTTTTAGTACTTTCTAATACGGTTCGATTGAAATTGAAATAATTTGGCGCTATGCGAGAAGACACAATACGAAAAATCGATTTATACGCAGAGCAGATTTTCTCTTCCTGGCTTCTGCTTTTTTCAGCTGAGTTTAACGGGATCGAATGAAAAAATGTATAGCGAAACGTGAACATCATTCTGGAATCATACAATCGGAGATAGGTAACCTTGGACAGGTGAAAATCGACATGCACATTGACCTGAATTGGAGAACTCGATAAAAGGGACTTGAAACGTATGAAAATCGATAAAGCCTTAGCATGCGATGAACTTAAATTGAATGAAATCATTGAGGTCACTTGATTCCTATACTATTATCAGGAATATTATTTGAAGTATAGGTACAAGTATTTATTCGTGTTATCACAATTGCTGATAAATTTAATTGATTAATTGATAGATATATCAATAATAATACAATCGCGGATGAGATATAAGATGGAACATGCACTCAATATTCGATGTATAACGGTCGCGGGGAGATGCGATCACGAAAAAACCTGCTATTTCGCTGGACAAACATCCGCTTTCTCCGTAATTAGTAAGAGTGTGCAATAAACCTAAGGACTGTTCTTAGGACCATCCATAAACCGAAAATACCTGTATGAATAGAGATTAAGCTAAAAAGATTCGGTTTATGGTGGTCTCTTGGGTTTAATGCGGGTCAGTGTAACGAGGTGTAGGCCTTGGCGGCCAGACCGTGAGGGATGTCGCATGGGCCATCTCGCGCGACGTAACAGTATTTATCGAGTGACTTTCACAAAATAATTATGGTTGAAATAATATATAAATCTACATTTCTTAACACATAGTAAGGAAAACAAGAAGCCTTTCCTGTTTATGATCTAAAATATTCTATGTATAATGAGAATAAAGATGAGTATTTCTTCGAAAGTAATGATCTCGCTGAAGGCAGTTACAGTTACAACGTTATAAGATAATGACTTGAAAATAATTAAATCCTCATACTATCTACTCACAGGGGTTCCACAAGGAAGCGTCCTAGAACCCATACTATACACATTATACACGGCCAACATTCCAACAACTACCAATAGCAAAATACTGACATTCGCGGACGACACAGCTGTGCTAGTCAGGCACACTAACCCTGTAACAGCAGCCACAATGCTACAAGAGCACATCACAAAAATAGAAAAGTGGCTACAAGACAAACAAATTAAAGCCAACCCTAACAAATGCAACCACGTCACATTCACATTGAGAAAACAGATAACACCAAACATCTTCCTGAACGGCACGCAAATAACACAAACAAGGCAAGTCAAATACCTTGGACTTCACATAGATACACACTTCACATGGAAACAGCATATCAAATCAATAATAGACAAAATACAGACAGCAAGGAGACAAATGCACTGGTTAACAAGCCGAAAATCCAAACTAAGCACAGAAAACAAACTGAAAATATATAAAATAATCATAAAACCGATCTGGACATACGGAATTCCACTATGGGGAACAACAGCAATGAGTCATATAAACAAAATAGAAACAATCCAAGCCAAAATCCTTAGAACAATGGTAAACGCCCCGTGGTACGTTAGAAACGAGGACATACGGAAAGACCTGGGAATACCAACGGTCAAGGAGGAGATTACCAGATTCGCAAAAAGATACAGAGAAAGAATAGAAACACACCCGAACCAGCTGGCAGCGGAAACGAACAACACAACAAACATCGCAAGAAGACTAAAAAGGAAACACCCAATAGACCTCATAAAAGATATAACTTAGCAAACACGAAGTTGGCACCCCGCTAGGGGTAGCCACCCACATGCTATATTTATTTTTATTTCATTTTTTTTTTTATTACCAATGAGATATAACACTTACCAAATGCCCTTCAGGCAAATTGTAAAAACCAAAATAAACTAAAGAAAAAAAAAAAAAAAACACTTACCAACCCAATAGTACAAGATTCCTCTTGTATCTATCCTATTCGTGGTTGGCGGAGAATTTCTAGAAAAAGAAAGTTGGCTTGTTGCTGCATCGATAGCTGGTTATGGGATGTTTGAAGAGTTTTTGTAAAATTCTTGAGTGGGAAAAAATAAGAAAGGTTAAAAGCCTGACGCTGCTGGGGGTGTCTCTGGTCTTCGTCTCGTTCAACATTTACGTCTGGCTTAAAGCCATCCGTTCTTAAATAATGGTTGAAAAAATAATCCTGGTTAAGTAGCGATTCGACACGACACAACATACGATTAACAGATTCAAGGATAAGCCAAAATACAATATAGATATAATTGAAAGGAAAGATACTGCTTATAAGCGGATGGTGGTTTTAAATTCTTATTTGCTTTTTATAACACTATCTCTGCGCATTTCCATATCTGTGGAAAATTCCCTAGCCTGAAGATAAAAATCTTACTCCTTTGTCCGGAATTTCTTTTAATACTTTTGCTGTTATTATATCGTATTCAGGTCTTTTCTGTTGTTGTCTTTTTTTTTTTTTGTTTTTAATTACTGCTTTCTTTTATCATTTTTGCTTAAGATTTGTTACTTGTTAATGCAATCGATATTTGGTTCTTGTGCATTTAAAAATTTTTAGAATCCATTTATATTATTATTTGCTTTACAGCATGTCTGGTGATAATTAGAAAAAATAATTTTTTTGCAGCTCCTTCCTTACAATCCAACATTTGTAGCTTGCCGGATGATTATTTTTGCAATTTGCACAGATTACCTTTTTTATTTTTTTACATATGAGCAATTAATCGAGAGATACATATCTGAACATTTGACACGAGTCCGTAATTTATTACAATAATTTTTCGTGCGTCCATGTCGTTCACACACTGTGGAATATTATTGTTAGCTCTTGGCGTTTCTACTTTTATGAACGTATCACATACCACATTGGTATCATAAATTTCCTTGTTGTTTTTGTCTTATTCAAGTTCAGAGAGAAACATTGACAATGGTATTAATGCGACACTTTTGCTGAAGTAAATTATGTTGTATAGCTTGTGTCTCCTTTCCAACAGATTTATTTTGATATATTCTATGTTAAGTTTTGGGTGTTTAATTTACTTATAATTCTCAATGAGAATTGATTGTAAAAAATCTATCAAATAAAAAAAAAGTTTTGGGTGTAATTCTTTTATTATCACCTGAAACCTTTTTCTATCTTTGTTTAGTAGGTATAATAATTTACATTTTTATTTTTTAGAATTTTTCTTACTATCCTGTATGCGTCCGAATCGAGTTCTTGTATTTCATTTTATCTTCAAATTATTTCATTATATGTTTTTTAGTTCCTATATGTAGTTTTAATGTTTCCTCGTTTAATTTAATTTACATTACATTTAATGTATAGTTTTTGATATAAAAGTAGAATGATTTTGTAAATTCTCATCACTAAGGTTTTGTAATGTTATACATCTGTTTGGCCTTTACGGATCTTTTAACCAGTTGTTATTGCTTTTCATGCTAATTAGTCTTATTTTCGTACGTGAATTTTCCAAATCCACTTTTATTCCACTTTTCCTTTTTAGTTTGGCTAGCTTCCATTGTACATTGATAACTTTTTCATTTCCGTTTGGCACCTAATAAAGAATTAAAAGTGTGTTGCAAAACGTGTTTTTTCCTAAACAAGTCAAAGTTGTTTGACTAATATTTTTGAATTTGATAAATTTACAAATTTATATCTCTTCTTAACATTTAACGCTCCAAGTGTGCCTCTCAAACACAGAGTAAGAATAGAAACACACCCGAACCAGCTAGCAGCTGAAACGTGCAACACAACAAACATCGTAAGAAGACTAAAAAGGAAACACCCAATAGACCTCATAAAAGATAATTTAGAAAAAAAACGAAGCTGGCACCCCGCTGGGGGTAGCCACCCACATGCTATATTTATTTTTATTTTATTTTTTTTTCACCAATAAGATATAACACTTTACTAAATGTCCATAAGGACAAATTGTAAAAAAACCAAAATAAAATAAAAAAAAATACTATCTACTCCTTGCATATCTATTTATTTAGCAACTGTTACTTTTATTAGAAGTGATACATAAAAATGAACTAGAAAATTTTTATTACATAACATAACATAACAACGTAAAATCGTATCAAAAGATCGACAAAAATTGATATTATTTTTTATTTCATTTACATTTGTTATCTATTATCAAATGTTTTGTACAGATTATTGCAACATAAAATATAAAAACTTCAAGTATTTATAGTACTTAATGTTACGTCCCGCGCCTTTCTGCATAAAACAGAATCCATCCCTCGAGTAAGATGGACGTCAATGTCTAAATATCTCCATTGCATACCTTCGATATTCCTAACCCATTTACATCCAAGCGCGGATTAATCCACGCGCTGCGACTTCTTCTTTTTATTTCCATTTTAATCTAAATAATTTCTTTTTAAATAAATAATTTTTACTTTTTTCCTCTATCATAAAGAATGTAGGATGCGATGTTTGCGAATGTAATATTATCTACCAATCGTTTTCAACAGTAAATTTTCGATAAACTCCATGAAAAATTCGGATATCGTTTACTGCACCTACGACCGACCGCGCGCGGTAATAGGAATCAGTCCTCTTAAGTAGGGTTATAATGCAAATGGGCTAAGGACCCATCATAAGTTTTAGCATTTTGTACGGTTAAGGTCCTCAAGACCATCCAAATATGTTTTAAGTTGAAGCGGTCATTAGGGTTATTGTTCATTCCGGGAAAGTATGGGTAATGTGGTTTTCCTCGCGTTTGGTACCTCTTCCGAGCGACCTCCCTTTGGGGGCGGCTAGTACTCTCCCTTACCCATCAACCTTTCTTCTTACCCAATTAGCAGCGATGACCGTTGCCCCCTCTTTCCTAACAAGAATTGTCATCAACGAATCCACTTAGCCCTTACCCTTAGACACACCCATCGCTAGTTTTCCTCCGGGGCATCATCGTTGCCGAATTTCACTTGCTTTGCATTTTCTGATCAGTTACCATCTTCACTTGTATCGCGTAGGACGTTCAGTTAATGTTTAACTTATTTTCTATCAGTCGACGTCTTAAGTGATATCTCCAAAAGATATATTCTACGAGAAGAAGTTGTTGGAATAAAAAGTGACACAGCAGTGAATCTCATAGTGTCACGTGACTCCACCGTTATCATCAACGTAGCAACTCCAAACAACCAGAGGATCAACCTCGGGAAGGAAACATCTTTCGCTGCACAGTAACGAGCAACGCCGTTACTTATAGCCGGAACAACGTCAATATCGCAATTACAAGATGAGCTCGTTAAGCTTGAATGCTAGACAAGAAGAGCGCATTAAACAGTTGGCACGGAAAGCAGAAGTGATGAAGAGAAAATTTGAAGCACTTCGAACGGCTTTCAATAAGCATGAGTGGGACAGATTTATAATCGACATTAAAGATTATTTTGGTGACATAAAAAAAGAACATACGATTTTCAGGCAAAATCAATCCGAATTGGACGATAGTGAAACAATGCAGAAATATATTGAATATATTCGTAATATAAACATGTATATATGGCAGACAGTCAGAAGTGGTGAATTAAATTCGCAGGGCTTATCGGGCGCCCGGGAAACATCGGAAACAAGACGCGATCAAACGGCTAAACATTTAAAAGGTCTGTTTGACATACCTCCTTTGCAGCGAACATCATATGTAGATTTACGATCTTATGCAATAAAGATAGAAACTCACTATAACGCCTTGCAAGTGCTCGAACAACCGATCGCAGATACAATACTACTGTATTTATTCACGTCCAAGTTAGATCGCGAGACCAGGTTAAAATGGGAGGAAATGACAGAAAACACACCCTTCCCAACAGTCGCAGAACTTCTAACATTTTTAAAGGAGCGCTGTGATATATTAAAATCTAAAGAATCAACACGTCACACACGAGTGCACCCATACATCACGTCGCAGGTTCCCGTATCTTGTGCTATTTGCCGTGAACCAATTGGAATTTTGAGATACAGTACCCTCATGCCAAGAACTGCCAGAGAACGCTTCATAGCCGTCAATGAGGCATCAGCGTCCATCAACGTAGTTCGGCATCATGCCGCCGGATTCTGTCGTACGTGCGGGCGACACCACTCGTTGCATAGAAGCTTGAATCAATAATTGAGACATCACTAGCGGCCTAACATCCATTCGATCTCTGACACCTTTCTGGCCACCTTTCTCGACACCTCTCTTAACACTTCCACGTATCCGAAGAGTTGCATTAAAACACAATTGAGGCATCATCAACACGATAATCTTCAAGCCCATCACCCAGGCAGAGGAGACAATGAGAAATGAAGAGACAATTTGCGAAATTATGTATATAATATATATAACTTATCAATAAACATATTTCAAAATTACCCTGTTGCATATTGCATGATGTATATATATGATCTTCCACTCGTTGTTACAATTCAATTACACTATTTGTTATGTCGCGTGAGATGGTCCGTGCGACGTCCCTTTCGGTCTGGCCGCCAAGGTCTATCCCTCGTTACCCTGACCTGCAAGAAACATTAACGTGCTTAAAACATTGGATACTCAAATTTTTAGTAGGAAATTAAAAGATAAAGTAATAAAAAAGATGAAAAGAATGTTATTACCATCGTATACATTTTTAAAAGGAACTTGGAATACTTCATCAGTTTATCATTGGGATACTTTCAGCTGAAAACAAGAATTGGGATACTTCATGTGAAGCTGACTGTCCAAACCACAGCGATCATTTTGTAAGCATAAAACTGTGTCTCCCATATTTTCGACTTTAATAGTTTGCAGATAGCGAAGTAACATTCCAAGGAGATAGCGACTAGTATCCAAACACTGATAGACACTGACACAACTGGAATGAAAAATAAACATAGCTTTTATGGATTGGTGGTACAGATTCTAAGTGAAATTCTAAGTGGTAAATAGGAATCAATTTTATTTATGATATTAAAGATATAACGTCACAAATAAGGATTACATAAATCTTCAAATAATTACATCTATTCATATTAATAGATTGCAGATATTTATGCCAATTCATATTTTTATAAACATAATTGAAGATCACAGAGGGAAATTATTATAAATTACATTTCCACTTTTTATGGAAAAATAATTTTATAATTTTATTACACTTCTGACCACTCACAAAGTTTCCTCTTTATCTGGTTTCAGATTTAAGTACCTACAAATTTTTGCCAGCCCTTTGAATATTTCAAAGATACTATTGGGTTTAGAATATTATATAATATCACACTGTTTATATAATAATATACATAGACTGGTTTCTCCAGAGTTATAGATTTGGACCTAATTATTTCCATTTTGAATATTTCACATTAAAATACATACATCCTTTTAATCACTAAGTAACATTAAAATCATAAAAGCAGTAAAACTGGATTTATCTTTTTTTTTCTATGGTTTTCAACTGAAAGAGAAGAATCTAGGCAGAAATTTATTTTGGAAATTTATTTTAAAAGGATAATATAGAGGCAAAGGATAATAGATAGCAGAATATTAAGAATCTCACTTTATAATACTATATGATTAACAAACTATAGATATGTATACAATTTTATATTCTGATATACAAAACTGAAGAAACAAGTTTCAATTGAGGACTTATTTCATCTATTATATATTGTAACAATTATAAAACTGAACTTATGATTCCAATTGAGTGGTGTATAACCTATTGGTAGTTATGGCTATAAGTCATTAATTAAAAAAACATCTTATGTTGTATATTTTATATATTTTTGCATATATTACATATATGCATCCAATGCTTTTTATATATAGCCAAATAAGCATGGTAAAATTGAATACCGTACATAGCATTCGATAGGTCCCTCAAAGAAAATCCTTTCTTCTGCAGTGTAGTATCAATTCACTTCCTTTCTTAATAAACAGTTACAGGATTAAGCGTAATTTACAATTTGTGCTTCATGTTGAGAATTGTGGACCTTAGTCCCCAAAATAAATGTATAAGAACACTCACACTACACGTAGAAATGATATTAAAATAGTTTCATATTTTTTTAATATGTGATTTACAAGATATTCGTAGATAGACACTACACGCGTCTTAGCACTCTTTTTCTCTCGCCATATTTTTCATTACCATATATACGCACAGCTGCATTCTTTTGTTTACCACACGTTACGCACGCACGTACTCCCACACACACTCATACTTATATATGCGTGTCACTACTATGCGGTTAATACTGTGTAGCACACAAAATTACATATATCTTAATAATACGTGTTGGTTTATTAAACAGACGAGTGATAAAATTGTAATAATCAGTATATATTAAAATCACTTTAAATACAAGTACAGGGATAGTATCTGCCGGTCGTAATCGTCGCTCGCTCAATGTTACTGTTCAACTCTACGCTCGCTATTCGACTGTGTGTCTCGCTATAATGACTGTCCTAGAGCAGGATAAATTATAAAATAAATAGAGGATATTTTATTTAATGATGTACATTGTCCTACATGTCTGTCAGTTTCCTCAGAAATTTTAGCATTTTTCTTTTATATATATATAAATACCTGAAAATTCACGATCTATGTATAAAATAAAATTTCGTTCAAAATTATGTAGAGCTGCAATAGTTCCGATAGTTCACTTAAAGATTACCTAAGGCAGTCACATATCATTTATAGTATACATACGTATAGCAGTATACATATACGTACACCCTTTAATTCCTATGGGCTGCGTAATCCTATTTCTTTACTAAATCTTCGGTAATTCTAAAGACCCATAAATTGTTTATCGTTGATACTGAACAGAAATTGTACGAAATATTGTTCCAGGAAAAAAGATCCTTCGTTCTATGATAATACAAAATTTTAACTTTGGTAATGTTCATTTGTGAGAACAATAAAAAACATATTCATTGAAACCTGGATATTAGGACTGTTACAATACTTTATATGCCATAATTTCCATACGTAACATACAGAGCAGTACACAGACAACAAGAAATTATTTAGAGAATTTAAAAGCTTTTTTTCTAAAAGCTTTTGTGTTTGTTTCTTTATAGAATACAATTTTATACAAATTATAATTTTGGTGAAGCAGACATAGTGTACGTGCGACTTTTACCTACAAATGCTTACACACGAACCTCCGATATGTTAAAAGGGTAATGCGTCAATTACCGTCAAGTAAACACGTGAAAAGTATTATGCTGCGAGTAGAAATATTAATTTATTAAACACGAACGAAAATGTAACAAATCTCATTCAATTTCTAGTAAAATTAAATATTTTTAAAGATTTAGTAAATCCTTTTATACATTTTATTGACGTATATGTCAAAACGTGAAACTTAAACACTTTCGAAGGTTTAGCATCTTCGGAATTACCTATTACGGGTAATTATACGCCGCCAAAACTTTCGGTTAGTCGGTAGCCAGATATGTCAAAATATCTATCATTGTTTTCTATCACGACCACGGTAGCGCTATTTCGCAGGTAATTGAACAAAGGCGAATCCTCTCTCTATCACCATTAGCAAATATTCCCTCCCTCTGTCACTACCACCCAAATAGCCGAAACTAATTAGAATTATATACACACCTGTATTACACTGTATTTTCTGTCAATTAGAAATAGTTTATTTTTTCCTCCAATGCACATATCTTGCACACTTCGCAAAAGAAATTCTCGCCAATACAGTTAACATCTCTAAACCCTAATATTATTTTATAGATATAGTATTCTGTTACATTGTTATCATTTGTTACAATTTCATTAACGCGTAATCTTTTCATCCTGTAAGGTATGAGAACACACGACATTTCATAAACATTGTTCGGCTGAAATTATGCATACATAACAATAACGTATACGCGTACGTATAGTAAAAATTACCCAAAAACTATATATTCAACGAAAAATCAAACTTAATGTAATTTTTTACATGGAGCTACAGAATGTATTTAACCATATTTGAAAATGGCACTGAGAAATACTACACAGTTGTCTCCCTACAATAACATACTAGGAAAATCAATCTGAAATGTACTGCCGCCTTCAAACATGCTCTAAATAAATTCTTATTACAGAGTGTTAATTAGCGTGAGACTATCCCTCGTTACCTGGCCGCTGTCACGTAAAATTATGCAAAAGAACAACAAAAAAGAATAAAAAAAAAGAAACTTTATTTTTCTTCTAACACTTGGTTTTACAATCTACTTCCGAGCTCTAAGCGTGACCTTTTAAGACTGAAGCTCTTATGATTTTTTACTTTCGATCGGATCCGATCGCTTTCTTTTGTTATCCCTCAACATCCCCATCGTCCACGCATTTGCCAGGCGTCCGCGGCCGTTGCCACGCGCTCTTTCTTCTAGAGCCTTCGGTGGAAGGACCGTTGGGATGTTGATGGTTCATTAGGCACTTCAGCGATATACATTGTCGCCGAGTGCCGCCACATCTTTATCTCCGATTTTAAAGTGAGCCGGTCGTGACATACCCCCCTGGTTAGATTGATCTTGGTCCTCTAAGATCTTAGTAGAATGGAATTATTTAAATGTAGATCGAAGGATATGTTTACCCCCTTTTTTTTTTTAGGGATCATTATGAATTGGTTTTCTGCATGTAATGGTACAAAAGTTATTTCGTTAATCTTAAATATAGCAATTTTACAATATTTGTTAGTGTTCGGGAAGCTAACAATTTCAGAGGCGTAATCATGTTGTAGTTTTCGATCGTGAATTGGTTGGGTTTGTTTACAAAGCGTAATTCCTATCCCGTGAATTCAAGGCATCTAATTAAGGGTATTATTACTAGTGCTAGGGTCAGCATTATCCTGAAAAAAGTACGCTTTCAGTCGGTTACCATGTATCTTTTTCTTAGCATTGTCGATAGAAATAATGTAATAAGGAGTTTTCACATCGTTAATCCTGTAAGGTCCTAACCATTCAATGTGCAACTTATCTCTTTTATGGTCGTTGTGAATTAAAACAAAGTCTCCTTTTCTAAACACGGTCTGAGTTTTAACAATCTTTCTTTCTTGGTCTCGCTTGTATCGTTGCTTATTCTGAATAAGCGTTTTGTGAGCTGTTTCCCAATATTTATTCAGTTGTTTTTGCCAAAGTGAGTACATATCATCATAGGTAAGTGTGGGGAATTTAGATATTGCGGAAGGTAAGTTAGCTTTTCGCCCAAAGGTCAATTCAAAGGGAGAGAATCCTGTTTCCTTCATGTTTCGCGGTGTTGTACCCTAAACAAATGAAATTAAGTACTTCGTCCCATTCTTTGTCATTGTCGTGTAATGCAGTACGAATTAAATCTTTAACTGAGGCATGCGTTCTTTCGAGAGATCCGTTACTCTGTGGGTGAAATGAAGTTGTTTTGATGTGTTTGATTTTAAAAGCTTCTTCAAATTTCGTCATTAAATCGCTAACAAAATTTTGTCCCTGGTCTGTTAGGATCGTTTTTGGTGCCGAAAATATGTAAATATAGTGTTCAATGAGCGCATTAATTATGGATTCAGTTCGTTGCGTTTTAAGGGGAACTAATATCAGATATTTCGTAAGTTCATCGTGAATTGAAAGTATGTATTGGTTTCCGCGTTTGGTTTTCGTCATCGGTCCTATGATGTCCATAGCGATTTTGTCGTTAGGGTTAAGTGGCGTGTCTGAGATTTGTGGGGATTCTTTGGGCCTGATACGTGTTAGTTTCTCCTTTTGACATGTGTCGCATGTTTTCACAAAGTTTTCTACTCTTTCTAAAAGTCCGGAAATTTTGAATTTATCCTTGATCCGTTGATACGTTTTTTGTATCCCTAAATGTCCTACGGTGTCGTTATGGTTTTCCTTTATTGCTTGTAGAGTATTTCGTTTTCGTCTAGTTTTAAGATGGGATTAGGTGCATAAGTAATTTTCTTGTACGTGTCGTTAAAATATATTAGCATGAGTTTAATCTGCGTTTTCTCTAATTCAGTGAAATCGTTATTTCCTATGCCGATTTTTGTTGTATCTTTAAGAATTTTGTAAAGTCTTCTGATCCAAAGTGTCTCGTCGTATTCTCCTAAGTCGTTTCGAGTTAATTGGTAAAATGTTTGGTCATTCGGTTTAATTTCTAAGAGTTTCGGATTTTCGTTGTTCTCTTTCCATGCGTTGAATGAATTAGTGTGATCAATTACTAGGTCGAGGTTAACTACTTCGTCGCGAGTTACCGCGTGAACTCTGGATAAAGCATCTGCAGCTGTGTTATCTTTACCTTTTGTATATTCGATTTCATAGTCATATTCTTCGAGTTTAAGTCTCCAACGGATCAGTCTGCTAGAAGGGTCTTTGCAATTGTGCAACCACTTAAGAGCTTGGTGGTCGGTTCGAATAATGAAGCGTCGTCCTAACAAGTATTGTCTTAATCTTTTCACGGCCCATACGATGGCTAGAAGTTCTTTTTCTGTCGTGGTATAGTTTCGTTCGGGTGGATTCAGTGTTCTTGAAATGTAACAACAAGGATAACCGTCCTGTGACAGTATTGCTCCTAGTCCTTCGTTACTTGCGTCGGTAGTTAAGGTAAAGGTTTTGTTAAAGTCTGGATAAGCTAATATTGGGAAATTACAGAGTTTGTCTTTTAAAGTATCAAAGCTAGTCTGGTGTTTGTCAGTCCAATGAAATGGTGTGTCCTTTTTTGTTAAGTCTGTAAGGCTTTTCGCGATTTTGGAAAAGTTTCGAATGAATTTGCGGTAATAACCTGCTAAACCTAAGAATGATTTCACGTCCGTGGCATTGCGGGGTAATCGAAAGTTTTTTACAGCGTCTAATTTCTTGGGGTTTGGTTTAACTCCTTCGGATGAAACTACATGGCCTAAGTATTCTAGTTCCGGTTTTACGAATTCACATTTGTCCGATTGCAATTTAAGTCCTAATTCTCTGAGTCTCTGAAATACTATCGCGAGGTTTTCGTTATGTTCTTGAATCGTTTCTCCGAATATCACTATGTCGTCCAAATAAACAAAGCAGTATTTTCCTACAAGTCCAGTCAAGGCTCTGTCCATTAATCTTTGAAAGGTAGCGGGTGCGTTTTTAAGTCCGAATGGCATTCGATTGAACTGAAAATGCCCTTGCGGTGTCGAAAAAGCGGTATATTTTTTAGATTTCTCGTTCATTGGAATTTGGTGGAATCCTGAGGATAAATCAAGTGCCGAAAAGAATTTTGCGTTTCCTAATTGTGTTAAAATGTCGTCTATATCGGGTAAAGGGTAAGCGTCTTGTTCTGTGAGTTCATTTAGTTTCCTGAAATCGATAACTATCCTCCATTTCTGTTTTCCTGAGGCGTCTAATTTTTTTGGAACTACCCATACCGGAGAGTTATAAGGAGATTCGGATTCTTCTATAATATTTTTCTTCAACATGTCTCCTATTTGTCGCGAAATCTCGTCACGGTGACATTCCGGTGGTCTATACGATCGTGTGTTAATGATTTTGTCTTTAGTTAACGAAATTGTGTGCTGAGTTAAATTAGTACAGGGCAAAAGATCGGTTTCTAAATTAAAGATGTCAATATAATGGAAAATAATCTTTTCGATGGATTCACGGATTGGTTTTTCAATGTGATCTGTTCTCACTAGGCTTTTTAGTTTTGATACGTTGGAAAAGTCATGAGAATTTTGAATATTGCTAGAAATTTCAATGTTTTGCTCACCAGTGTTGATAAAACATACTTTAGTTGGTTTGCCTTCCAGATAGATTGTTTGAACTCTGTTTTCTCCAGGAGTTAAGTGTATTGGTTTCTGAAATAAAATGGTTTTGTCGTTTAGTCGGATTTTGTCATTGGATATTGAATAGTTATACTTCTCTAAACATGGTAGCCCAATGATTCCATCTTCGATAATAGGGAAGTTGTTCGGTACTATGTGAAAAATGTGATTTTGTCCAAAAATTCGTTTCGTTACGTATTCGTTAGTTTCGTATTTGTCTCGTCCCATAGAAAATTTTTGTTTAGGCCCTATTTGTATCGCGTTGACAGTTTTGTTACGTTTCACCAGGTTTATGCCTGCTCCTGTGTCGACCAGAAATACTCGCTCTTCGGTTCGGGTTGACAAAGGTATTGCGAGTAGTCTTCCCGTGGCGATGTTGACTCGTATGTCTCGTACGGTTCGTCCATCTCCTGGTTCGATGTTGTTCCTTGTATTTCGTCCCTTTCCTGGACTGCCTGAATCCTTGCGGGTGGTCGATCGCGCTGGCTCGGTGGTAGAAAATTTTGACACTTGTTGGCAATATGTCCCAGCTTTCCGCACTTGAAGCACTTCATCTGCGCGCGTTCAGCAGGTGGTCTATTTTCTATTTGGTTAAATGTAGCAGGTTTCTGAGCTGCTGGCGTGTTAGGCGATCTTGATGGTACATTAGATCGTCTTACCTGCATTGGCTGGTTGTTTGCGCGATTACTAGCGGAAGGTAACCGATTACATGACCAATTAGGTTGTCGTTCTTCTCGCAAGTAGCGTTCTACATCGGCTGCCTTTTTTTCAGCTTCCGGAAGATTCAAGGGTTCACTGCTTAATAATATTCGCCCTATGTCGCGTCTGAGTCCCTTTAGGAACACACGAACAGTCTTCTTCGTGATTTCTTCGGTCATAATTTTACGTGTCAGTGGTTGTGGGTACTCATTGGTTATTGCGTACAGCAAACGGTTGAGTATTCTTCTAAACCGAATATTAAAACTTTGCACTGATTCCTCGCGCCCCTGTCTCAACTCTCGTAATTGTTCTTGGTACTCATCCGAAGTCACTTGTGCTGCTAAGTTATTTCTCAGTGCGTCGTACAGATCACTGTAACACTCAATAGGAATGTTGCGAATACTTTGGGCTGCTTTTCCCACGATTTTTTCCACTTTTATTGCTTTTAGCAACAGATCTTGCTCCATACAGCGATCCTTCATACTTCTCACTTCTTTGATGAAGTCTTCAACTCCTACATCATCATCTCCGTTGAGCGTTGGGATGTAGCGTATTGCATCCTTAGCTCGTAGAGTGGGAGAAGCGGGCGGAAAATAGCCTCTTTCTTCCACCTCGGGTTGTTCGATGTTGAGGTGAACAGGTGGGATGTCTGGAGCTGCTAACCCTGACAGTTTGCGTGCTTCTGCCATATTCCCGGTGCGACTGATTGCTGTCGACGCACTTTCATTGTCTTCGGTGATAATGGAAGCAAAGTCATCGGTCGCAGGGGATCCGAACCCAGTCCGTAGCGCTGCGACGGTTTTCCCGAGATTCTCGATTTCTGCTGTCCTGTGTCTGTTCTCTTCGTCATTTTGCATAGACAAACGTAACATTTCCTCTCGTAAAAGGGCAATATTCTCATTCTGTTTTTGAATACTGTCCCATATTGCTCGCAACATTGGGTCAGTTGAGGTTGAAGTTTGAGATTCGGTTGCCTTAGACATTATTGCGCTGATTTCACTTTTATTGTCACTTCGCTTGGTTCGTGATAGTTACTTTGTTGTTGCGGATGACCGTAGTCCCAAATAATTCTATCTTTCGTAGATGATGAATGTCTTTTGGTTTCCGAACAAACACTTTTCACTATCCTGGCAGGATCGCCAAAACGTCACGTAAAATTATGCAAAAGAACAAGAAAAAAGAATAAAAAAAAAAAGAAACTTTATTTTTCTTCTAACACTTGGTTTTACAATCTACTTCCGAGCTCTAAGCGTGACCTTTTAAGACTGAAGCTCTTATGATTTTTTACTTTCGATCGGATCCGATCGCTTTCTTTTGTTATCCCTCAACATCCCCATCGTCCACGCATTTGCCAGGCGTCCGCGGCCGTTGCCACACGCTCTTTCTTCTAGAGCCTTCGGTGGAAGGACCGTTGGGATGTTGATGGTTCATTAGGCACTTCAGCGATATACATTGTCACCGAGTGCCGCCACATCTTTATCTCCGATTTTAAAGTGAGCCGGTCGTGACACCGCCAACGTTCCACGTACCGTTATTCAGACCCTCAATAAGTCTAAGGACCCACCACAAAACTTCTTAACGTAATCCTTTTAACCTGAAAGAATATCTAATTCTATAAGTGTTTTATTTTATGAATGGTCCTTAGAACAGTCCTTAGGTTTATTAAGCGCTCTTACAAATTACGGAGAAAGCAGGTAGTTACCTAATGGTAAAAGTGGGTTTCTTCTCATGAACAATGTCACCCACAAGCCACGTTGCTAATAGGCTTCCTCCATCTATTCTCATTCATTAAGTCGGTCATAATCAATGCGCATGACCTCACTTTCCTAACGAAAAGTGTGAGCAACAAATCCGCTTTCTTTGTACTTAAAATCCACCCATGCCGAGCTTTCCTCCGTAATAATACGCGAACAGACAATCAATCGACAGAAATTAAATTGCAATATCAGCTCGACAGTCAAATAACAGCCAAATCTCAGTTATAAAACAGTCAAAACACAGGCGCTAACACTAAAGGAGTCTCAGGCCGTACTCACTCGTAGTTTGGCAGTCAACATACTCACACTTGTATCAAACATTGAAGTTATTGAATTGTTGGAAATATATATATTATAACCTGTTAAAATCAGCGTTATACTCAATCAACCAGCCCTATTATTCTAATCGAAATAGAGGATTGATCTATTCGTGGCGTCGATTATTCGAATCGTAATGGGAACTTTCCGCGAACGGTAGAAACACAGGGTCAGATAAACAGAGTTGTATAAAATGAGCTGTGCTATTTTTTTCGTAATCCTGACTAATTGCATTTTTTTTTTTAATTTTTTTACATTTCACCTAGTAAATTAATCCCCCTGATTTTTTAAAAAGATTGAAGCCCTTTAATCCAATTTTAAAAAAGTTATTCTGTTTTAAAGAATGTTCGAATAATTGCGTAAAACAGTGTATATGTATGAGAAATCACAGTGTTACGTCACGAGGCTTAGTACAGGCCGTATTTCTAATCGTCGCTCGCGATCCTACAGCGTCGCAGACGGATTGTCTTATCTGCCCGACGGATAATATACAATGTATCGTCGAGCGCATAGTTGTCACCAAGCAGCGAGTTCCAGAATCGTCGATTTCAGTCCGTTATTTCATACACACAAAGAAGGTGGCATACGTGATCATAGGCGCGAACAGTTGCATGATTCGAGCGTAGTAGGAGTTATCTTCCCGAGAAGACAAAGAAATGATCGAAGGGCAATCAGTCTCATTTGAAGATTCAAACGACATACGTCGAGAGGTCTGACGATTGAAAATAAAGTCGCTTAGTCTAACGAATTCATTGAGAGATATCGTAAAGTCGGGTCGAATTTCTGTAACGCATTAACTGTATTCATAGCTAAATAATTTGCTTTTTTTTTTATTTTATTTTATTTTATTTTATTTTTCTTTTTTTTTATTTTGGTTTTTTTACAATTTGTCCTTATGGACATTTGGTAAAGTGTTATATCTTATTGGTGAAAAAAAAAAAAAAATAAATATAGCATGTGGGTGGCTACCCCCAGCGGGGTGCCAGCTTCGTTTTTTCTAAGTTATATCTTTTATGCTAAATAATTTGTGACGTTTTTATTATTATATAATTTATTGTTAAATATACAAGCTACATTAACCTGTTAATATAGTGTTAAATTCATTGAAGTACCTCTGTTATCTTAACCGAAACAGGGGAACGACTAATTCGCGGCGTCGATTATACGAATCGTAGCGAGAATTTACGCGTCTCGCTGACGCGTTTTCCTCGCGACCGCGTCTCTCCGCGAACGGTCGTAACACGCAAAAAAAAAAGTTTTAAACTGTCCAAATCTGGATAAAAAATTTGTTTTCAAATTTAATTCTCAATATGAAAAGAGACTGTATTATTGCCTAGCACAAAATGGAGAACATTTCGAAAACATACTATGAAGATTTTGCAGGACTGTTAGAATTCTTTATGTAGTTACAAAGTAGTGTAAAAAAGTGGAATTGTTACTGAGTTTACTCTATCATCTAATAATAAACAGAAAGATAGCAAAGAAATCTCGTTCGTAGCAGGAGTCTACTTTGGGGGTAATGAAACAGAAGTAAATTTGTATTTTATTAAATATCTTTTTAAGATGAAGTCTAATAAAAAGAATATTCCATAAAAGTCTTGTTATTTAGTTAATTGCATTTTAGGGGCTCCGTATAAACCGGAACCAGACGAGACCACCTAGCGCGTCGCTTACAATAGGGACAAGCGCCAAGTATCACGGGTACCTGCACGTGCCGCTAATCGACGTCCTGTTTTGCGGTCAAGTTCCAGGACAAAAAATACAACACAAACAAGAATACACAAAAGCTCCGCTCCCCAGCGGCTTAAATCCAAAAAACAAAAATAAAAAAAAATAAACACAAAAACCGTAAAACCACGACACACAATATAGCTTGGCTACGTCGTACCGTCGCGTATCGGTACTTTTGCCTAACACACTTTACTCTAATCCATTGTTTATTGTGAATTTCAAAAATGTATCAAAAAAAAAAAACAAATCTTGACAAAATAAACGATTAGAAAAAAAAGTGCCGCTAATCGACGTGTCTAAAAGAGCTATTCAAATGGTTGAATAGCTTTGTTGAGTGGACGAATCGGTCGACTAGACCCGAGCGTCAATAAGCCGGCCTATCTGTGTTTAGACCAAGTAGATTTATTTTATTATAATAATAGTGATTGAAAGGAAAAGGGAAAAGGTTGTTCTGTTTTTCTCTTTGAGCAGAAAATCAACAAATTTGGGTCTACTCTAGCAAACCTTTTCGTTTGACAAACTACATTACAAACTACATTATTTGTTATTTGTCTTAACTACTGGAATCTTTTATCTACTGGACTAGATTTCCATGTTCACATACGGTAACTTCTTAAATTCTTTGTTACTTACCTACTGTACTGGCTGTGACTGAACCAACCTTTAGAAACTTGACGGAAACATATGTAGTTTGACAATGCTATTTTATCCCGCTCTTCGACTCGTTGTGTTGTAACGTATATTCTTCCGATTAACTTATTATAAACTTCTAATTTTGATTTTGAAGTTTTAAGAATTCGCGCTTTATATTCAGACATCTTACGATAGAGATCTTTGGAAGTTGGTTGATAAACTAAATTTGATTAACGGCCTTTTCGGTCGGGCATAGCAGCAACTCGAGGTGATTTTGCGCGTATGTGACGAGTGTTTTGTAGGTAATATAAAATGATCTTATACAAAAATACTTAACAAACATTATATTTTAATAATCCATATATACTTACATCTTTAAACATATTTTAAAATATTTTTTTTGTATTTTTTTTATGATAATTTACAGAACATCTGCCAAGATGCACGGATTGTCCTGCTTGGACTCTGGTTTCAGTGGAGCAGTTGCGCTCTGAATTGGTGGCCAGCATTAGGCTTAGTTTGTTCCTGGGAGGTGTCACCATGCTGGCACTGTACAAGGAATGCGCTGCTTCGTCCTTCATGGCGAGTTTGTCGTTGGAAGGGTCAGATGGAATGATTCCACTACTAGGTAGTGTTCCAAATATCTTCGTAATCTGAGAGCTTGTCTATAGCACTCCAGGACGACTTCAATAATGCGATTCCGAGATATCAGAACTTTGATAGTGTTGCGAGTTCGTTCGAGCTTCTCGGTCTCATTTTCATTTCAGCTTCTTCATGCGGAGATTTCTGATTCTGGCCAATCGTAGATATGATCCATCTCGGAGGTGGCAAAGGTGGTGTTATCTCATTCTGACCTGGACAATGATCCATCGATACGATGTTTTTGATTTTTAATGCTTTGCAATACTTTGCACCATTCTGTAATAGATTCGAGATCTTTGGTGGTGATGGAGGGAGTGTCCCAGATGTTGAAGAATGTGTTGAACATGTCGAACAAGGTGACCAAGGAGGTGTGTAAGGAGGTGTGTAGGGAGGTGTCCAAAGAGGTACACAATAATTTGTCGAAGAGTGTGTCGAAGAGGGTGTCGAAGGTGTCGAAGGAGGTGTCGAAGGAGGTGTCAAAGGAGGTGTCAAAGGAGGTGTCAAAGGAGGTGTCGGAGGTGATATCAAAGGTAGTGTCGAAGCTGGTGTCGAAGCTGGTGTTGAAGGTGGTAACGAAGGTGGTGTCGAAGGTGGTGTTGGCGCTCGACTAGATGTTCAGCCGGTTATGCTCTGCCGATTGTTCACTTCAATTTCGTCCCAATGCAGAAGCGTATGGTGACGAAGTCCGCATATACGGCAGGATTCGGATGAGCATGAAAGAATCGAGTGCCCCTCTTTCAGGCAATTGGTGCACATGGACAATTCTTTGACGGCTGTAAGACGTTCCTTGACTGGTTTCGCCTTGAAGATGTCGCACGTCCAAATTTCGTGCGATGCTTGACAGATTGGACATGCCAACGGAAAGTGCGTAGTGGTGAATGCGTTTCTCTGTGGACAGCCTTGTCGGAGAGCCTTGTGTTGTTCTGGCGTTTGCCTTGCCGGAGTATCAACGGATGTCGTTAGGTCACAATTTGCCTTTTTTTCAAGGAAATCTAATAGGTGAGTATAAGGAGGCATTCTCTTGTTCGGTATACTGAACTCCCATTGTTGTATGGTATCTGGGTTTAGTTTAGACAAGAATAGGCCAATGATATTGGTGTTTGACGTGATTGAGTCACCTAAGTTCTTCAATGCGTGGAGATGTAGTTTCATAGCGCCGATTAAATTCGCTAAGGTTGCCGGTGTTTCACTGGTCAGTCTAGGATAGTTTTGCATCGCGAAAAAGTGACGTAGACAAATCTCTCGTGGACAGTCGTATCTATTCTTGAGGGCGACGATAACGCCTGCATAGCTAATTTTAGTGCTGTTCAATGATTGAACATAACTCGCTGCTTCACCAGTTACGGATGCTTGGAGGAAATGTAGTTTCTGTACAGGCATCAATTGATCGTTTCTATCTATGATTAAAGAGAAGATTTTGTAGAAAGCATTCCAGTTTTCGATGGTGCCATCGAAGATAGGTAAACGTATTTTTGATAATTCTATTGCTATCGGCCACAATGTTGCGGATGATCTGACGCTTATAGATGTTTCCGGTTTTGATGGTTGTGCTCTACCACTGAGTTCTGTTAAATGTGTGTCCTGGGCGTGATAGAAGTCTAAGATAGAGTTTTCTTCGTTGAGTAACTCTAATTCTTCTTGCACAACGTTGAATTTGCTCCACAGTTTGTCGATAGTTTTGTGGTATAACGTCAAAATATCTTTCTTCTGCTGACTTAACTTTTGATATTCGTATAATCGTTTCGACGTGAATTTGAGTCGACAGAGCAGGGCAGCTCGTTTCCGTCTCAACAAGCTGATTTGTTCATTGTTAGCCATGTTTGTGGTGAGAAGGAAGGTTGCTCGTTACTGCAGCTGTTGTGTGGATGTGCTTCGCGATGAAGTTGTTTCCTCCCCGAAGTTGACCTTCTAATTGTTGCGAGATTAAAATTATTGGAACTCGCTGCACTGATAGTGATACAATCGCGTGACACTATATGATTGTGGGTGTCACTGGGGTGTACACTGTTTCACTTGACAGTAGTGCACGTGATCTGGCGCGAAGGAGCAAAATGTTCGACCGTTCGCGGTAGCGTTTGTGGTAGCACTGAATTAACAATACACTTTTATTCCAACCACATCTTCTCGCAGGATATAAGTTTTACAGATAATGGTTAAGATGTCCACTGATGGAGGGTAAGTTAACATGTTGACTGCTCAAGCAGCCTGAAGCGACTAAATTTCTGTGACGACGCTGCCACGGAGGAAAACTAGTGATGGGTATGTCTAAGAACACGAAATGAGCCGAGTCGTTAATGACAATTTTCGTTAGGAAAGTGGGAACAATGGTCATCGCTGCCAATTGGCTAGGAAAAAAGATTAGTAGGTAG
Source organism: Bombus pascuorum (assembly GCF_905332965.1). Lineage (NCBI taxonomy): Eukaryota > Metazoa > Arthropoda > Insecta > Hymenoptera > Apidae > Bombus > Bombus pascuorum. The sequence goes on from NC_083504.1 coordinate 869,622, forward strand.
GGAAGGTCACCCGAAGTTTACCTGAAGTACCTTCAGATGCTATCTGAAGTTAAAGAAGGCTGAGGAAGGGTGCTACCTGAAGTTAAAGAAGGCTGAGGAAGGTTGCTAATGGAAGGCGAGAGAAACGGGCAGATTTCCCGTTCTTTCCCGGAGTGGACAATAAAACAATAAATTCAATAAATCTATTTCAATAAATCTATCAATAAAGATATTTTCAATTAAAAAGATACTTGTTTGGTGTGGATTTTAATTTAAAAGGTACTAAGATTTATGGTGAGTTCTTAAGAATATTAAGGGTGTGCAATAAAGATGTCTAGACCTCTGGTGGTCATCTTGCCCGAGGAAATTTAACAATTTTAACAAAATTTATACAAAATAACAAATATTAACAAAAAAGCAGAAAATTAACAATTTGTCGTGATATGATGCCGAGGTAATTGTGTCGATGAAATTCTCCGTGATATTTAATTTTCTTCTTGTTCAGTTATATTTTTTATATTCGATAATGATATGCTTGAAAGTTGTAGGTACATTACATGCTTCACATAGCCTGGTAGAAGAGAGGGCATTATAAAGAAGATGTGAAAGTGATAGTTTGGTGTGTCCAGATTTAATTAAAGTTATTGCCAGTTGTTATTTCCTATTAAATTTAGAATTTGTTATAAGACCGTAAATGTATCCTGGAAAGTATGGTATAGGGATTAATTGTCCATACGAAACATGGATGCAATTTTCGCTTCAAAATCGACAGGATTCATAGATATACCTGTGTGAAGAAACCCACGCTATTGTTACTATCTTCCCACATTTGACTAGTTTGTTATATGATTCATGAATTACTATGTACATTGCCATGCTTTGCATCTTAGATATTTAAAATAGTGGAAAGAGAATCTGAGAAAATGATCAATTCACAGTGAAGGGAATGACCAATAAAATTGAGAGCCGAAAGAAGTTTTTTTTTTTTTTTTTTTTATTTTATTTTGGTTTTTACAATTTGTCCTGAAGGACATTTGGTAAAGTGTTATACCTCATTGGTAAATAAAAAAAGAAAAATAAAATAAAATAAATATAGCATGTGGGTGGCTACCCCCAACGAGGTGCCAGCTTCGTGTTTTCTAAGTTATATCTTTTATGAACCGAAAGAAGTGTACATGTTTCAGTCATACAAATACTATTGAAATCATTCAGGCCGTATTTAATTCTTTTTTCTTTTATTATTTAATTTGTACTTTACAATTTGTCCAGCTGAACATTCGGTAATTTTTTCTAGCTTTATTGCTAAATAATAAAAAGTAGATGGCTACCCCCAGCGGTATACTATCTTCCAGTTTGACTATTTTATTTCTTTAGTGAGGTGAGTGAGATGTTTTCTCTTTATTCTTCTTTTTGTGAGAGTTTTGCTCGCTTCAGCAGCCAGCTGATTTGGATTTGTTGCCATTCTTTCCTTGTGTTTTTCTGCGTATTTGCCAATTTCTTCTTTGACTGTTGATACTTTTAAGTCTTTGCGTTCTTTTTTTTTTTTTAAATCGTTTATTTTGCCAAGATTTGTTTTTTTTTTTATACATTTTTGAGATTCACAATAAGCAATGAATTTGAGTATAGTGTGTTAGGCAAAAGTACCGATACGCGTCGGTACGACGTAGCCATGCTATATTATGTGCCGTGGTTTTTCGGTTTTTGTGTTTATTTTTGTTTTTTGGATTTAAGTCGCAGGGGAGCGGGGCTTTTGTGTATTCTTGTTTGTGTTGTATTTTTTGTCCTGAAACTTGGCCCCAAAACAGGACTCTTCGGTGGTTTACTTTTGTGTGTTGTGGGATTTTTTTTTGGGGGGGGGGTGGCGGGATGAGAGGGAAGGGGAGGGGGGAAGTTTTAAGTCTGCGTATATCCTCGTTTCTGAATCTGTATTTAGTTGATTTATTTTCAGTAAAAACAGCGATTACTGTTCCAAGATTATCATTTTTAGAACCGTTGGTGTAAACGTGCATGAAATTAGGGCATTTAAAACAAAGAACATTAAACAGATTTTTCCATTCCTGAGCAGACAGTACTTCCTTCTTGTATATTACAAGCGATAAGTCGATAACGGATACTTTTAGTGCCCAGAGAGACACTTTGTAAAATCTGATTTTTTTCATAGCTGATAGATTCTAATTCGTCAAAATACAAAGGTTTATCAATTAGAAATCTTATAAAAGATATAACCTAGCAAACACGAAGATGGCACCTCGCTGGGGGTAGCCACCCTCATGCTATATTTTATTTTTATTTTTTTTTTCCCAATAAATAAGATATAATACTTTACCAAATGTCCTTCAGGACAAATTGTAAAAAAAAAAAATTAGAAATCAGACTTTGTTTATAACTTTACACTTCAGTAATTTCATTGCATTAAGTAATTACTTTTTTATTTAAAATTATATTCAACTGCTAGAATTACAATGAAATAATATCTTACAAACATTAGGGTCCCTTTTTTTATCGTTGGTAATTTTCATCTTTAACGTATTAAACATTTTCTTCTACACAGTACTTCAAAATTTGTTAACGATTTTTGTCTAAATATGAATTCTGTAAGGTGTGCTGTTGTATTTCAGTTGGTTATTGAATAATACTGGAACTGAATAAACAAGATTAAAAAATAAAAGGTTACAAACAAGATTAAATTAAATAAAAGAGATTACAAAAGTACAGGAAATAAAATAGGTTCAAAGAACTAAAAATGAGAAGACCCAAAAAAATCTACAGAAGAATAACTGAAACTATACTAAATCTACAATTAACTCCAACTTCATGTTTATACAATTCTCCTAACGTTTCTTTTTGGCTATTGAAATGATTTTGTCTATCCAAGACTGTTTTAGCCTCTTATCAAATTTCTAAAATAGCTAAAACATGTTATTTATGTAAGAAGAGTTCAATTTGAGTCTATTGGTAGTGAAGAATTCATTCAGAAAAAATATTTGCAAAAATGCATTTCATTTTCAATAGTTTCCTATCCATTTATGACTTGGACAACACTCGCCTTTCTTAGAAAAGTACGACTTTCCTGCCTATTAAATTGTGAACCTTACGACACGGACCTCATTAAGAGGCTAATGAACACCCTAAGTGCCCGATGAGCCATTCAAGAATTCTGGGTCTAAAGTAAACATCTAGTATCAATAAGCAATGCCAGAGAATAAATGCCCACGAAGAGTACACAAGTACAAGATTTGAAAGAATAAATTTCCATCCCATTAGAACCATGGTAAGAAGAAAAACCCGGAAATAGAAAGTTGGTATGTAAAGACCAGGTAAAGCTTCTTGAGAATCTTACAACAGTCTTGATCAAAACGTTATACTCTTTGTGTTACACTAAACCGTTTTAACTAAACATAACCTTATTCTGTATCTTAACGTGTTAGTGATTCTCTTCGTATATACTAAAGAGTGAAAATAAATAACCTAAACATACTACTACTCGGTATCTTTAATTTACCTCCACCTTGAGCGTAAGAAACACCCAATACACCTCATAAAAGATATAACTTAAAAAAAACGAAGCTGGCTCCCGCTGGGGGTAGCCACCCACATGCTATATTTATTTTATTTTATTTTTTTTATTTACCAATGAGATATAACACTTTACCAAATGTCCTTTAGGACAAATTGTAAAAAACAAAATAAAATAAAAAAAAAAACCTTGAGCGTTAATCTCGTTCAAAGTTCGTGATATCAACCGATCAGTTGCAACCTAATTGATCGCCACTTAATTGAGACTCTAATATGGCATCCCGCTGAGGTTAGGTTAGGGGTTAGGTTGAGGTTTACGAGGATGTCCTTTATTTCTGCGAGCAAGTGATGCTCGGGAAGGAACGGGCAGAGAGGGATAGAGAAAACTCTCACCCTTGTAGGGTAACGCAGTGGAGAAGGATGGCGGTCAGGCGACCGAGAGCCGCTTCCCCTCCGTCCCAACGGGCCACAACTAGAAGAAGGGGGGATGGCGCTAGGGGCAATGGTCCCCTCTAGCGCCAAAGTCGATAGGTAGGAGAATTTTGGACTGGCTTGAACGAACGAGCGGACGCGCGAGGGTGTGCGCTGGAGCAGATAATTCGCAAGAGGTCCCCGGAGCACTCCTGCCAGACGCGTAGAATGGCAATCGTGGAGTTAGAGTTTTTTTAAAGAGAAAGGTTGGAGTTAGGTTAAGAACCCGCTATAAATCTTAGAATTTCTATACCTATTTCAAACGAACAAATAATCATTATCCTAACAGTCCCTAAATCTATCATCTACTACGGGAAGATACGGAAAATCTGCTTTTCTCACGAACGGTACTCACGGGCGATTAGCATCCTTCCTCAACCACCAACCTAGAGATTAACCAATTAACAGCGACGTCAATTTCCTTAACTTTCCTAATGAAGATTTTCCTCGACGAATCCGATGATCTCGTATCTTTAGACATACCCCATCATAGTTTTCCTCCGTAGTATTATCGTGACGGAAAGTCAGTTGATAGTTGAAAGTTTTTCTTTTCTTTTTTTTTTTAGTTTATTTTGGTTTTTTTTTACAATTTGTCCTGAAGTACATTTTGTAATGCATTTGCATTTGCTTATGGGTGTCCTTGGGTTTGTTGCACACTTTTGCTGATTACGAAGAAAGCACATGTGCCCCGCGAAACAGCTGGTTTTTCCCAAGAACAAGGACACCCATGAGTCACATCTGCAGGAGACTTTCTCCTCGTGTTTTGTTTATTAACATGGGCTATAACCGTTACCCTCACTTTTCTACCGAAAAGTGTAAACAACGAATCCGCGTCCTTAGTTCAGAAAGGGTACACCCACATCGAGCTTTCCGCCTAAATAGTACGAGATGAGTCAGTCACTGCTCTTACACTCGTCGGACAGTCAAGTACTTTACTACTAGTAGACTACAGTTATTCAACAACAAACACCCTTATTATCCCAAAAGAAATAAGGGGATCGCCCTGCTCGCGGTGTCGATTCGTATAATCGTAACGGGAATTTACGACACCCGTTGACGCGCCACAACGCGATCGCGTCTCCGAAGAGACTAACGAAGATACACTATACTTTAGTTTTTCTTCAGCACATATCACGAGCTATCCACCTCATACATTTCGAAATAGGTAGGAAAATCAATAGTACAATGATAAATATATGATTTTAAAAGCTTTTAAATTCCTTACATACTTAGAATTAATCAACTGGCTTAGTATATAAAAGAGTGTACTTATGTCGCATGTTATAAATGCAACTGCGTTCGTTACAACAATTCCAATTCCAAGGAATTTCTCTCGAAGATCGCGGTGAAGAATTTGCTTTGTTAAATTATTACTGGTATACTTCGTCAACTTGTGGTATATCGATACAACTTGTCAACCATCACTTAATAGCTTCTCACTAATAAAAACAATTCGTAACTATTTAATAAAGAGCAGTATATTCTTAGTTATTTTAATTTACTTAATGACGTTTAAAAATACGAATATGTTTAAAAATTATAATGTAAATACGTATATTTCATTTCATGTTTTACTAATATATCTCTAATTTAGATTAAATATCTGAAACTTGAAAGAAACTTTTAAAACTTTCAATACATCGCATACGTTTCAAATTTAGTGCATAGTTCTTAGGTTAGATTACCTTCGCTAAGATTAATCTTAGTATATGGATTTAATGCATCATACAATAACCTCTTTTTGTCAGAAAATTTTTGAAATTATCTATATAACCATAATCTTATTACGTGGTGGATATATTATATTTGATGGACTATATTTTAATTTTATTTTATATTACTATTGATAGATTAGTAAGTAGAAAGATTACATATATGCACTGTTACATAGTACGAATAAGCATACAATTTTTTATATTTCGCCTGTAACAGCAATTTGTAATTCTGTAATTGTCTTCACATAATACTTAAAATTCGCATTTTAAAATCATAATGAACAATATGTTCATTCTGAAAATATTTGTTAAAATACTAGATTTTCTTAAAGAAATCATGTTTGTTGATGTACGCATATACACGTATGCACCTTAGAGTTTAAATTCTTATAGTTATCTGGTTTGAAAATGTTCAGTTTATCAGTTTGTAAAATGTAAGAAAATTTTTACGGCATTTGGTATTTCAATTTCTCGTGTGCATTGCATAGAAACGAAGCCTCGCTGCCTCAACCAATCAAGAATCGGCTAGGCTCACTTTTGGCGGGATACCGCTATTCTACTGTCGAAGAGCGAGACGTCAAGATCTGTTGCCGTTCGAAGCGTATAATCTGAATTTCTTAGTACTTCAGTTGCTGTTAATTACATTTCATACATTACTATTAGGTTTGCTGAATTAATATCTACCTATTTAGTTATTTATTAGATACTATTAACAAAAGCTTATATAACCTTTCGAACTTCTTCCGTTTTCCATCATTGATAGTTTGTTTGATCGTTTTCATTACCAGTAGATTGTATCATAAACTTTTAAAACAGAATATAAGTTCGACTATTATTTCACTTTAATATAATTTGTTCTAATTTCGTACGTTTATGTAAACGTTTAAATACGTTTATTTATATCTTTGACTTTTTTTTTGTACAGTTCATTGATTAATTGCAAAAATGAATAATGGAATAATTAGCATTCTATTCCATGCTTTTTCATACAGTAACGTTTAGTAACGTTTGATTTATGATATACACATTTATATGACAATCATATATAATATATTTAAAACGTAATATAATATAACGTAATACTATATAATGGAATACTATATAACCTAATACAATAAAACTTAATACTATATAACATCATAATATATAACATACTATATAACGAGATACATTATAACGTGATGTAATATAACACAATACGATATAACGTAATACATTAGAACGTAATACTCTATAAACTAACATATTATAACGTAATACATTATAAGGTAATAATTTACATCTCTTCTTACTTAACAGAGGCTCGACCAGCGCATGCGTGGCGTAGAGAGGGTGTTCCATCGGTCCAACGGGTGTCAAGCTGGAGAGTAGCTGAGGCCGTTGAGACTCTCAAACCACTTCTATATTCACGGAGGTCTGGCCGAAGACATTGCCCGCGAGGGAGGGCCGCTGCATCCGGAGAATGGAACGCTCCCACCAGCGACCAAAATGGCGCATCGAAGATGAAGACAGCGACATGCTCCAGGCAATGGCAATTGTCGCAGCCTGGAACAGGGACGCCCGTAGAGAGAAGACAAGCGTGACGAAGGAGGTGAAGAACCTTCGCCGAGACACGAACACGGCATGTGATACGTCGATGCCGCGCTCCGTGCCTGATATTAGAGAGAATCCGTACTGGTGGACCTCAAAGATCACAAATCTAAGGACGAGCTGCAATCGGGCCCGCAGGCGGTTACAGAGAGCCCGCGGTCGGCGGCATCCTGACGAGGAAGAGATCGCCCTCCGCTGCGAGGTATATAAACGGGAGCGATACGCCTTACGGCAGGAAATCAAGAGAGTTAAAGCCCAATACGGAAACTATGCGGACCCCTTCCAGTCAGATGAGTCCGTCTGGTAGATGCGTGAAAATCGTAATATTATATAACGTAATATAATATAACGTAATACTATATAAGGTAATACAATATAATATAATACATTATAACGTAATATAATATAACGTAATATAATATAACGTAATATATTATAACGTAATATAATACAACGTAGTACAATATAACGTAATACAATATAACGTTGTATATTATAACATAGTATAATATTACGTAATACTGTATAACGTAATACATTATAAAATAATATAATATAAAGTAATACATTGTAAAGTATTATAATGTAATACGAACTATCATCATTTTATATTGCTCTAATTATAACTATTACAGTCTGTTAAATCCTAACTGGTTACTCAAAATTTTCCCAATTTTCCTCATTCTATCGTTTCTAATGAATAATAATTTCTAATGAAATAAAGTAGGCGACTATTTTTCAATTGTATCTTGACTAACCAGCAAGTTTTGAACGAATTATAGATTATAATGAGAATCAATTATTTCACGTAATTGAACGACGCTGAATCCTTTCTACATAAAAAAAATCGTAGCAAGAGAGAATTCCAAGTTTTGACATACTCGCCATTATTCAATCCACCATTGATAGGGGCAGTTTTTTTCTTTCATTATATATATTTTTTTTTAACCAAAGCATAAAACAATTATAAGACGTTAATAATCTAGTCTGTCTGAATTTTTGGATCCTGATGCAATGGATTACTGAGCAAGGACGAATGCCTCCATCAGAAACATGGCATTGCTAGTGTGTTTTCTTTTCTTTCTTTTTTCGTTTTTTATTTTGTTTACGACAATTCGTCGAGATTCGTCTTAACACGACAACCATCGATACCACAGGACTGCTCCTGAGATTTTCCCACGTTACCTCATTGTATTTATTACCCCGTATAGGTTTCGTTTTATCCCTTCCGCCATTCTCCTTATTTTACTTCTTCTTCTTCCCTCTTAATCCCACGGTGTACGTATATTGTGAGAAGACGAAGATCTTTTGAGAGATTGATCTAACAACATTCACTGAATCGAATCACACGTCTGGTTTTTCGATTTCAAAATTGAAAATAATCGTCACCTGGTCGCGATGATCCCTGTTTCACCATCTTCGTTCGAGATAAAAAGGAACCAACGCGAAGTGTATTCGTGTCGAATACCATCATGTTACCTCGATCAATCATTGTGCTATATTTATGTAAGTTGTGCAAAATAAGTTATTTGTATAGTTTACTTTAAACCTCATTTCGAGTCAGTCTACTCCTCGCTGCCTTTTGTAACAACTTTCGATCATCTTTCATTCAATAAAAATAAATAAATAGGATAGCAACCTTTTTGATCTTTTTTTTTAAGCATTGTGTACAAAATCTCTGTTATACATGTAGAAGGTTGCTGAACGTATATTATCATAGGCTGATATAATTGCGTTTTGCATGCATAACGTATGCAATAATTGACCATAATCCAGTGCCCCAAATGGCCTCGCATAAACGCAGTGCTCGACTCTCCATGCTACCGATGCTCCAATGGAAAGGGAAATTTTGATAGCACACCATGTGACCAACGTACAGCAGTAAACCATTCATACCTACGAATAATCGAATATAATCGTTTTTACATTTATTGCAAAAGAGTGTGAAACAGTAAACAGGTTGCGCGCCAACTTGAATTTTTCTTAATACTATCTTTTAACAATCTAATAAAACGTTTATTGCCGCTGTTTCAAATTTATATATAAGTTATAGTACATTTGAATCGTTAATTAGAAAAATAGCTATTTGATATCTGCTAGCTAGTAAGATACTAACTGCTTTGAGAAGTGTATCGAAAACGATAATGGTTTAGAAAACTACGTTTTTCTCAGTAGCATTAATTCTTCAAACAGGTCTTAAATCGATTTGGCGCGAAACCTGTTTGGTGGTTGTGTAATCTCGTGAAAGTCATACCAGGAATACGAAAAGGTCCACCGTTCCAAACCTTGACGACATCTACGAGCAAGTAACAAGCAGAAAGGAAAGCCAAGGAAAAAGACGTGGTTACGAATACGAATGACAGTGACCTGCATATATAATAGCAAATAAATACGGTTTTATAATGTAATTGATACGACGTTGTCCTTTTTTGGAAACGTACCATAATTTTTTGTTGACGGGAATTACGTTGGTAAAATGAAGAACGCATCCTACGCAACCGAAGAATGCAGCCCATGCTAACCATCTGACTACACGTTCTTTCCAGTCTTTGTAAGTCATCATGATTATGCCAGCGTGTAGGCCAAGAAAGACTTGGAATGCCGCTGTGAGGGTACCTTGATAAACATAGTATTTTAAAAATAATTACTTAGAAATGTCGAAAAGAAAGATATCGAATGAATAATATTCATTTCCACGTGAAGTATGTTATTATGGAACTCTCTGAAAAGTAAAATTGGAAAAAAGTTAAAAATTCTTCCTAATAAATTTAAATAAATTTGTGCAGTGTGCAAGTTGTGCAGTGGAAAAGAAAAGTTAAGATAACAATTGAAAATCCGCCGAATAAATTTTCACAATACTTTAATGGAAGACAGTGTACCCAGAATTCCTTCAGGATCGTACGGTCCAGACTTATAAACCGTAGCTGAATGGTGCAAATGAGCTTCTTTAAGTATCATTCTATCAATGTAGCCTGCTGCACCGCCCACACAGTCAAAGTATTTCGCGTCGTCGTGAAGACCACCGGGACCAAGATATCCACTAAGAATAATCACTTTTGATGCATTCGTAAAAACACAATTGTCATTCATTAAATCATACGTACATACGTGGGGCATCCTGGAACGTTTAAGCAGAATGTTATGACGCAATGAACGACCACAATCACGAGCATCACGCACCATTGAGGAAGAAGTAGAAGAAAATCTTGCACTTCTCGTAACATTGGAGACTATGAATGAAAATGAAATATTTTGTAAATCAATGTTTCCGAGAAGATATATAAAAATATTTGATACTTCTACAGGGAGATACATACAGAAAATGTTCATTTATAAGTATGTATACATAAAAGATATAACTTAGAAAAAACGAAGCTGGCACCCCGCTGGGGGTAGCCACCCACATGCTACATTTATTTTTATTTTATTTTTTTTTCTTCACCAATAAGATATAACACTTTACCAAATGTCCATAAGGACAAATTGTAAAATAACCAAAATAAAATAAAAAAAAAATAAGTATGTATACACTTACTTGTATCTTGCTTGGTCTCCTTGACATTAAAAGGAAATATAACAGAGCGACAACGAAATAAGTTATACCGAATCGTTGCAGAACACCGAATATGCGAATGGTTTCAAGCTGGCCACCTGTGCTCACCGTATTCAGAGACAACCCGATTAGAAATAAAAGTATGCTCCTCTGCCATATAAAAAGTAAAATATAAATAAATTAAGATTGAAATACAAAGTAAAAATTTTAATTTGCATAAATTCGATATTTCCCACTACAACTGTTTGAATGCAAATTACATTCTACCAGTTTTTCTCTGCAACTGTTTGAATGCAAATTACATCCTATATTTTCCTCTGTAACTGTTTCAATACAAACTAAATTTTATATTTATCCGTGAAATTGTTATCAATTACTTTGACGATTCCGTATAATATCTGGTGTTTCGGTGTCATGCGCTTCATCTGACTGGACATCGCTATGGGGATACACACGCCCATGATCCATATAAAACAAGGGAACAACAAATCTCCCAAAAGTAATCCATTCCAAGTCGCATGACCAAGAGTCCTATAACCACCCGATCCATCGTTCACGAATATCATCAACAACGTACTGGCCCTATAACATTAAACTTTTCTTAAATACTATAATATTTTGTAGAGAGCGATTTTATTAAAAGAAAAATAAATAGAATAGAAACATTTACCCCCGCACCGTGTCAATCGCCTTCACCCGACGTTTCGCGGGTTGTTTCATCGCGCCATCATCCGCCTGACTTTTCATATATTTCTTCCTGCATACGTGCCATAGTGATTTCAAGCCAGACAGACCAAATAGAACGAGTAACAATACTCCAAAAATAACAAGAAGCTCTGAAAAAATTACACTTCTATCAACAAGATCGTTAAACACTATTTTGCTTAATCTCTTCTATAATCAAGTTACTATCGTACATCTTAATAAATTCAGTCAGATATAACATGACTGTTATCTACAAGCATTCGGTAAATATTTATAATCATCGAACGAATCTGATATTGCGATACAAATAAATAAGATCTGGATAAAGTCTAAACACAGATTTATACATATAACAATTACTGATTATTTTTCAATTTTAATTAGAAATTCTATTTGATGCAGGGAGCCTTGCCTGTATAAGGATAAGTTGGCGCGTTCAGAACCTTTATGTCGCAGCTTCGATTTACTATAGAAAGTTCGTACACACCGAACTGTCCAAGGTTCGGAGTCAGCTCACAGATCACGTTGCTGAAATGTGAAAAAAATGTAAATCGTATAAAGCTGGACGGCGGTAACTTTAAGACACGTTGAATCGTGATACTTCTTTCGGTCAACCAAATGTACCTGGCATTTTTAGCTGATATAAATTCGTTGGGATCCTTGGCATCCAATACTCTCAAGCTCGTGGATCGAATAGTATCAATCGTTACGCTGGAAGTCCAATTTACTACGATCTGCTTAATCCTAGTATATGGACACTGTAACGAGATTATTCTCTGTGGTATGACTACATTTTTATAGAGAAAAATATATGTCTAGATTAAAGAAGTTGATTAATTTCAAAATTCCAACATTAAGATGTTATCGAATTAACTGCATTTATTAATTCATCCTGTATACCACAAGTATCACACCAATAAATTATTTCACTCGTGTAACGGTACGACATAATAAATCGAAAATGAAGAAGGATTCGAGAAATAGATCTCGATTAAAGAAGTTGATTAATTTCAAAATTCGAACATTAAAAGGTTATCGAACTAACTGCATTTATTAATTCATCCTGTATACCACAAGTACCAATAAATTATTTCTTTCGTGTAACGGTACGACATAATAAATCGAAAATGAAAAAGGATTCGAGAAATAGATCTCGATTAAAGAAGTTGATTAATTTCAAAATTCGAGCATTAAAAGGTTATCGAACTAACTGCATTTATTAATTCATCCTGTATACCACAAGTATCACACCAATAAATTATTTCACTCGTGTAACGTTACGACATAATAAATCGAAAATGAAAAAGGATTCGAAGAATGAAAGAAAAAGAAAACTAATCCTCAACGCTCAAGTGTGCATCTCAAGCATCGCCGATGCGCGGCGCTCTACTTTTTAAAATCTGACAGTTAACACTTTACTGACCACTAGCGGTTCAACAGTATACGCATGTCCGACTGACAGCTTAGGCGCAGATTCTCCCTGGAGCCGGCTCTGTTTCGGTTTAGACTCTCCAACACCATTCTTTTCGTTCATTGCGAACGGTAAGTTTTTCAAATTGCTATAAAACTGTGGAAGCTTACAAAGCAACGCAACTGACGCAACTGAGCAAGGTATCTTAGTACTAAATAACAAATTACTGCTCTAATAATGAGAAAGATTGTCGGCGACAAAAAGCTGATTAACAGGGTATCGGTCGGTAAGCATCGGTGACAAAAAACCTATTAATCGACTATCAGTCGGTAAAGTGTTAAAAACTTACTAGTATGATGAGAATAAGTTGGAGTTGGCGGTTGGTATTCACAATTGAAAGTCGAAGCGTTAAGGGTTAACTTCTTCGTCTGTATCGTAAAAAATATATTACTGAACGGTGGATTTTTATGCAAATTCATATTTTGCTAAGCGCAATTAGGAAAGTGGAACCCCAATACCAACTTTTTTCATTCTGTAAATATTATGACGATTAATTTACTATAAATGTTTTCCATGTGTTCGCGTATTTAAATTTATAAATGTATAAACTTAACTTCAAATTTAACCTGTGACTCCAATCAACATTTGAGCGCATTCTTGGAATATTCGTAGAAAACGGTATCGCACAGAACCAGGCAAAAGTATGCAAAGCACGAAAAAACATAAAAAGAGCATGTCCTTGCGTGACTCACCAGCGCGCAATCCGCGGAAAGCAAGTAGAGCCAGGCGTTCGAATCTTCTGTGCGTAAGTTGATACAAGCCTCGTCGTATCCAAGGGTGTCCTGGTCACAGATCCACTCGTCCATTGTCTCCATGTCACGCTGAACAGAGAATAAACGCTGGATAAAGAACAACTCGTGGTGCACGCTTCGAAAGTCGCGCGAGGAATCACGGCTGATGGCTAGATTTAACACGCATCCTTAATTTGGGAGAAATGTTTACAACACGTTCCATATACGGTGACCGGGAAAGTGGAACGCTAAAAACCGAATTTTTACCATGAGTTCTTCTGCCATTTATGGTATGATAATAAAGTATCTAGATGAAATAAAAATGTTCTTACGCGGCACAAGAAGGAAAATATTTGAATTTTTCGCTTGAATCCTTGAAATTTGAATTTTTTGATTAATTTCTTGACGAGTCAAAAAAAAAAAATTATTTCCGAACTATAATTTGATATCTATGTACATAAGATCGTTACTTTAAACTCGTTGATATCGCAGAAATTTAATCTAAGAAGGATCGATATTCTATGGATAAAGAGCTTTTAGTGGATGAAATTCACCGCTGTCTTTCGCCTAATATTGCATCGTTATGAAATAACCGACACGCTATTAAGTAATTTCTAGAGTACGTTTAAATACATTCATAAATATACTTCGTTTAAAGAAAGAGAGAAAAATAAGAAATTAATAGATAAAATACCTGGTATGTTCTTCAGAATCACAAGTAGATGCGCATTACAAATGCTAAGACCTTAAGGAGGAAAAATGTCGAGCAGTCGTCACGGGACGAAAAACAAAGAACAATCGGTGCTTCTCAGCGCAAAATAGTTAATACAAGGTATATAATAAGCTAACTGGATAATTCGCAATAACGATCGCCGCTCTAACGGTATGTTACCACATATGCGTATGTATATCGACGTTCGGTCAGCAAATGTTTCCACGATCAAATATTGCGCGGCCGCGGTTTAATCAGCGCGAGTTGGAACGAGAGTGGTGCGACAGCTTTTTAATATCGCGCCGTGTGGTGGCGAACAGACAGCCGGCTCGAGTCGTCACGAATCACGTGGGTGCATCGACTGACATTTCACCTGGCATTCAGCAGGAATTTTACCTGGCCACTAACCGAGCCATCGCGATCTCCTGCATACAGTATCGGCCGCCTTGAAACAGACTTTTTATCCGACGGACTTTGGAACGTGTTTACCGAGCATCGTTCAACGCCTTATGGTCTGCGAGATCGATGTAATTCTTGTTCGTAACAGATGTTCCATGTAACGGAACTTCTTGTAGGATATTTTATGAAATTCTATGATCGGTGCAACTGAGTAGCGGTTTTTAGTACTTTCTAATACGGTTCGATTGAAATTGAAATAATTTGGCGCTATGCGAGAAGACACAATACGAAAAATCGATTTATACGCAGAGCAGATTTTCTCTTCCTGGCTTCTGCTTTTTTCAGCTGAGTTTAACGGGATCGAATGAAAAAATGTATAGCGAAACGTGAACATCATTCTGGAATCATACAATCGGAGATAGGTAACCTTGGACAGGTGAAAATCGACATGCACATTGACCTGAATTGGAGAACTCGATAAAAGGGACTTGAAACGTATGAAAATCGATAAAGCCTTAGCATGCGATGAACTTAAATTGAATGAAATCATTGAGGTCACTTGATTCCTATACTATTATCAGGAATATTATTTGAAGTATAGGTACAAGTATTTATTCGTGTTATCACAATTGCTGATAAATTTAATTGATTAATTGATAGATATATCAATAATAATACAATCGCGGATGAGATATAAGATGGAACATGCACTCAATATTCGATGTATAACGAATTTTTGTAGATTATTCCAATGACCGTCTAATTTAAAAAGGTTGCTACTCCCGAACTAATGGAAAGCATTAATACATAATTAATAATGCATGGACGTGCATAAATGGGAAAGATCGTAATTTTCAAGTTCCTTTATTTTGAAGCTAATTAAAATACTTTGACATACATATAACATCATGTAACGATTCAATCAAATATGTGCCATTAAATACATACGAGCTGAGCAAATTATAAAACAAATTTGATATGTGCAGTTTGATAGACTGATCAGCATAAACCTATCGAAATCCATAAGTTCATAAATGTAGTCATTTTTTAATCATTTACAAAGATAACAATTAGTATCGGAAAACTTTCAATGTCACACAAATAAACCTTTTCCTTAAGATGAGTATATTGGTCATCTATCTCGTGTTATCCATGTAAATTACAATTTATAAACAACAGCAGATATATGTGGCCACTTGTTTCGCTTGTTCAAAATTCCTTTTTTTTCAGATTTACATCCATATAAATATTTACGATGCGATGATGTGTATGATTCGATGACTGCGACTCCATCAAGATTATTTATTACAATTCGCCATATGTGACAATAAATTTATGCATAGCTAATGCTTTTCTCTCTTTAGCTTCAACTATATTCATTATATAAGAGAAAGATAATATACGAATAGATATATACGATAATATACGAACATTAGGTTTTTTGTTTGCTTGCAATGTGTCGTGTATTTTTCATAGTAACAGAAGGAATGTAACTAGTATAATATTGTGTGTGTGGAATTTTTGACATTAATAATTCTTTATATTAATAATAGTAATCGTCGACATTATGTAATACTGTGAATAGGATTGAATTTTATACAAAAGAAAAAGGTGGTTCACACAAATTTTGCTATTACCGGAAATATAACTTAGGCCTTATAAAGTGGGTGTACATTTCTTAATTTTTGTATATCCTTTTCCCAATTTTTCCTTGCCTAAAACAAATGCATGTAATAATTTTATTCATTTCTTCCTAACGTTAATGATCTTAGTGTACATTGTATAATTTATATTCTTTCGTTTCCACATTCAACGAATCTTTTACCTTCATTATCTAGATCCTTTTCGTGTACAAGCAATTTTAATATTATAATATTTATCAAAATCGTCAAAATCATCACACACTAACATCTATTATTATACCCAATAAATAGTACAGCAAGATTTTAAATAAAGTATTAGCAACCAAATATTAATCGATGTTTATAAATAATTGGAAATACTTCTAAATCTTCAAAATTAATGTTTTCCACTAACTATGCCACCCAGCTGTTCCTCTGCATGTTGTAGCGACGGTACATAAATAATTCTGATTAACAATGCATATAAATTAATCAACATATTGGACATATTAGATTATATTATAAAATTGCAGCGTTCAGTCTAAAGAATTTAAGAAATATGTTAGATTAACTAAATTAAATATGATATTAATATTGTATGTTGGAATTCCTCATACGTTCTATTAAAATCAATTCTGTATTAATTTACAACTTAAGTTGGAACAAACAGCTTAAGTGGCCTATATAAAATTTCATGACGAATCAAGAAGAATATCATTTATAAATTTTGATGCGAATATATAGAATATATTACGCACAGGTATTATATTTGATATTCTTCATTTCATCCAATAGTAACTACACACGTGTAAATACAATATACACTTATCTACAATAAAATTCTATTCAAAAACATAGCGCCGTTATGCGCCTTGCAAATCTTGTACCCTCTTACATGAGGGCATTTCGATATTTTTAGCTTTGGAAAATAATTCTTGATCTCCAAAGTTTCTTGCTTTCCACATCATCGTTTCCCCTAAGGATTAAAGAAACGATATATCCAAAGTGTAAAGATATATCCTTTGACTATTCAGTTAAGTCTTTTCTACAGTCTGTCACACAAAAGTATACCGGTGATATCTACGAAAATTGATACCTAATGTGAGGAAAAGTATAATAATATAAATTTATACAGTCTTCTGGAATACGCAGTGGCTTATAATGTCTTGGTCTTAGTACCTTTTATGACAATGAATAGAAATACAACATATATATCTGAAAAATGAGTACTGCGTACGCAATACATTTTGAAGCGATCTTTT
The DNA here is from genome assembly GCF_905332965.1 of Bombus pascuorum. Lineage (NCBI taxonomy): Eukaryota > Metazoa > Arthropoda > Insecta > Hymenoptera > Apidae > Bombus > Bombus pascuorum. The sequence goes on from NC_083504.1 coordinate 887,348, forward strand.
TGTTTTCATTGTGCTGGGCTGGCCACCACAATCATTTAATGCAAATCCTATAGAAAATATGTAGTCCTCAATAAAAAACAAACTAAAGGGAGAACGCATATTAAAGATAAGAATCTCAATAGCTTGCGTTCGAAGAACATGGAGTTCACAACCAGTCCTGTACGCCAAAAAATTAATAGAAAGCATACCGAAACTATATCAGGCTATAATCGATAATGGAGGAAATTGGATCCATTATTAAATAAAAACAAAATAGTTGTACTTTTGATCCATACTAAACTTATCACAAATTAATGTTTGTAGAGATATCGTCGGCATACTCTTGTGTGACAGACTATTATTTCTAAGAACTACACGTAGTTTGCTATTCTGGGATATTTAATAATCAATTGAGTAAAATACTTACTATAATTTTTCTCTCTAAAACAGGCATGTCTCAAATTATGCAGGTACTCTTCTTCAACAGAAATTTCTAGCCTACGTAAACTGCCTTGATATTCAGTATGAAAGTTTTCTTTCACATAGTAGGGCACCCTTAATCCTTGAGTTGTTCTCAATACAGAATATTTTCTGTGCACAAATTTAAAATTTGCATATAATCGCATTCATACAAGTCAATCGTTCTCTTTAAAATATACCAGAGATAGAAGCCAAAAAATAAAGCGTAAATAATAAAATTGAAACATTTCATAAAATTATCAATTAAAATTAATTTATTCGTCATTATTTGTCATAGATGTATTTGTCGCAAATTATGAATACACTTACGCGTTAGAATGTAAGCTATATACAGGATCTGATATAAAGAAACTGCTCATCATAGTTAATAATATTAATAACAGCACAGGTAACATTTGAAGGAATGTGGTATATCCATTTGCTTGCTAAAAATCATAATATTTGTTTAAAAAAGCATGATTTGATTGAAAAAGAAATTGTAATTACTATATTTTAAATATATTAAATTACTATATTTTTCCTTCATACCTGAGAATGAACATGTTGAGTTTGTGCTTCTTGTTGTCTCGCCCACCTTCCAGAGCGTCTCAAATAAAATTCTTGCTGTGGGAATCCACTTCCAAAGAACATATTGAACAATTCTTCTGCTGTTATATCAGCTAAAAAAAATTATTTAATTAGTATATATTGATAAGTATAATATTGATAAATTATTACTATTATTATTATTATTGTTCTTTGTTTATCATAGTGAGGTTTAAAGCTTATTACAATCTCTGTTACAAACTTATTAATAATGAATTTTAATAATAAATGGTGATAAATGTATCTAGTAAATATATAATAGATAATTATGATAAAAAAATAAATATTGGACAAAAGATATTATAATATGTACCTTCAAATCCCCTTGTATAATTGTAATGTGAATGATTTTGGTGAGCTTGAGCATTTTGTACTCTTTCCTCCTCAGGGCCATACATGTCATACTGCTTTCTTTTTTCCACATCAGTGAGTATAGCGACAGCATTTCCAATGGCTAAACACAATATATATATATTATACATATGTCACAATAAATACTATATATCAATAAATAATACTATATGTCATAATAAATCTATCTCAAATATACTTTAATTTACCTTTAAATATCATTATCCTTTTTAATTTACCTTTAAATGCTTCAGCAGCACCTGGTGCTTTATTTTTATCTGGATGTAATTGAAGTGCCAACTTTTTATATGCCTTCCTAATATCACTATCAGTTGCATCTTTACTTATACACAAAATTTCATAATAATCTTTGCATTTCTTGATTCTACAAATAATTGAATTATGACAATATTAATGATAAAATAACAAGTCTTATTATTATATCTCAAAATTTTTATTAAGATGATGTTAGAACTTTATTCGACACAAGTACCTTTTAACATGTTCAAGCTGTTCCTTTGTATAATCATTAGAAGCTTGAGTATATATAGTTTCCTTAGGTGCATTTTGACGTTTCCTAACTGTGGGTTCAGATTCAGACTTTTGTTGATTTTGTTTTGACATCATTGTTACTTTTGCCAATACATCTGTGAATATATCATTAATTACAAGAAAATACTATATAGTTATACAAATTTCACTTAAACTATTAATTTTCTGCTTACTTATACTACATTTCTCTCTTGATCAATATTCAGACACATACGATTCAAGGTGAATGAAAAGTTTTATTTTTGTGCAATTATAGAAACCATATTTCTTAAAGAATTCAATATAAACATTAAAATAATCTTTTTAAAAAAATGACAATCTTTGAAACCAAAAACAGCAGGGATCTCTTGCAAAATGTTGTATAGTGTAAATAATGTCAATAATTTAGTGGTTAGATGTAAATAAAGTAAAGGACAACTAAGAATTGATTAGGCTATTTTATAGAAGCTGACGTGGGTTTTTCCCACCTTACCTTCTGCTTTTTTTGTTGGGTAAAGTTTCTGTGCTTTACGTACAAATTTTTCCGCCTCTTCGTATCTTTTCTCCCGTAAATATCGTTCTGCAAATTCCATACACCGCTCAGCCTCATCTTTATTGCTATCCATGATATTTCTTAGAGGCCGAATTAAACTTTACCTTAAACACAATGACGGAGCAGAATAGTAAATAGATTTAATCATACACTAATTCTCCACCATAGCAATTTAACAAGTTGCGTCATGAACACGCTATGAAGTAGGGCATTCCACTACCATCCCTGCATATACTGGTATAAGTGACGACATATTTCACAAGCGCTACCTATAATATAATAATTATTGTTTATATTCACGGACCTGAATAATTTAACTCTAAAATCAACCAATCAGAATGTTTGCCATCGATTAACTAAAATTTGTATAATTCAAAACAGTTCTGTTAACAATAACATAAAAAAACCTAAATAAAGAAATAAATAAAAGCGTATTGAATAATTTTCTAAGGCATAATATTACTTCTTGCGAATTATATAAAGTAATTGTTTTTATATAATACAAAACTTTATTTTATTATAAATAATTTTTTTTATTTACAATAAGAATTTGTCAAAAAATATACCCTGATCGTATATGTTAGATTAAAACATTACTGCCAAAGTGGCATCTCTAGTTTCTTTAGAATCAATGCATTTTCTATGTCATATTTGAAACCATTTGTTTATTATAAACTAATGTTATATAGTCAAGCATTAATTTAACATTATTATTCGTATAATTGCCAGATATTTATAAATTATTTTAGGTAATCGTAATCATCTTTTATTTATTAAACGATATTTATTTATGATGCATTTTAACTGCAAGGTTATCTTTTAATATATTTTGAATTCTTCAAAATATCAATTTATATTAAAAATAAATGAATATTCTTTAATAATTAGTTCTTAATTTTATATACATCTTCACAATTACAGAAAATGCTAGGTATAAGGCAATGTGTACAACGATTTATATCAAACAAAATATTTAACGCAGATAACTCCAATGGTTTATGTATTATACAACAAAGATCATACAATTGGTTTAAAGATGAAGAAGAATCAAATAGAGGATTCCTTAAATATAATAAAGTTATTTTTCCTCCGCAAAAACCAGGTGAAGAGAAAAGACCAGGTGTAAGTTTATTTTATATTGTAAAATAACACCATTTAATTAATTAAAATATGATTATTCGCTATATTTTTATATCTTACAGTATGTCTGTCATGTAAAACAATTCATTAAATATAGTCCATTAAATATGTGGTATATTGCTTGTTTTGTAAGAGGTATGAGCGTAGATGAAGCTATTAAACAACTGAGCTTTTTGAAGAAGAAAGGTGCAGCCATAGCAAAAGAAGTTATCTTAGAGGCACAACGTATGGCTGTAGAGGAACATAATATTGAATTTAAAAGTAACTTATGGGTTGGTAAGTACATTGAAAAAGATATAAAATGTTTTCAATATTTTTAGTACTACACTATTATAGATTTTCATTGTATTTTTCAGCCGAATCTTTTGCAACAAAGGCTCTTACAATAAAAGGCATACGACGTCATGCTAGAGGAAGAATAGGAGTAGTACATTACAGATATTGTCATTACTTTGTACGTTTAGAAGAAGGAAAACCACCAAAACATTATTATCAACCAGCACCTAAAACAGGTGAAGAATGGTTGGAAGAATGGATGGAACAAATGCGTAACCGCAAAATATATAATTCATTATAATCTACATATATATAGTTATATGTAAATAAATATATATCATCCTTTTTTCTGAGATTAGGGTTTATTATTTCCAAATACAAATTTACATGTTAAAGTAAGAGTTTATTTAAAAATAAGTGATTAATGTATATAGCAATCAAAAAGGCAAATACATATCAAACTCATTTTACAACTTTAACTTAGTTCTTCTCCAGTGACGCCGTTTTGCGTTGTACCTATAAAATGAATTATAATAATAATAAATAGTACAATGATTAAAGAGGAAAATACTAAAATACATATATTTTAATAATTCTTACCGGATAGTGTTGCCAGTACGCATTCTGACCCATTGTGGAATCGGCCTGTTTTGCTTTAATTTTTTGGCAAGCTTCCGCTTGATAATAAATGTTTTGTGAGCAGACTGAAACAGAACATGTAGTTTACGTATGTTTTAAATAAAATTTTCTAACAATTATTTACATATAATTAATAGGATGTGAAAAGAATAGTTAGATAACCTAAACCTTACCATTTTGCTCCAAGCACAATCAAAGAAATGGTCGACAATTTTTCTGCGTGTTTCTGAACAGGGTTTCTACCAGACAAATGTCACTATATACAAGTTACCAAGAAAAATAAAATAAATACTAAATATAGGATCTTTACGGTACATTAAAAACAGATAAAAAAAAATAATATAATATGAAGAGTAAATATCTAATATTAAAAAATAACAAATATTACATAAAAAAAAATACAGTATCTAATAGATGGTTTAGAATATAATATTATTTCTTTATAGTTAAAAAATGTATGAGTTTTCAAATTAGCAATGTTCGTTTTGACGCTTGAAAAAGACACATTTTCCATCTTATCTATAAAATTTAATATAAATATTAACTTAAAATATATTTACATTTTTTCATGATATTTTATAAAATATATTTAATAACATATATTTCTATATAACGATTTTAATTTTAATTTTAATAAATGGAGTATCGAATTTTATTCAGTTTAGTTTAAATATCTAATCGAATTATTTCAAAACATTATTACGTCACAGTTTGTATATCTTTTTTATCACTATGTGTTTTATTGTTATTCCTGCTTGGAACTTTGGACTTTATTGATACAAATTAGTTTTCACGATTTAGTTAACATATTGTTAAAAGAAATTGTTTAAAAATTATACTTGTCAAAGATGTTCGCCACTTGTTTTAGAACGTTTCGAACTGGGAATAAAGTGAGTATTAGAAACTTATATTTCCTTGATGTTCGATTGTTTCAACGATCAATCAATTGATCGATACTTATAAGTAATTTGGATTAATAGGAAATAAAACTAATTTTTATTATACTTATAATATTTATCGAATCTTCTTCTATTGTATAAAACATTTTTACTTATAAAGAATAATAATATTAATTAAAAATGTATTAATTTTATATGAAATCGCATATTTTTGTAAAATAAAATTATATTAATTTAAAAATAAAAGCAAATGAGGTATTTAAAACGATATTATAAATTACTTATTTCAAAAAGAATTAATATTTAAGGAACTTATTATTTTAGTATGGTTTACTGGCACGTTATGAATCCACGTTAGTTATTGCGGAACATAATAATGAATCTCTAGCCTCCATCACTTGTAATACATTAAGTGCAGCAAAAAAAATTGGTGGTGATATAACAGTCTTAGTTGCTGGTACCAAATGTGATGCAGTTGCACAAAGTGTCAGTAAAGCTAATGGTGTATCCAAAGTTTTGGTGGCAGAGAGCGAAGCTTTTAAAGGATTTCTTCCAGAAGCACTGACACCACTTATCCTTGCTACTCAAAATGAGCATAAATTTACCCATATTTTAACTGGTGCTACTGCATTTGGTAAAGCACTATTGCCAAGAGTAAGTATCTAATTAGAAAGTCTGTTTTCTCTACCTTTAAATATATATTACTATAGATGAAAAGTATTTTTCATAGTTTGTATATAATTTCCATTTTTAAGGTTGCAGCTAAATTAGATGTATCTCCAGTAAGTGATATTATTGGTATTAAAGCAGCAGATACATTCATCCGTACAATTTATGCAGGAAATGCAATTCAAACTTTAAAGTGCAAGGACAATATAAAGATAGTTTCAGTGAGAGGCACTGCATTTGAAGCAATACCTTTGGAAGGAGGCAGTGCCAAGTGTGAACCTGCACTAGCTGGTGACTACAAATCACAATTGACAGAATTCATTAAACAGGAGTTGTCTAAATCTGATAGACCAGAATTGACATCTGCAAAAATCGTTGTATCTGGAGGAAGAGGAATGAAGTCTGGCGATAACTTCAAATTATTATATAGTTTGGCAGATAAACTTAATGCTGCAGTTGGTGCTTCCCGTGCTGCTGTTGATGCTGGTTATGTGCCTAATGATTTGCAAGTGGGACAGACAGGAAAAATTGTTGCTCCAGTAAGTTTGGCTTCTAGTTATAGTCTATTATAACTGCTAAAAAATTATTTACATTTCAATTCATATATTTTAGAATCTATATATTGCTGTTGGTATCTCTGGAGCAATTCAGCATCTAGCTGGTATGAAAGATTCAAAAACGATTGTAGCAATTAACAAAGATCCAGAAGCACCAATCTTCCAAGTAGCTGATTATGGCTTAGTTGCTGATTTATTCAAGGCTGTTCCTGAACTTACAGAAAAATTATAAGTTTTAATAATATTTTACAAGTACATTTTTTATACACATACACACACACACACATATATATATATATATTCAAAAATATATGTATGCAAAACATTTATTAAAAATACAATTTTTTATAAATATTAAATTTATAACTATTTATTTTAACTGTATATTAATAATCTACGATTAAAATTGTATTATTTTTTCACTTATATAAATCAACAACATTTTAGGCTCTCCTATTTGAAGCATGAAATATGATACTATAAAGTATTTTTATGGATTTTATGACAAACTATTATGTATTTAGAGCATACATGAAAAGATGAAATTTCTCCAAATTTATGGAGAAATATCTAATTAAAGCAATAACTTCGATAATATTTATTATTGGATTTTCCACTTTAGCGCTATAATAAATTTCCCAGTGAGGAAATGAGAGTGCACACGCTATGGTTTTGGTTGTTCCCAAGCTAGTGCTGCATCATGCGCAAAGTGCTAAAGGTAGCCACGCTATACAAGATCCTATAAAATTAGGAGTCCGTTTGGTGGCACGCTAACATAGACAAGAACCTATTGAGTGCCATGCTACAAGAACCTATGTAATTGTACGGTTCTGTGGGAAAATTCATATCTATTTTTCTATCCAGGATAAACAAGTATGAGAGTACCAAATCACGCAATAGTTGAACTAGTTGTAAGTTGCCTAGAAAAGAGAGATTAATTGTTTATTATATTTTTTTTAGATAAGAAAGGAGAATATTTTCTTTCAAACGATAATGGATCAGTTAATTCGTTGAGTCGTAAATAAATAATATGCAAAATAAGAGTATGCAAAATTTTATGCCCAAATGTTTATAAGTTCTTCCAAAAAGCTATTTAACAACTAAAAAGTAGTCTTCGTTACACACTCATCTCCACGACGGAGAGAAGGTTCCCTTGACGCACTGAAAAGCTCGACAGCCTGTCGACCCTCGAGTAGTGTAACATGATCCAATATGAGATATCCACGAGACAATGTAGGTATTAATTTAAAAGTGAAACTTTTTTCATTTTTGACTTTTTTAAAATGAAACTTTTACAAACGTATTTGTAAGATGTTTCCGATTAAAACGAGTATAGAAATATGCGCCAAAATACATCGTGTTTGGTGTCATTTTAATCAGAAAAATGCACGAAACATGTTGGTAAAAGTTTCAGTGATCACAATGAAAAATAAGAAAGTTTGATTTTTGAGTTGAAGGTCTCAGTTTATCGCAGCCTTTTAATATTTATTGATTGCTTCGATTCTCAGTTCCTCTTTCTCTTTCATTCATATTATCCTTCCTACATTCGACACGTGTAAGATCTCAGTTTCGAAAAATTGAATCGTTTCTACATCTCCAGTACTGCAACATTTGCGTTCCAATTTTTGTGCAATTATCAAATATTTCTTGTATTATAAAAAAATTATACATACAACAATAATAGCTGAGAAAGAATTTTGTCTGAGGACGAAATTCTGACATTCTTTTAATTAAAATATACTTCTGTTAGAGACATTTTAGCATTCTGATAATATCTTAGGATTTATAATAAAACAATTACATAGTTTTTTTTATTAAACATTTACTACCAACTACGCAGGTAGTGGCAAGCAATATTATTCACAATGCAATAATAAAACTTTAGCCCCTTTTTATGACACTTTCATCAATATGTGATATTTTTCTAATTAAGATGTCACGAAACACGATACTGTAAGCGAATTTCAAGGGAATATAATCTGTTATTTATATAAACGTATTCTGATTTATCCGAGACGCTCCATTTATTCAGGTTAGTCTGGGATAGAAAAGTAGATATTCTTCTTAAGTCTTACGATTTTTTGTAGGACCTTACAATTCATAAAAGATATAACTTAGAAAACACGAAGCTGGCACCCCGCTGGGGGTAGCCACTCACATGATATATTTATTTTATTTTATTTTTTTTATTTACCAATGAGATATAACACTTTACCAAATGTCCTTCAGGACAAATTGTAAAAACCAAAATAAAATAAAAAAAAAAACCTTAAAATTAAATAGGTTTTATTTATTATTTTAAATAGGAACTCAATAGGTTCTTGTCTATGCTAGCGTGTAGCAGCTTCAGTACTTGGTCGTATGGTGGATCATCTGTACTGTAAAACAACTAGAACTACGGGCGTGAACATTCTCATTTCCTCTCTACTTTTTCGTATTTACTTCTGTTATACGTGCGTATATATGTATATGTATGGAATCGCTGCCATCTTTGTCATCTCTTGGCGTGGTGCATTGGCGTGTATGGCCGGCTAGATTACCGATTTTTAAGTATATAATCGTATTTATGTGTTTTGTGTCTATAGATGTGGAAATTCGATAATAAGTTTATCATGAGTATGGACAGTATCGAAAAATTATACAAAAATTTTGGCATTTTGGCTGATGCCAAAGATAAATTGGCTGAGGTAATTGACGAGCTTGGTTATATTTAATAACCACGTTTACTTAATTCTAACTTTGACAATTTTATGTATTTGTAAGCATAAATAAAACTTTGTATTCCATTTATTTTAAAACATGCAAATATGTATATTAATTTCGTAAGCTTCAAGTTAATTTAACAATGCTTTTATAATAGAAATGAGTCAATACTGTACATAAATAATTAAGTGAAGAAAGCGGTAAATATTATAAATCTAAACGTTTTGTTTTTATGTTGCAGCATGAAAAAGAGTATTTAGAAATTCTGACAGCAGTGAAAGGATCACCGAAAGAAAAACGATTAGCATCGCAATTCATTGCAAGATTTTTTAAATATTTTCCAAAATTAGCTGATCAGGCTATAGATGCTCATTTAGATCTATGTGAAGATGAAGATATGGCTGTATGTAGTATTTATATCACTTGACCACATATGCAAATACATACATATTTGTATTAAAGTCTTCATACAATCAAAATTTGATGATTTGATATATTGATATTTTCAGATAAGAAAACAAGCAATTAAAGATTTACCTGCATTATGTAAGGATAATAAAGAACATACAGCTAGAATTGCAGATATTTTAGCTCAATTACTTCAAGCTCAAGATCCATCTGAATTAGCTGTTGTTCATAATAGTGTTATGTCCCTTATGAAAACTGACCCAAGAGGTATAGAGTATATCATTATTTGTTATAGTTACATCACAATGTAATGATATTGTAATGAGGTATTAATTGTATTTAATATATTCTGTTCTTAAGGAACAATAAGTGGATTTTTTAGTCAAATCATCAATGGGGATGATGGAACACGGGAACGTTGCATTAAGTTTCTAGCAACAAAATTAAAAGCAATAGGTCATGACATTATTACTAAAGAACCAGAAGATCTTTTAATTTCAGAATGCAAGAAAGTGTTACAGGTATAATCTTTTTATCATAAAAATAGAATTCTTTCTTTAATCACTATTTATATAACACTTCCTTTTCCATAGGATGTTACTGCTGATGAATTTCATAGCATTATGGAAGTACTTGCATGGACTAGATTAGGTTCAACAATTAGTGGACAGCAAGAATTAGTAGATATTACAGTTGAACAAGCTGAATTGTCTGAACCATTCAAGCATACTAATGTTGAACAATGGAACAGACTTGTACAATGTATTAAACACGCACTTTCATTCTTTAGTGTAAGCATACTTTAACTATATTTTGTAATTTATGTAATGAAAATTTATATAATGTAATTTATTCCTTACAGTCTCAAATAGATTCATCACGATTCGTTTCTTATATTTGTGTACAAGTTTTACCACATCTTTCTTTGATTACTTCACCCAATGGAAGAGATGTACAATTGGAATTATTAAAGCTTCTTGCAGAATTAGCTGTATTTTGTGGAACAATTGATAAACCAGAAGAAAAAGTACAGCAACTTTATAATACTCTTATTGTAAGTAATAGCATTATTTAGGAGCAACAATTTATTTTATATGGAATGTATTAATACTGTTTCAATATTTATAGACATATATGCCACTACCTCCAGCCACAGAAATAACTGAAGTACCAAAATTACAATTCAGTCATGTTGAGTGCCTTATGTATACTTTTCATAAACTGTGTAAACAAACTCCGGAATTTTTAATGAAAGATCCAGAACAGCTTAAGGAATTTAGATTAAGATTACAGTATTTTGCACGTGGCATTCAAGGTTATATAAAAAAATTACGGGAGGCAATTAGTGGCAAATCAGAAGAAGAGTTGAAGTCAGAGGAAAACAAATTAAAAGTTGTTGCTTTAAAAACGACAAATAATATTAATAGTTTAATCAAAGATCTGTTTCATTCGCCACCTAGTTTTAAAAGTATTATACATCTTTCATGGAAAACAACAGCTAACGATAAAAAGGTACGTATTAAAATAGTTATAATTTTTTTTAGAAATGTGGTATTTTGAATACTGTAATACATTTTCTGTATCTTATTCTAGAATGAAAAGCATTCGTCTGCTCAAAAAAGACATACACCTATTACGTTTGGAAATGACAGTAATTCAAATAAACGAAGTAAAGAAGATAAAAGTAAAAGAGAATTGTATACTCCTCCTAGTGGAAAATACAGCGCAAACATATCATCGAATTATGGTAATTGAAGAAGCATTTTTATTTCATAAAATAATATTTAGAAATAAAATAAAAATCTATCTTTATATCTTTTGTTAAAGGCCGAGGCAGATTTAGAGGAAATAGGTCAGGTGGTCGAGGTGGTTATAGACCAAGAGGTCGTGGAACATGGAGGAAAAATTTTTATTAATTATTTAATTACTGGAATCGTTCAAATATGAAATAGTAAAAGCTCCAATAATATATAAGACTAAACCAGTTCTGTAAAATGTACATATTAAGATGAAGGACGTAAAAGTGATTATTTGCTGAAAGTGAGTTTAAGAGAAGTGACAAAGGGAGAAATACAATTTTTTATCCTATAAATTTTAGTGTAAAGAAAGTGTTTTTTGTGAAAGCTTTAAGTACATATACAAGTTTCAAATACAAAATTGTAAGAATTGGTTGTTCACTAAACATAGTGATAATATCGATAATGAAATATTGACATTTAAAGAAGAAAACATTGCTGTGTAATACTGTACTAATGGTGTTATGAGAACCTTTTTTTATATTCATTGTTAAATAACTGGAAAATACAATTTGAAGAAACCTGAGTTTACAAAAGTGAACAACTATGGAGAAAGAAGTGGAGAAAATGATATCATGAACTTGAAGAAGTGTTTATTACGAAAATTTTAAACCAGGTACCTTAACAGGCAATACAATATACACGAACTACCGAAGAGAAAATGGTGTGGCAACACAATACATGAATCATTTGAAGTATTTGAAGAAACATCAGATGTCACAAACAAAAAATTACATCTATTTGATACAGAATATTTACAAATTCTTACTGTACAATGATTGGCTTGTGCTCGGACACTTGTGTTACACGTATTTACAAAAGACAGACAATATTTCTCTGCCATAACAATTTTGGATGTTAAAATAGTATCAAAATGTATTCCCCTATCTCCTAGTTCTTCCTAGTCCTTTCTCTCTTGATCATATCTCATTTCTTTTGTCAACAGGCAGTGCAGACCAGAGCAATCAGAGGGACAATGACAGAGTATCTAATTCTGAGAGAATAATGGAATCAAAGAAACTTAAAAAGCTGTTGTTTTCTTAAATTCGAAATTAGCTATACTTATTTATGTGCTTCATTTATTAATTTTATGTTTGTATTATTATTAAGTGTTTACATATTTTTTTAACTAAATGGATGAATGTTCTTCTATTAAAATGTCTAATTTGAGTACAAAAAGACATATCAAAATGATATAAAGATCAGCATAAAATTATAAAATCGTTTACTAAATAATATAACTAAAACAAGTGATTTTTCAAGTCAAAAAGTTTCTTTGATTACATGAATGATGGTGTAGTTTATTGTATACATTTTATCTTGCAGATGCTGTACGGTGATTGCTGACTGAGGATGGCAAAGCAGAACAAAAATAATCATGTTTTGATTACAGGTTGTCCAGTAAGTCCAAGGTTGGAGGCTCATAAGAAATTATAATGTACTTTTTTCAGGAACCAAGGTACGGTTGTATATTGTCTTTTATCTATATATTGATGGTAGCTGTTTTGTAAGGTGAGTTTCAGAACATATTGTATCCTTTTCCTATCCACCATTGAATAAAACTTGTGTAATACTAATGATAATAATAATTCGTGAATATATTATCATTTAATTTAATAAATAATACTATTGCATAATATATGTTGTATTTTTTATGCCCAATATCGAATGTCACTATGTATGGCTAATTAAAAAGATTGTAAAAAATTTACAGTTATTGAATATTTATACATGTTTGAATTAATATTTAATACAAATGTTTGTTAATTATATAATTATATCAAATTTGCTCATGTATTAGTATATTGTAATATTCTAAAACTATTATTTCTGTTTATTATAATTTTAAATATGTAAATTCCAATTCAATACATTTATTACATTATTCAAGAAATAAATGATATTTAAACTGCAATGTGTTTTTTTAATATATGCAATGTATATATAATATTGTTTCTTGTCGTTTAATAAATAAACTATATTTGTAAAATAGTTATTATCACAATGTATCTTACAAATATAATTACAATACTTTTTACAGCATCTTATAAGAAAAGAAATTCATTTAATACAGTCCATTTGTTGAAATCATATCATCTATTGTCTTGCACATAATGCGATCACTTGGACTACATGGATCTGGAGTTTGTTGTTCAGAACCTAAATTATCAACAGATTCCATAGCATCTGTATTTATTGCTAATTTAGAATCCAATTCTGAAGTATCTGGCAACATGTGCAATGCATGTTGTAAAATCTCTTGAACCTGAGAAAATATGGGAATTTTAACTAAACATTGTATTGTCAAATGTACAAAAGATTAAAATTTGAGAACCATACCTTCTCTAAATGTTTTTGAAACCTAAGTGCTGTTTCTATACGTTGTCTGCGTTGCAATTCCATCATTACTCTTAGCGTTTCCCTTGCTTGATGTGGTCTGAATTCATTTAACAAATGATGAATGTGAATAAATAGTAAACTAAGATCTTCCACCTAGAAACAATAAAAGAAACAGTGAGTATTTGCATTATATGTCAGGTCATTACATTAAGTATTTACCTTTTCAGCACGTCTTGGGCTGTCAGGACATTGTACGAGCAGATCTATCAAATCCAAGAAGTTAACAAGCAATGAGTGATTCAATTTTTTTAACTCCCGTCGCCGATCGAAATGCTGAGGATATAACCTTTTAATTCCTTGAGCTTCGAGTGGTCTAATGATTGTATCGTCTGCATTAAATACATTTCCAAACATTGAATAAGTATCGTGTATCGGCGGTGGTGGTCGTGGTGCTCTGCCTCGACGAACATTTTCGTCTGTGTACAAATTAATATATTGCACTGGAGGTAGGGGTAGCGAACTAACTTGTATCGCTTCTGGTGCTGCCATTTTTCGCGTTCGATATTGGTATTCTTAATGAAAAAAATACAAAGCAATTGCACTTAAGATGGGAGTCTTTCAAAAAATGCACAATAGGTTAGGTTTAACTAAAAGAAACACTGTTGTTAAACTGATCGGAACGTCCAAGTTAGTGCGCAGGTCCGTAATTTCGCGCGTTGTTATCACTTTTTTTTCACATAATTCATATTCTGCTTATTTAATGTTCGTAATAATAAAAAATAATAGTTTATAGTAATATTGTAAAATCAACGTTTATATATTACAAAGTTGAACGATAGACTCTAGCTTCACACTCGATATAGTGATACTATACGTTAGGTTACATTAATACCATTTCACAATGTTTTCAACGAATTTTTCGATCGATACTTCTTTTTTTGTAAACATACGATCAATTAGAATATTTCTATGCACTCTACACGGACTTTTCACCACAAATTAACAAGAGCTAAATATCGTGCAACTAAAACAAAACAACATGTAACGTAGCCTTCGAATCCGCCATCTTGTTTTTTTAAAATGAGTCAACAGGTATTCTCTGTTGGCCAGTTAATACGTTAATGCCAGCAGGACGTCGAACCCAGATTGGGGATTTTCGTTGTTTAACTAGCAAAACGAAAGAGCCGATCTGTGAATATTGTTTGTTTTCCATTTGGTAAATCATTCTCGCGACGGCGCGATATTTCGGATAAATGCTTTACTAACGTAGTGAGGTATTTCCTGCTATCTCGTGAATTTCCAACGTCTTCGTTTGACAGATTGTCGGTGTGTGTATGCGTTCGTTCCACGTGAATTCTTTGTTTAGGCACCGGTCATGTTTCTGACAAGCATTGAAATTGCGAGGTGGTAGCAGTGCCCTAGTGCATGGTAAGTTGATTTTCTCATATGAATTTCGTGTGTATCAATACTATTTCGATTGAACTTTCACATAGAAATATTCATATAGCCGAGTGTCAGGATAACCACAAACTATCGCGTTGTCGTTGATCTCACTGTTCTGTTATTTTTGGCAATTTCGAAAGGAATGCCTCTGTGATTGTTCTCGTGTAATTAAATACTTGTAAGGTGGTATAATTTTTTCGAAAAATTCTAAACCACGGTCAAAGAATAGAATTTGATTCACAATTCGTGCATGGTTTGTATACAGGGTGGCCCATAAAACTAGCATCAGTTCGATATCTAAAAGTTGTGATGGATTTTGATCACCCTGGCTTCAAATTTTATACATTCTAAAGTTCTTTACATATACGTTAAAGTTCATTCTCATTGATTTTCTACAGAAAGTGACGCGAGTGTTGACTTAAAAATTTCTAATAAAAAGTTAGCACGACGAATAATTTACTTAAAAAATAAGCGCTTTTTGTTTAGATTACTCGCTTTAAATTATTGTTTCAAAAGCATTTGCAGTTTACTGTAAAACGGAGTAAGAACGAAAAGCCAAGATGGCCGGAATTGATTGTATTTATAAACAATTTTATAAATAGATATATTTTATTGCTTGCAAATTTATATGTATACATATGTACACGTATATACAGGTAATGTTATTATATACAGTATTAGGTTATATTTTTTTCTCTAATCTATTTTATTTCTTTTTGTTTCTTTTCGTCAATATTGTCAATACAATTCTTTTACTTGTCATTATATTTATTTCTTTATAATTTTATCTATTAGAATATTTTTATTTTGTAAATCCGTTATTAATTAATACGTAGATGTTTGTGTAAATAATTCTTCGAATGATTTTATTTAGCATCTTTGTATAGTAACATAATTTAAAATTCTCTTCCACTTTATATAATAAGAAAATTATAATTTTTCCATGTAAAAAAATCCGCCAGAGGTATTTAATAAGTAATCGTGACAGTTAATTGTATCAACATAAACTTTTAGCAATTCAATTTCCTTCGTTTAACGAAAGAGACAGTTATTCTGCGGTTTTGTTCAACGTATCGTGGTGCCTCATACTTTTCCCATTTCCAAGAAGCGCGGAAAGCACGAAACGGAAATTCAAAGGACGTCGCGGTTTAGGCGGCGCCTTAAAATTTCAGAGACACGAGTTACAAAAGAACTTCAGTGGAAGTAGGCGGTCACCGAGGTTCGCTCGAGTGCTTCGTGTCAAGCGTTCGGTTCATGTTGGTACTTTGTCGAATCGTAACCAGTTCTATGCACTATGTGATAAATATGTATATTCTAATGTATACAAAATTGTATTGTTTCTCTATCGATTTTACTTCTTTTTATAAATTTCGATTAATTGTCAACAGTGATATAGAAGGTTTCGTCTTAACTAAAGTTGAGAATAAGCGATGTTGTAATATATATAATATGTTTTTTTTCTATTTAGCTTGATAAGATAATTTTTATAAAGATAAATATTAAGATATATTCAACATCATTTTAAGCCTCTTTAAAATATCTATTGAAACATTTACATTAAAGAGAGACTATTAAGTTACTAAGAAAATTCTAAATAAATCTTAGTCTTTTGCAGAAGTTCGGGACAAAAAATTTGACGCAGACGTAAAACACGTGAATCGCACTTGTGCGCGTGCGCGCTCACGATCGACGAATGCGTGTGAGTTAACACGCGTTTTCGCTTCGAATTGTCGATGGCGCGCGTTAGCCACTGTTTACGCTTTTTATTTAGACTGCATCGTAGTTTTACGTCAAACAGATTTCGCGTTTTCTCTGTGAACTTCCAATGGAAATCAATCGTGATTGTTGGTATAAACGCGACACAAATGTACCTTCGTACATTTTCATTTGTAAATGGATACGTTTTGAAAAAGTGAATCGATGATATCCAGACAAAGGACTTTTTATTGTTTCATCTGATAGATCAAATGGTACGAATGAATTTAACGGCATTGTTTTATTATTGTTGTATTTTAAGCAAGGAAAATGGAAGAAATATTTCAAAGAAAAATAAGAACAAATTTATTCATCTATTTTATAGATCGAAATGGGTATAACTTTTCACGGGATTAAAATGATTCAACCTGTGGGAAGTTGTTTGGTTCTTTAGTTCTTTTACAGCACCGAAAATGGTCTAGGCTTGTCTCGTGAGAACGCGGCCGAAGGTTTCAGCCTGTCTCTCTGGCTCTCTATTTTGAATGGAAATTCTTCGTGGTCGAGTCACCCTGGCTTTAATGGAGGTCCAGGATCCCTAAAACCTTTATATTTGGCTCACCAGGGTTTGAACATTCTTTCTCAGTTTTACGTTATTTTTGTGTTTTAAACATATCACTGACTCATCTGTGATAAACATAAAACGTATTATCACATGTGTAATATAATCTTTTCTTCGTGCAATTGATATCATAATTCTATCTTTATTCTCTGATACGGTAGTCTTATCTTTTTTTTTTTTTTTAACTTGTACTCCAAATACAACCATTTGGTTTTGTATTGCATTGGCAACTAAGTGATTGCGGATTTTGTCAATGCCACCTAATGGCAAAAACCGTAATCACTTAGTTGCCAACCCAGTTGGTGTTATTTGTTCGTATCTACCTTAAATTATGTTTAAGCTACGTTCGATGGAATTTTTTGGGAATAAAAAGTATTCAGGCTGCAATTCAAACTATTCGTATAATTGAAAGTTCATCGCGCGACTCGCCTAATTGATCTTCGACCAAGTTAACTGCGAGGAACTTGAAGTTTCTACGGAACGTTGCAACGTTGTTTCATAGAAACGAAGAATTAAGTGTTTCTATCAGACCAAAGTAACTCGTAAGTGGCATTAACGATGCAGTTACCCACGACGAGTCTATACCATTTTATCACATAAAATCACACTTCGAGTACAATAATATTCAAAAATGTTCGTCACTTGCCTATGAAAATTGCCTAATTGATCATTTCGATTCATTCATTAATCTCTATTTACTTCACCATATATTCCATTCTGTCTTCGTGAAAAATTTCAAAGGAATAGAATCTACGCAGAAATTTCTTCCACCCGTTAAATATTGTGTTGGCAACTAAGTGATTGCGGGTTTTGTCAATACCATCTGGTGACAAAATCTGTAATCACTTAGTTGTCAAGCCAATATTATAACCTGATATATGTATTTGAAATATTTTACACATTTTTGCGTATAACATGTGTGTTACGGCGCGCTAGACGGTCAGTGCGACGTACCTTTCGGTCTGACCGCCGACGCCTATCTCTCATCAAACTGACCTGCAGTAAATTAGGGAACCACCATAAACCGAATCTTTTCAACTTACTTTCGATTCATACAAATATTATTCGGTTTATGGATGGTCATTCGAACAGTCATTAGGTTTATTGCACTCTCTTGTTAATTACGGAGAAAGCAGATGTGTCCCGTTAAATGGCGGGTTTTTCCCAAAAAACAGATGTGTCCATTTAATGGCGGGTTTTTCCCAAGAACAAGGACACCCATGATCCAAATATGCAGGAGACTTTCTCCTTCATTATATGTATTAATATTGGCTAAAAACCAATGGGCATCGCGGATCGTTACCCTCTCTATTCTACCTAAATGTGTGAACAACGAATCCGCGTTCTTAGTTCAGCAAGGGTACACCCACACCGAGCTTTCCTCCTAAACAAGACGAGATGGGTCAGTCACTGCTCTTCTACTCCTCAAACAAGCAAGTAGACTGTTCGGCAATCAGTCACTCGGCGCTCATCATTCAAGAAGACAGTCAAGCAGTCAGTCAAGTCACTGCTCATCATTCAAGCAGACAGTCAAGTTTCTGCTCTTCCATTAAGCAGTCAGTCAAGTTACTGCTCATCATTCAAGCAGACAGTCAAGTCTCTGCTCATCAATCGGCAAGTCATTCAAGTACAATTATAGCCACCGAGGCATTACTTCAATTCACGCGAACGAGATATTCGATTCTTCGCATCAACATACTTCGGACGGTTCTTGCAATCATTCGGCAAGCTAGTTTAATAATTTCATACGATATCGGGATTCATCGCGTTAACCGATATCCATCTCAACATATTTGTATATACGTTCCAAGTGTTGTGAAAAGTGGCAAAAAAAATAAAAATAGATAACTGGAGACTACAGTTATTTCAATAAACCACCCCTATTGTCGTAACTGAAATCAGGGGATCGCCCTGCTCGTGGTGTCGATCATCAGATCGTAACGGGAATTTACGACTCCCGTTGACGCTCCTAACGGAGACTCGTCTCCCCGCGACTGGACGAACAAACATTGGTCCTTCGAGCCGGATTCACGTGCCAGCGAAAGGTGTTCCAAACGGTGAACATACAGTGCCACGTGATCCCACAGCCATTCCACGCTTGGACGTCATAAAACAAAACTTGAGGAGTTTCTATTTCAACTCAGTCAATAATAATGTCGATCAGCGCCAAAGCCAATAAAGTCAAAAGAAGGCGCGATAAGCAGTTTAAAGCTGCCATCAAGCATCTAAGGGAAAGCATCGAGGAGTCCGATCAACCCGTCGCATCACACATCAAGTCTGTGAGTGCACTTCAATCCCAGCTTGAGTATGCGTGGCAGAGATTTCAATCCTGCCAACAAGAATTAGACGAATTAGATGACGAGGACCTCGCACAGGAAAGGCAAGCCTGGAAGGATTATGCTGAGCTGAGCTCGCGAATCCACAACATCGCAAGCAAAAAGCAACAATCAACATGTCGGATGCCATCTAATCATGAATTAGACAACAAGTCATCCACTACCGCCACGCCGGTAACGACTAAGCTGCCAGAAATTCACATACCCACATTCGACGGTATAATGGCAAACGAATCAAGAATCACCGCCTTGCATGAGGAGTGGATCGATCTAAGCGACGATTTCAAGAGCATAAGGAGACTACTCAACAAATACGAACTGTCCGGTCAGCACAACAAGGACGTCTTAATAACTTACCGAAAACTAGTTGACGACATTTGGAGACGATTCAACATTGTCTTTGACGAATTGCTTGAGATCGACGACAACGAACCTGAGGACTTACGGGATGTTTATATAGAGCTGGTAACACGATTGAACAACCTCAACGAAATTAATTCTTCCTCAACGGATGCCTCCAACACAGTGGCGAATCCAAAACCACCGGAACGCTGCAGCAATATTTCCAGCAGTGTCCAGAGACGTAAGAATGATTTCAATAAGAACAGTAACAATGTTCATACTCCGCCGATGGAGAAAGTCGTATCGAATCTAGCGCCAATTCCGTCGCATGACAAGCGAAGTTCATTGCATAATAATAATAATAATACGCGCAGCTCGCCAACACGCGACTTGACAACCAAGCTCGCATCGTCGCTACCTGAACGATCTGATTCAACGCTACCAATCGGTTTGAATCAGACAACTACTCAAGTCCGCAGCTCATCGCCTACACGCGATTTGACGACAACCACGTTTGCGTCATCATTATCTGAACGATCTGATTCAACGCTACCGATCGCCTTGAATCAGATAACTTCTAACGTTCGTCGTTCGTCACCTACACGCGATTTGAAGACTAACTCTCACGAGTCTCTGGATCAGAAGGAACTGAATCCCGTCCAGGACAACTATGTTCATACTCCGCCGATGGAGAATATCGTATCAAATCCAGAGACGAGTCCGTTGCATGATACACGGACTTCAACGCTCGACACTCGCACCGCGTCACCGACACGCGACCTGACGACAACCACGTTCGCATCGTCATCATCACAACAATCTGATTCAACGCTAGCAAACTCCTTGAATCAGACAACTTCTAATACTCGCAACTCGTCGCCTACACGCGAATTGAGGACAACCTCTCACGACCTTCCGGACCGGAAAAAACTGAATCCCGTCCAGGACAACTATGGTCATACTCCGCCGATGGAGAATATCGTATCAAATCCAGAGACGAGTCCGTTGCATGATACACGGACTTCAACGCTCGACACTCGCACCGCGTCACCGACACGCGACCTGACGACAACCACGTTCGCATCGTCAGCATCACAACAATCTGATTCAACGTCACCAGACGCATTGAATCAGATAATCCTTCACGATCGGCGGGATCGCGAAGAAGAGAGAATCTCATCAGACGACAATTCGGCTTCGCCATTGATCTCTACGAATCCGTCACAGGATGTCTCATGCCCTATCACGGCAATTCATAAAGTAGAGAACAACGTGTTAAACTCCGTCAATGGCACCGAGGTCTATTCGAAGTCGAAATCAACGACAAACTTTCTGGAATCCACAACGTTCGATTTATCCAGGAACAGGTTCTCCTCGATCATCACTTCGACGGCTAACAACCTATCCTGCATCACGGCATTTGCAACACATGAAACAAATATCATGCCGGAAACTCAATCTCCAGAAAATAACCTGAGGACTCCGCCTTCGCCACGGCCGAAAGAGTCCACACGCGCGAGTGATCCGAATCGCAATGATCACTACCTTATTGCCTACATCGCTACATCGGGCAACTCTTTGTACACCACGTTCAATCGGGCGTCGACCCTGGCTCCAACGAAACCAGGACGGTCTCCAATGCCCAAGCCATCAGAATACGAAGAACCTTTAAAGCAATCAAAATGGTTCATCTGGCCTACCTCTAATGAACTCACCAGTAAGGTCGCATCATCGCATTTCCTGCCTAATCACTGCCCTCAGACACTGAGATTTAGGCATACCCCGGGTTATGCAGAACCATCGGGCGCTCTACGTCACAATACTACGATGCCAAACGGACAACGGCAGAAGGATACAGAACTGATTAATCATCAACGCAATAAAGCAGGGTGGCTACAGATGTCTACAACTGTTCATTCAAACTCACTGTATCCAATCAGGTGGAAGGAGTTGAACCAAAAAGACGGTAAGTCGTCACTTATGTTGTCTTTTATAGATCGTGGGGCCACGCCGGCACAACCATCAAATATCATCAAGAAGACGCGCTACAGGCGGCTCATCGGGGGGAGCCCTGCCACCCAGTCATTTGTAGATCTCCTTCCAGCGTCTCCAAATCAGCTACATGTCAATCGCATTTGCCGCGATGAAAACGGTGAAAAGTATGACGACACCTCCTGGGCCGAGGTGTTCCACGATAATTCAGGGGCCGAGCTATATCACGACACTTCATGGATCGTGAACTTCAACGGCAAAGATCCTGGCAATACCGAGGATCACAACGATCCCAAATCCAAGGCTGACCATGCACCTTCAACGCAACGGTCCTTCGGCCGTACTACCGAATTCGCTTCGACAACTCCAAATCAATCAAAAGTCCACATTGAAAGGGAAGCTACAGCGACTCAATCCCTTTTTGGACAAGGATGGGGTGCTACGAGTTGTAGGCCGACTCAGTCACTCAACACTACCTTTCAGCCAGAAACACCCCATCATCTTACAATCGAATTCGCCCTGATGACGACATCATCATCGAACCAGCCAACATTTCTACGGCAGCAAGCTTTTTGGATCCAAGGCAAGTCACAGTCACAACGTCCAACGCCGCGACGCCCAACGCCGCGACATCCAACGCTCGTTATCTAACAAGGATCATCACTGTGAGAACGCGATTCGAGCGGCTCATCGGGGGGAGCCCAGCCTCCCAATCAACTACAAAATCCCGCGTCGTGTCAGACGAATCAAGCAACATTGGAGTTCCATTCAACGCTACCTCTTGGATCAAGCTAGTCCACTACATTTCCAGGACCGTAACGGTCCACGATCATCCAATCGGATGGGTCATCGGGGGGAGTCCAACCTCGCAAGCTTCAGCACAGGCGTTTCACACTTCCACGGCGGACTGACAAACGGACCTCGCTCGATTTTGGGAAATCGACGAAGGACCACCAATTTCACATATTTCAGAGGCAGATCGACAATGCGAAGAACATTTCCAAAGTCACGTCCAACGCACCAATGAAGGACGATACATTGTCGCTCTCCCATTCAACGAAACGACCCCGCCGCTTGGATCCTCAAAAGCCTTGGCGATGAAGCGTCTCACATCTCTCGGCCGCCGGTTTCAACGAGACAAACAATTCGAAGCCGACTATCGCGCCGTAATCAATGAATATTTGGATTTGGGACATATGACAAAAATCGCCACGGATCATTCAACTGACGAAGGATATTTTCTCCCACGTCACGGTGTTATCAAGGAGTCCAGTCAAACCACAAAGCTCAGAGTCGTGTTTGACGGATCTTCACCGTCCACCACCGGAGTTTCATTAAACGATCGACTTCATACGGGACCTAAGCTACAAGAGGACCTGTTCGACATTCTCCTAAGGTTCCATTCGCATCAATACGTTCTTACAGCGGCTCCATATCTCGCCATTCGGTGCCTCAGACAATTAGCGGACGACGAGGGACATCGATATCCACAAGCAGCAAAGATCCTACAACGAGATTTCTACGTCGACGATGTTCTCACAGGATCAGACACAAGAAACGAGGCACTATCATTGAGAACAGATCTCACGGAATTGCTCAAATTAGCCGGTTTGACCATTCGAAAATGGACTTCAAATGATCGAGCACTGCTGAACGGACTTCCCGAACAGGACATGAGCGAGAAGCTTATTCTGGACAAGTATCAACCTCTAAAAACTCTAGGTGTGGTCTGGGATTCATCTGATGATTCGATCCTGTATTTCGTCAAAACCAATCCCCTCACTTCTCGCATTACGAAGAGAATAATCAGCTCCACGATCATCCAAGGATCGGCACGTTTAATGACACTTCATGGGCAGAAGTGTTCCATGACACTTCCTGGGCCGAGGTGCTGCACGACACCTCCAGGATCAAGGCATATATCGACACTTCATGAGTCGATAATCACAACCGCAAGTTTCTACGCAACAAATGGAGCAAGGGGAGTCACGACATTCGAGAAGGGACCATCGTCCTCCTCAGAGACGATAACGCTCCCCCAATGCAATGGCCACTGGGCAGACTCATCAAGGTCCATCCCGGCGCAGACGGCATCATCAGGATGGCTACCGTTCGAACAGCAACGAATTCCATAGATCGGAGCATCAAGCGGATGGTACCACTACCGAGCAGATCGATACCAGATGACTCCGACCTAATCAGCAGCAACGCGGTCTAATTCGAGAGCCACCTCACCAAACAAAACACATCTTTTTGATCGGTACCCTCTCAACGGGGGGAGTATGTTACGGCGCGCTAGACGGTCAGTGCGACGTACCTTTCGGTCTGACCGCCGACGCCTATCTCTCATCAAACTGACCTGCAGTAAATTAGGGAACCACCATAAACCGAATCTTTTCAACTTACTTTCGATTCATACAAATATTATTCGGTTTATGGATGGTCATTCGAACAGTCATTAGGTTTATTGCACTCTCTTGTTAATTACGGAGAAAGCAGATGTGTCCCGTTAAATGGCGGGTTTTTCCCAAAAAACAGATGTGTCCATTTAATGGCGGGTTTTTCCCAAGAACAAGGACACCCATGAGCCAAATATGCAGGAGACTTTCTCCTTCATTATATGTATTAATATTGGCTAAAAACCAATGGGCATCGCGGATCGTTACCCTCTCTATTCTACCTAAATGTGTGAACAACGAATCCGCGTTCTTAGTTCAGCAAGGGTACACCCACACCGAGCTTTCCTCCTAAACAAGACGAGATGGGTCAGTCACTGCTCTTCTACTCCTCAAACAAGCAAGTAGACTGTTCGGCAATCAGTCACTCGGCGCTCATCATTCAAGAAGACAGTCAAGCAGTCAGTCAAGTCACTGCTCATCATTCAAGCAGACAGTCAAGTTTCTGCTCTTCCATTAAGCAGTCAGTCAAGTTACTGCTCATCATTCAAGCAGACAGTCAAGTCTCTGCTCATCAATCGGCAAGTCATTCAAGTACAATTATAGCCACCGAGGCATTACTTCAATTCACGCGAACGAGATATTCGATTCTTCGCATCAACATACTTCGGACGGTTCTTGCAATCATTCGGCAAGCTAGTTTAATAATTTCATACGATATCGGGATTCATCGCGTTAACCGATATCCATCTCAACATATTTGTATATACGTTCCAAGTGTTGTGAAAAGTGGCAAAATAAATAAAAATAGATAACTGGAGACTACAGTTATTTCAATAAACCACCCCTATTGTCGTAACTGAAATCAGGGGATCGCCCTGCTCGTGGTGTCGATCATCAGATCGTAACGGGAATTTACGACTCCCGTTGACGCTCCTAACGGAGACTCGTCTCCCCGCGACTGGACGAACAAACAATGTGCTCTACAGAATTTTGCATCTTTAAATTTCCACAGTTTATTTATTAGTCTTTTATTTTATCTTATTTATTAATCATTCCACCGAACCACGTTGATTCAGAAACCAGTGCTATTAAGGGGGGGGGGATATCCTGAATTAGAATGTTCTAAAGCAGCGTTTTTTGGTGATTTTTTTTAGAAGGAAAAGAAATAAATGAAATTATTGAATTTTGAGGTATGGTTTTATATATATTTAACGAATACAACAAATTTTTTTTTTTAAATTTCTAAAAATTAAAAAGAGATTTCTAAGCCTATTTCATGGGCGTCTTGTCGCTGCAGTCTTCGATCGGCGGGAAAGATCCAGCTCGTAATTCTTGACTGAAACAAAAAACCAAAAAAGGATTAAATTATTATATATTTTTCTTCTGGGTGAATTAAACCAAAGCAGAAAAAAGTTTATTTAAATAATTGTTATAGCACCTTAAAGTTTATTATTTTTTTTAATATTTTTTTAAACGCCAAAATTTTTAATTCTTAATTTCTGCCTTTGTTTACTTCACCCAGTAGAAAAACATATAATAATTTAGTCCTTTTTTGGTTTTTTGTTTCAGTCAAAAATTATGAAGCTCTTTCAAGTCGATTAAAGACTGCAGCCCATCAAAAATTGGTTTAGAAATCTGTTACAATTTTTTTTTACTTTAAAAAAATTTTTTTGTATTCGTTAAATATATATAAAACCATACCTTAAAATTCAATAACTTCATTTCTTCCTTTCCCTCCTAAAAAAATCACAAGAAAACGCTGTTTTAGAAAATCCTAATTCAGAACACCCCCATAAGCAATTCTGCATTTACTTGGTTCATTGTATCATTTGAAACAGAAACATCGATAACAATTTAATACTGTTTTCTGTCTGCAGGGTGGCCCTCCATTGGGAATGGCGGGGAAAGATGGGAAGGTGGAGCCAAAAAGCGGGGACGTGGTGCGACAGGGGTTCATGGTGAAGCGTTCGCAGAACAAGAAACGCTTCACACCAGTCAACTACAAGCAACGTTGGTTCGTGTTGACGAGGCGCTATCTCGTCTACTACGACGGCGATGGAGAGGTACGTAATCGAGCTTTTTTTGCAATTTCAACATCGTCACACTCCGTCCACTTGTTTTTTGCTCTGTATTTTTTCCCCCATAGCTGCCCCATTAACGGCCTTTCTCTGTTGCCCCGAAAAAAACTTCTGCTCCATTAGCGATCGAAGAAGAGGGTTTTCTCTTTGTAAATAAGCCGATAACCAGATCGACAAATGAAATAGACAAGCAAAAAGTTTCAGCGTGTAAATAGACTACAAATATAGCTTGATAAATCGAGCAGACAGAAATTAAGCGATGAAAAACGTTCAAACGATATTTCGATGCAACCCCTCTTTTGGCGTTTCACTTAAAACTTGCCAGACACCCTTGTAACTTTAATTTACGACTTCAGGGGCTGATTAATACTTGGGACAACGGCAGCCATTGTTATTCCCTTTCCTCCCCTTCGTTCTAAACAGACACGAATTTTCATGGAACGGACAAACCAAGACTTTCATTGAACAAAGTAGGTTCCAAGGTTTTCGAGACTGGTTCGCCAGGTTCGACTAATTTGCCTTTCAATTCGATATAAATACCTAACCGTGTTTGCAGCCTCGCCTTTTGGCCTGGTTTTCGTCGTGGTACCGATCATCGAGGATTGTGTTCGTCGAAACCAGGTCGACGTGTCTTTCCTCGAAATGAAAGGAGAGAAAAAAAGGAGAATCGGAGAAAGAAAATAAAACTCGTACGAACCGTATCGATGTAATTGCGAAGTCGAAGAAACGTACTCGACGACGCGATTTCTCATTCGATAATTGCTTCGAAATAGTCCAGATACACGGGGTCTCCAGCGGTTTCCAGCGATCTTCAATGAATTTCCGTGGAATTCGTCGGTGGCGATTCAGAGAAATGAGACGAAACGAGAGTGCAGCGTGTGTTCACCTGTTTAACGCTCGTTGAAAACACGGAAACGATGGTTTCGAAGCTTTAGGGTGACAGAGAACGGCCTTGAGGGGCGGTGAATAGAGTGAGACAGTGAGCAAAAGCCTTTAGACCGGAAAAAACTAAATGTGACTTAGATTGGATGACGTTCGTTTTAGGGAAAAAAGGACGAACCATCTTGGTGTTTTGATTTAGCTCAAGAGAAAAATTTAGTTCAAGAGAGAGGGGTTTTCTATGTGGCAATTTCTTTGCCCTTCGTTTTTACGTGCCGCTAGTTTCCTTCAATATCGCTCTTTAACACTTGCGATTGACTCGGCTCTGTCGTTTTAATTCTCATGAAAAAATGTTTTCAGTTTGAGGAGAGACGAGGGTGTCTTTAACTTTTCGATGTTACGCTAAAAGTAGCAAGTTTCAAGAAAACGAGGTCTAATTGGATGAAAAGGAGAATTGGAAAACGGATAAAAGAGTTAGAAAGTGGTATTAAAAAGTAGATTAAATAGTTCCCTGATCTGAGCCTGAGCGTCTGACCATATAACGGCACGAGCCAAGATCGATTTGGTTCTGTTCCTTTCGTTTCGCCCCGTTCGCGATTCCTACCGGCAGCATTTTGCTGCAGCGTAAAATTCACGCGACGTGCAACGCACTAAGAGGCCGTCAGAATCGATAATTAACGATCCTGGAACATCATCAGTTGCGCGAGACTACAATTCACGGGAGAATTGATAGTGGGTGAAAATCAGTTGCGCTGAATCTCCCACTCGAACATTATTACGTTTTCAATTGAACGATTACTATGATTGTACCTGATGCATCTAAAATAGACAGGAATCTTTTATACATAAATTTATTCAACCATTTTCTCCTTAAATTTTCTGTATCTTGCAATTTTTAATTCTCCTTATTTTATTGTATAATAATATCAAGCCTTTACTCTTCGTTCAGGAGAAAGAAATAGATAAAAACATATATTTCTGCGTCGTATAGAAAATTTTCATTATTATAAAAATATAATGTAGTTTGACGAATAATGTAGTTTGCGTTCTGTAACGAAGTTTGTCGAGTTTCCTCGTCTTGTCGTTTATTCTTATACATGGTGTTGGTAACTAAGTGATCGTGGCTTTTGTCATTACCATCTAATGGTAAAATCGGCAATGACTTTGTTGCCAACCCAATGAAGAGACAAGGGATGAAAAGAACGATACTTGCGTCGAGTTCGACATCTCGGAAGAATTTTGAAAAGGGACGCGTATGAGAATGCAAATGACGGCAATAATAACGCTGAGTTTGCTAGCGGTACGCCTCGAATCAGGGCCAATTGCTTTATACACATTACCTTGCGCTTGATAAGCGCCACTAGCGTTCCGGACGCTAGACTCATCATATTATCTCTGCCTGACCGATAAAAAGCCGCCTATTATTCCCTGTTTTCTCTGGTTACTTTAGATGCTTTGTTCATGATCACGAGAAACGGTAGCAGAAAGGTTTCACGAGGAGCAGAAGCATATGTACGTATACGTATACGCATAAAGATGTGGAGCGATTTTTAGTGTCAAGGTGCGATTAATTGTGCAAAAGTACATCTAAAAATATATTAAAGCAGCGAGTTTTCTTATTCGCTTATGTTTTATTCGTTCTACCTGATATTTTTCTCTTGAGTATTTTTTTTTAAACATCGATAATATAAATAAATCACTTGTGGCGTAGAAAAAAAGTAGCTTAGTATTAGTTTTTTATTGGTTCATATTTTTATTTTTTTAGTTTTTAATGGTCGATCGTCTAACGAGCTACAAAGAAAGTTCTCAGCGTGAAACGAGAAAGCACACGATATATCATCATTACACTTTGTTAAAAGAAATCTCATTAGTTGGTATATATAGACTGTGGCCAATAAAAATACATACGTTCGATTAAAACGTCTCTTCAGTCTTAGAACGTAGAATTGTAATTGAAGAGATTGCGCAAAATAAGCAGGCAGTTTTACTTTCCATTAATTTGAATAAATTAACAAAATTTAATTTAAAATCAAATTATTTTTTTTAAACGAACTATACATTTATACTCCACTGATATTAGTAGTATTCAATTTTTGCATATTAAACTCGTATATTCCTCTTCCTATAATTCCAATTTTAAATCGTAAATTTAACTTTTCTGTCTTATTATACATTTTTCAATTAGAATCTTTCACTTCCTTAACCTTTATGAAAGCTATCAGTTCTAGAAAATGTGAAGATCGTTCGAGCCTCGAAATGTTCGAATAAATGCGCTTACGTAACCCGGAAAGTAGGTAGAGACGCAAACATCCAGGAAACAGGCACCGCTTCCAATTCTCCGCAATAAATTACAAACCGAAAGATCAGCGCAATCGGCCATTAGACACTCGACCTGAACAAATGCCGTGGTGTGGCCATTTACAGATATAACCTGCAAAAGCAGGCTTCTCCCACTATCGCGATCATAGTCTAGACAACTTCTCTACAATCCTTATTCGATCTGTCTGGTTTTTCCTAAATGTATTTTTTTAGCCGCTCTCTCTTTTTCTCGTATCGAAAGTTTTCTTTATTTACCATCAAAATTCAAACGTTCGGTGTATTTGGCTAAAAATTTATCTTTCGCAGCCAAAGTGCAAGTAGAACAATTTAATGAGAATGTTTTATTTATTATTTGAATTAATATTTTTATTAATTGAAATTTCTTTTTTAGTATACAAAGAATATAAAATAAAGCAGAGCTTTTTCCATCCCCTTTATATCCTCGTACAATGTTCAGTAGTACTTCAATATTTTAACCATCCATTATTATCTTTGAAATCATCCACCATATTATCATTTGAAACACAATTTCAAAAAAACAAATCTCCTTTCTTCTCATAAATCTCTATCTTTCTCTCGATATTATTTCTCATGAAACATCATCGCAGTATTTAAACACTGGTTCTTATCTCTTAAATTAAATCATCCATTATCTCATTATTTTTCATTATATTGTTTTTAACAAATGATTTAACAAAAATTTTCTTTTTTATCGTCGATCTGTATTTTTCTCTAGCAATTCACAAAATTATTTCCGTAAAATCTAGTCGCAATAAGTTAATCCGTTCTTATCTCGCAAACTAGATTATCCTTTCTTTATTATCAACTTTTATCTTTATCCCTCAATTTACAAAATCATTTCCCATCAAACATCGAAGCTAATTGTGATATTTAACCATCTATACTCCGTATTTCTTAAACCAAATCATCTCTGTTCTTCTCTCGATACCGCTTACAAAATTATTTCCCGCTAAACGTGAAATTTAATCGCGATATGATACCCATTCAGTTCCATCGCTTAAATCGAGTCAGCTATTACTTCGTTGCTCAGATATAACCACCGGAACCAGCAACCCTCTGTATCCTTCTCCCTGCTCCACCCTCTTATCCTGCCACGTAGTTTTCTTTAAAACACTTTGACTACCACGCTGAAATCACATGTTTCGCTCAGGACGCCACGGGAGTATTTTTATTACTCAAAGCACATAATGACAAAATAATAATAAATTGATGATGTAAGACAACATTCTTTCCCAATGGGCCGTTTATCTTATTGGTGGTCACTGGTGATCACCGTGGCGCGTTGGTAACAGTTGACAGCGACATATTATAACAAGGCTTCGTTTATTTCAACAAACCATTCGCATTCGTTATTTCGTCGTAAGCAAAACGTGCAGAATATATTGTTAAACGTGTAGAAGATATTAGTAAACAGTATTCTGATTATTTTTAAGATTTCGGTGGTAGTGGTAGATTACAAGAGAGGAAAATGTGCTGTAGGTTTATCTGATCAAATTGTTGCTACCGTCGCGAAGAGAGGCGTAAATTCTCGCTACGATTCTGATAGTCGACGCCGCGAACCAGTCGTTCCCCTGTTTCGATTAGGATAACAGAGGTAGTTCAAATGATTGTAACACTGAATTAACAGGGTTAATATAAGCTTCTGTTTTTAACAATACTTAAAATTATAACTAACGCGTTACAAATGATTTAACAATGATACAACTAGTTTATTATTATAATTCGACTCGACTTTATAATATTTCTCGACGTATTCGTTTGACTAAGCGAACTTGATTTTAT
Organism: Bombus pascuorum; assembly: GCF_905332965.1. Taxonomy (NCBI): domain Eukaryota; kingdom Metazoa; phylum Arthropoda; class Insecta; order Hymenoptera; family Apidae; genus Bombus; species Bombus pascuorum. The sequence goes on from NC_083504.1 coordinate 919,159, forward strand.
TTCTCTGAAACTCCGATACATTCGGTTTGAATCCTCGTATAATACTGACTGCCCTTCGACTTTTTCCTTCGTCTTCTCTTGGAGACGACCCCCACCATGCTCGGCCTCGCGACCGTTCGCGCCTATGATCACGTATGCCATCTTTTTGCGTAGGTAAAATAACGGACCGAAAGCGATCGATGTTTTTTAGAACTCGCTGCTTGACGACAACTAAGCGCTTATCGCTACATTGTGTATATCTCTCCGGTCATGTAAGACGATCTGTCTGCGACACTGTGTGATAAGGGAAACGCTTAGGAACACGGTCTATAGTAAGCCTCGAAGCGTAAACAAATAATAGGATATTCTACCACATAGAAAAACCCCCAAGTGATGTATAAAATTAGCTTCAGAGTTACTGTTAAATATGTCAATTTCAAACGCGATGATACTTTATAAACAAGCAAGAAGGACAAAAATCAAGGTATCAAATTTTAGAATGGCACTCGCGATGCACCTTACACAGTGCCATTCACCAGAGCCGTGAAATATACTTATTCGACAAAGATTGCGACACGAAATGCAGAAAAAAGAAGGGCAAGCGTACGTGGCACGAAAATTTTGCAGAGAGTGGAATAAAAAAAATGTTAAACAGTTAGGATCAAAAATTGCTAAGAATCGGACCAAAGAGGTGACCACTTATTGTCCAGATTGTATTGATGAGTCACATTTACATTTAAAGTGTTTCAACACAGTGCACCGTTAGATGCAACATTTGTTCTAATTTTTTTTTATTGATGTTCTAATAAAAATGTTTAATTGTTCAATGGAGCACTTTCTATTCCAAAGTACCTTCTATATATCGGTTATATTCAAAATGCCCTCACTGTCAATTTTCATTCAATTTTACAATTGTAAGAAGTTGAAGCACTCCGGTCACCAATGACCATCGTGGCGTCACAGGAGAAACCGTGGCGAGTCATATATGACCCAACGTGACAGTCAAAGTGTTAACAGTAGCAGTTAGCTGCGTAGAGGTACGCAGCCCGTTAGCTGGTAGGCAAGCCTGCCTGTTTCGATGGCAGGGGCTGCTTAGGGGTGGATATAACGTGCTCGTAGACCATGTGTAAAATTGGCAGCGCAGGCGCCCCAGGGCCGCCACCGCCACCTTCTCTTCATCCTTTCTTCCGCCGTGAGTTCCTGATGCTGCTCCGCGGCTCAGTCAGTGGTCGTCATCGGGATCGCTCTTTGCTGCTCGCCAGCATCTACGATATATCTGAACATACATAGAAACATACCAACGTCAGTCAATTCTATTCTTTCATTTTGGTGTTCAGCTGCTTTCAAGCAAGAAGCTCTGCTTCCAAGAGCAATTAACCCGTGTAATTTCCGTATTTCGAAATATACATCGATACTCGTATATATCGTCTGTTAGTCGATATATTTGCCAGGATATTCGCCGCTATTCCATCGATCGATGCTAGGTGTTGAATCGAACGTTGAACAGCATTTTCACGAATAGTACAACCGAGGTTACGAGGATTTCCAAGAGCGAAGAGTATCGTATATTTCCTATTCGCCTCGAGTTGGGTGGTTCTCGGAAGGAAAAAGCTGCAGCTTTAAGTCGGGGCAAGATACCAACCGAAGTAATTGGATACTTGGAGAGAAGCAATCGTGCAACACCGTCTGCTGAGAGACTATTCGAAGACTATCGATCAACGATCCGCTGTACCCTCGAGAAGTAGAGTATTACTCCACGGAAGTTTTCTCATCCGGGATATTCAAGATCGAAAGAGCTTCTCCGACAGACTATTCAGCGAGTCGCGGGAATTAATCCATCGTAGAGAAGTTTTTCTAATTAATCCTCGGTTTCTTCGATCCACTTGCCAGCTCGTAGGAAAGCAATCGTTATTCATCCGGAATATCTTCGACACCACGGAAGACTTTCGCATCTTTCTGGAAAGTTGGGTCGTTAAGACGTTGAGAGGTCGCGCTCGATCAATCCAGAAGCTACGATAGATCACGCGGCCTCATCGAGTTCCACGCGCCAACAGGATTCTTTCGTTTTTGCCTCGAGACGAACACTTCTCTCCACGTGGCAGAAGCGACGCCAATCGTGTCTCCTCGTCGTGATCGAACTTCCAGAACCCTTCGAGACTGCTGCAACGTGGAGGTAAGATCGACTGGATCTTTCCAGGGAAGCATTACTTTTAGCTTATCTGAGATCTCCGCCAGATATCGTTTATTCTTGATCGCGTCGGGAACACTCGCTCCTTTTTTACCATCGGTCAAGTTCTCTCGGCGTTTTAGTCGGATCGTGAATCATTTCTTTAAGGGGCTGTCATTGGGAATGTTGAACGAACGGATGGTTCCTATTCGCTGATCTTGCGTTTTTTTTTTCTTTTTTGGTAAATCGACTTAGTAGAAACCCAGCGAAGAAGTTTTGATCGTTTGGATGTTCGAAGGAAAATACGAAGAGAATGGGTTTGATCGATACATCGGGGCAATTTGTATTTTCGTGATGCCTGAAATTTCTTTGGGGATCAAGGTGAGAATTTTGAGGATGACAGTAAAAGGATGATAGAGACGGATAACGTGAGCTTAACAGTAAAACTACCACACCAATCAAATTGACTGATTTTACAATTTTATTTTAAAACTCCTACTTTGTGTTATAGTGTAATATAGTGATTTTGTCCATCCTTAATTATTCAAACGAGTTCTTAACATTGAATATTTTGTATATTTTAATCTCCCATAATTGTATAAACATATAGAGAATACTTAGTAACACTAGAACTACCACACCAGTCAAATTAACAGGTTTTACAATTTTATTTTAAAATTCCTACTTTGTGTTCTAGTTTAGTATAATGATTTCCTCCATTCCTAATTATTCAAACGAGTTGCTAACATTGAATATTTTGTACATTTTAATCTTCCATAATTGTATAAACATATAGAGAATACTTAGTGTTACTTAGTAACATTAGAACTACGACACCAGTCAAATTAACTGGTTTTACGATTTTATTTTAAAATTCCTACTTCATGTCATATCTTTTTCCGCAATGATATAATGACTTTCGCAACGATAACTAAAAGAATAATATAATGAATTTTATTTTGCTTTTTATGTATTCAAACTGAAAATAATTTTATATCAAGGCTACTTATACCAATACCAGTCGAAATGACAGGTACTTGTTAAAGTGTAAAAGGGTCCTGCAATCTGTTTATCGAACCCCAATTAACCAGTTTCTTCGTTTCGTACAACTTTCCACACGTTTTTTAAACTTTTACTGCGTATCATTCGATATGATGATATCAGTTATCAGAAAAATTCCGGATCGATCACTAAATGCTAACACTAGAAATACCACATCAGTCAAAATGGCTGGTTCTAAAATTTATAAATGTGTCAACCCTCGTTTAGGGATTATGGTCCCAGATGGATTAATATACCAAAAATGTACTACATAACATGGAATTCCTTCTGTAAAAAAGTAATAACTCAATAAATATAAAAATGTCCTATTATTACGTATTTTTTAAAAACCAGCATTTTCACTGATTTTGGTAGAAATAGCTTCGTATTAACTATCGGTAGTTCTAGTGTTAAGGTTAAGAATAACGAAAGTCTAAGAAGCGATGAGTCGACCTTGAAGAATTTCACGCTGTAAAACGATAAGAGTTCCTTTAAGAAGAAATCTGTACGTCTGCAGAGGAGTTTTGTATTTCTGAACATAGCGTTTCAATGAAATTCACTTTTTCTTTTTACATACGAACGATTGTACTCTACTGAAATATCGAATCTTTTAGTTTACTAAATTAAACTCACCGTTCTGTCAAGTGAGAACAAAAATACGTACGAAACTGTGTATTAGAGGAACGGTCAGCGTGAAACAAGGTAAATTAATTGCTCCGAGCAGTTATAATTAATTTCGCAACGGTGCATTACGTAAATTTAACGAGCTGTCGCGCGTTCGACGAAACACATATCCAAACGAAACGAGAGTTAACTAGCTGAAAGAACGTGCTTCTCTTGGATTTTTCTTCGAGACACATTCTTCTTCACGATTCTTCCTATTATCTTCTTTCTTTTCTTATCTTATCTTTTTTCTATTCTTATTCTTCTAACATGGAACAATGCATCGATTCCACAAATGATACCTGTAATTTACCCTGCAAATCACTAATGTTCCTCTTTACACATATAAATATGGTTTCTCGCATGGTTCTTGCAGAAAAGCGAATTATACAACATTTTGACTGCCACGCCGAAATCACATGTTTCGCTGAGACATCACGGGAGTGTCTTTATTATTCAAAGCATATAATGGCATAATAATAAATTGATGAACCTCTCGATGCATTCGGTTTGAATCCTCGTATGCTACTGACTGCCCTTCAATTTTTTCCTTTCTCTTCTCTTGGAGACGACCCCTAACACGCTCGGGTCTCGCAACCGTTCGCGCCTATGATCACGTACGCCACCTTCTTTGTGTAAGTAAAATAACGGACCGAAGGCGAATCGATGTTTTTGAGAATTCGCTGCTTGACGACAACTAAGCGCTTATCGCTGCATTATATCTCGCCGGGCATGTAAGACGATCTCTCTGCGTCACTGTAGTACCAAGGGAGACGTTTAGAAACACGGCCTATAGTAAACCTCTGGGTCTAGCACAAATTATAGCATATTCTACACCACATAGAAGAACCCTCAAGTGGTATATAAAATTAGCTTCAGAGTTACTGTTAAAGACATCACTTTCAAACGCGATGATAATCTGTAAACAAGCAAGAAGGACAAAAATCAAGGTATCAGATCTTAGAATGGCACTCGCGATGCACCTTACACAGTGCCATTCACCAGAGCCGTGAAATATACTTATTCGACAAAGATTGCGACACGAAATGCAGAAAAAAGAAGGGCAAGCGTACGTGGCACGAAAATTTTGCAGAGAGTGGTATAAAAAAAATGTTAAACAGGATCAAAAATTGCTAAGAATTGGACCAAAAAGGTGACCACCTATCGTCCAGATTGTATTGACGAGCCACATTTATGTTTAAAGTGTTTCAACACAGTGCACCGTTAGATGCAACATTTGTTCTCATTTTTTTTATTGATGTTCTAATAAAAATGCTTAATTGTTCAATGGGGCACTTTCTATTTCAAAGAATCTTCTATTTATCGGTTATATTCAAAATGCCCCAACTGTCAATTTTCATTCAATTTTTACACTTGTAAGAAGTTGAAGCGCTCCGGTCACCAATGATCACCGTGGCAGTCAAAGTGTTAATTAAAACTGGCCTCGTTACTCGTTGTTCTTCCTTACGAGAAAAAGAGAAACAGAATGCCAGTAGAAAGAGGAGAAGAGCAAAGAAAAAAGAAAGACGATGCAGAAGTTGGAAGTAGCTGCACGCGAATGGACCGAGTAATTCAACGCGGATTTTTTTTCACAAAGCTTCTCCCGTTTTCCAGCTTCTCCCCGCTTCTTTTCTTTTACTTCTGCAACCTAAACGCGTTGTTCCGTCTACGCTTCGCGAGAAGAACGTTCGGTCTGTGCCTCTATTTCCTCGATTATTCGAGTTCGTGTCTTGATGAACGAACAAATGGACCAACGGACGTCGTTTCGACGAAGTGTGCCTGACGAGACAGAAGAGGGCGGAGAAACGTAAGGAGAGGGGTTAAAACGAGTGGGGTGGGGACGGATGAGCGTGGTTGCGCTCGTAGAACATCGACGTTAACGAAGGTCACCGGAAGCCAGCGAATCTAATAAAGACGTCGTGGCGCGGGACCCACTCGAAAAGCCTAAATGAAATTTTCCAACGGCCACCGCTTTCTTTTCGCGTCAGCCGCCTCCTGAACGAGGATGCACCGAGCTAGCGAGGCTAGCAACCAAAAGGAGGTCTGTTTTCTGGCTTGTCGAGCTTTATTAATGTTTATTAGGGCATGGACGTTGTACGTCGTGTGTCGGATGTTTTTGCTCGTGCCAGAGGTGTTTTGTGCAGCGGCCGCGAAGGCGGAAGCGTGTAGGTGTTTGTGGAATTATCGGTGGTTTTTTTATTCTTTGCTTTCTTTTTGTCGTTTTAGCTCCATTTTTAAATCTGCTTCCTTTTTTTTTGCAGTACATCGAGTTTCGAGAATTCTTGTTTTAGTCGAAGATGGGCTACGCGCATATTAAGAACGTAGTTAAAAGGAATATTCTAGAAAGGGTTAGATGAGTGTTAAACAATGGAACCGTGTTTCGAGTATTGTTAAAAAGGACGCTTTATTGGACAAAAGAATCCTTTGAAAGGTGCACGAGTGGTGAATTGAAAAAGTCAGTCGGGTTTAATTCTTTGCGTTCTTAAGTTGAATTGAATCACTGGCGTTTGCCTTTAGCATGTAGACTAAGCTTTTGTATATGAAAATTTAATTTACCAGAAATACTGTAGCTCAGAAGTATTAGGATACAATTTATTTTGAAGAAAACTTCGATGGTTATGATAGAAATTGTACATCTTAAATTACATATATTTCTTAATCAAATTTTCATTAATATTTTCATTAATATTTTACATTACTTTATCTTATATATTCTTATGTATTTCTTTATTATACTATATTTTATTCTATTTTGTATTTATTTCATCCATTTTACTGTCACTTTCTTCGTTCACACTTCAATTTAGGAAACGGCTTCCTCGAAAATATTAGGTTGGCAACTATCATTTGTCATTACCATTTAATGACAAAATCCGCAATCACTTAGTTGCCCAATGTTGAGGTTGAGGTTAACTGATTGAAGAACGAGTGGATGAATTTGTAATAGAAAAGTATATTGAAATAATTAAAGGTATAAGTATAAGTATAATGTATAAGTTTATGCTAATTGATATCCTTACTCTCTTAATGTTACTACACAATGGAATAATAGGCAGCACGTTCATATATGTCGCGTCGTCCTTGGAAGGCGGGGCGTGTAATGAATCTTGCTGTGAGTTGGCCATCGTTGTTGTATACCAGATGATATTTCTTGAAGCGAATGTATTACAAAGGTTAACAAGTGATATCGGTGATTGTATGATTGAGATGTCGATGACGATGAATTTAGGTTTGGTCAACGGGATGACGATTGTGATTTGGGACTTGACGTACTTATTCACTGGACTAATTGGAGTTATCGGATTGAGCCCCAGTCCAAGTGGAACTGTCCTTATATACTTCTCTCCGTACCTCTCTGTACCTCTCGGGTCAATCTTTGTTTTTAAGGAGAGCTATTTAATTACTTTACACCTCTGTTAGGTACACGTCCCTCTCGTGACCGTCGGTACGTTCAACGACCCGTTATGTCACTGCGAGCCCAAGCCCACTGTCATAAATCTCGGGCAAACATAATTGGATTAAATCATAAACAGCTATTTCTCAGTTTTATTGTTTAAGTACGGCTATAATAAAAAGTGTGGACTAAAGTATTAGGGACCTTCCCAAATATTCCGATGTCCTTTCATCTGCGACATATATTTATAGCAAAAGGACATTACCAAAAAAGTCGATCAGATTCGATTCTTTTCTTTTTGTCACCCCTTAATATCCCCACTATCCACGCGTTTGTTTGGCATCCACGACGTTGCCACGCATACTTTCTTCTCGAGCATTCGGCGGAAGGACCGTTGAAATATTGATGGTTCATTAGGCACTAAGCTTCGGCGATATACATTGTTGCCGAGTGTCCCCACAGAGTGCTCCACACGCAAGAAGAAATGCTGAGATATATACACAATATCTATTGGTTTGGTAACTAAGTGATTGTGGATTTTGCCATTAGGTAGTATTGACAAAAACCGCAATCTCTTAGTTGCCAAACCAATAGAAGTGGAATTTTGCTGGTATGAACTTTCTGCTGAACCCAATACTTTGGAAGAACATAATGATAAATAAATAGGCATTATGGCTTTACAATCCACATCCTTCGCACTGAATTCATTCGTAAATACTCTATGTCTCCTCTACTTTAAGCACAGCACACTCATTCACTTTGCAATATAAAATTTCAATTTTCTAATCAACCATCCCTAACATTCTACGAAAGTATCTTTAAAACACTTTCTTTTAAATACTCTGCAAATCTACACGAATGATCCTTCCTTTAGAATTTTTCTTTTTTATTACTTAATTTGTACTTTATAATTTGTCCAGCTGGACATTTGGTAAATTTTGTCCAGGTTGAGGTTGACTGACTGAAGAACGAGTGGATGAATTTGTAATAGAAAAGTATATTGAAATAATTAAAGGTATAAGTATAAGTTTATACTGATTCAGATCCTCACTCTCCTAGTGTTACTAGACAATGGAATGATAGGGAGCACGTTCATATATTTATAGGAAAAGGACATTACCAAAAATGTTAACCTTATAGCTTTGGCTAGAGGCTACAGGGAACATAAATAGAAATCTGTTTATTAGTTTTTTTATTCCTTGACCTTGCAACCCAAAATATAATGTATATTCAAGGGTACAATAATATGCACCTCTCCTTAGTTAGAATATTTCTGCGCAATAGCAGTCTCAAGGTCACGGGTATACATAAATAAAAATGTAGAGCTTTTCTTGAAGTAGTTACTTCAACACCCAATAGTTTCACTATTCTGTTTGTAATAAACCGTGGTAGTCGTCTGCACGCCAAATATTTCTTTCGTTCAAGTAGTCGACCGACTGTAAATTCGAAAGGAGTTACTCAAAATTTGAATTTTCTCGTTTAGCAGGAACGTTCATCGTCAGTTTCCCTACAGCGATTCCTCTTAATACCGCATGCGTGCAAGCGAAATAATTCCCATCAGCTGTTCCCATCGCCGTTTCGCAACTAATACGTTTCGTCGTTTTTAATCCACGTAATAGCATTAAGGGATGAACGAAGGATGACCGGTGGGGGGAGACTGTGTGGGTAGTATTAAGCGTAACGCGATTTAGGGAAGGGAGCAATACCGAATAACCTGTTGAGAAAATTATTGTAGCGTAACACAAAATTCAAAGGCTAGCGCTATTCGCTGTATGCACGTACTATCCAACGAACGCGTTCCATTATTGTATAAAGCTGTACTGTGTGTGCGTGTATATCTATACACGCAACCAATATCCTTTTACAGTAGTAGGAAACTAGATTTGCCTCGCTGGATTTCCACTGTTGCAAAAGAGCCAGCCCGTCGTGTTATCGCTTGTGTGTTAGGGTCCTCCTCTTCAACAGAAACAGTTTGTACTGTTTGTAATAAGTATATGGTTTTATAGAGAATTGCTTCATTGCGTTTGTTACATGGCTTTCTTGCGTATGGTGTTTTGCTTTCAGTACGTTCATTTTCCAATTGCTCTGTTTTTGCTGTTAAGCAGAGCTGGAAGAAGAAAGGGGTAGGAGAAAGAAAGGAGACAGAAGATAGAATAGAGTAAGAATTAAAAAAGGGAATAGAAGGAAGATACAGAATCTTTCCTTCAGGTATTTGTAGCGTAGATTGACTTTCTTACAATTTCTTTCAAATTGTTGACCATATGTTATCCAGTATATTGCCTATACATGATTCAATTTTTAGCATTATTGGAGTGAATGGAATGGAAAATGTTGAGGTTGAGGTTAACTGATTGAAGAACGAGTGGATAAATTTGTAATAGAAAAGTATATTGAAATAATTAAAGGTATAAGTATAAGTTTATGCTGATTCAGATCCTCACTCTCCTAGTGTTACTAGACAATGGAATGATAGGGAGCACATTCATATATTTATAGGAAAAGGACATTACCAAAAATGTTAACCCTATAGCTTTGGCTAGAGGCTACAAGGAACATAAATAGAAATCTGCTTATTAATTCCTCTGTTCCTAGACTTTACAATCCAAAACATAATGTATACTCAAGGGTACAATAATATGCACCTCTCCTTAGTTAGAATATTTCTGTGTAATAGCAGTCTCAAGATCACTGATATACATAAATAAAGATGTAGAGTTTTTCTTGAAGTAGTTACTTCAACAGAAAATATTCATCAAAAAGAAAGGGATAGTATATAAAAGCCAATATATTGCCTATACATAATTCAGTTTTTAGCGTTATTGGCATGAATGGAATGGAAAATATTCATTTTCAAGGTTGAAAGTATAAGTAATCTCTATAGCAAGCAGCTGCAAAAATGGCTTCTCAATTCGTTACAGAAGAACCGTCCTTACAAAGTTGTGGAAAAGTTAATTTGTCGTGTAAAACGGTTGAAAAAGTATCTTTTTAAAGAAAAACTTAGGCCTCGCATCAATGAAAGTAGTGTGGAGTATGTGACACTTGCAATTTTCACGTCCAAAATGCCGTATATCGTATATAGGTACTATGTCCATTTCTAAATTGTTGGTTAGGAAGTAGGAACTTTCTCCTAAAAGCAAAATGTCAGACGTAGGTGAAAAATATGATTTTCGAATCTTGGCGTGTTTTAACGTTATACCTTAAATAACTTAAAATGACAGTGACTCGAAGAGACAGTGCCATAGAGAATCGGAAATGTATCATATAACTTACTAAAGGGTGAGAATCTGGTTGATGTCGACCATATTCCCATGTCATCAAATTCGATGCGCATTTGTCGAGTGCGTCGTGGCTGGTGGATGCACTCGATGCCCCCTGTTTGATTGACAAACGATGTTCGATTTAGAATTTTGGTTCGTTTATTTTCTCATCAATTCCAGGCAACTTGCATATAGAAATTTCCAATACACAAGGTATTACGAAATATGTGAGAGATATTTGTAGGCTTTATAGGGTGTATTTCTAGCGCAAAATGAAATTGCTTCTAATATGAAAATAAGCCTTGAACGACATCTTTTTATACGAATTTTTTCATCGCTTTCATATCACCAATGGACCATATAAAAATCCCCCAAATATTTTCTCAGGGTCTATATATTTAATTTTACATACATTTACCTAACATAATATGTAACCCTAATCCATTATGTAGGTATTTGGTTTCCCTTGGAAGTCCGAAAAGCAACAGAACATTTTTTAGTTGTATCGCAAACCTTACTGTCTTTTATGAAATGTCCAATTTCGTTGAACACGGTAGCTGATTTTCCATTGAAATTACTGTAGACGAAGACAATGGATCGTTTATTGACGAGGTATAAAATAAACACGACATCGTCCGTGTGGCTTGCCGATCTTCTCCGCTAATTGAAATATCGCATCAACTTTGGCATATTTCCGATATTAAAACAGGTTTTTTTTCGATAATAGGAAAACCACATTACAAATGCTCTTCTCTGTACTTATATATATAAAACAATTTTCGTTTAAAATTCTCCATTCGAAAATTTTGTTTACTTCCGATAATAATTAAACACTGCAGAGAGGAAACGACTATGGGCACAAAATATAAAATTTGTAGTATTCGAAAAACGAATTTTGTTAACTTGTTTCCCCCGCTATGCAATATTCCAATATTCATTTTTTATAATTGATTGCTGTTTAAATGCAAGTCCATAAATTCGTTCATTAATACAGTTTCAAGCGGTTTCAAGCAATTACCCAATTGTAACAAATATTTTTGCCAATACTTTCACTGTACAGTACAAAGTAGTGCATAGTATAAACATCTGTCTAGGATATTGTTAATAATTGCGTTTCTACTCCTCGAATTGTATTTGAGGTGATATTGGGTGCAATGCGTTAAATAATCACTCGGTGTTTAGGTCAACAATATGTTTATTAATAAGTGTCTTTTGATCGCGTCGCGTATCGCTCTCGGTTTCGCTAGTCGATCTCGCTGCGCGGTTACGACTCGACTTTATCGCTTCCTAGTTCGAACCTAACTGTCGATCGGATTCGATTCTTTTCTTTTCGTCACCCCTCAATATCCCCACTATCCATGCATTGTTTGGCGTCCGCGACCGTTGCCATGCACGCCTCCTTCTCGAACATTCGGAAGGACCGTTGGGATGTTCATGGCTCATTAGGCATTTTGCTTCGGTGATATACGTTGTTTCCAAATGCCGTCACATATTCTTCACCGTTCTTTCATTAAATGAACATAACATCGATCACTTTTTCCCAAAATTCTCGCTGCTTAATTTTCTTGAAATATGTCTGTTATTCTCTTCATATGCTTCCCTAAACTATATCGTATCATACTTCATAAACTATATTAACTAAAATTTCAATTTCGGTTTGGAGTGGCATACAATTGCAAGCAATTTTGTTTCCCAACTTTCGTTGATTTCACTGACACGATCATGTTACTTTATTTAACAATGCTTCTTTCAAAAAAGCAAACAAAGATGGAAAAATAATGTTGCATGAAAAAATAATAAGGAAGACATGCGAAATATATTGCAATATGGCTGCCAGAAACCACTATTAAAATTTTTCGATCAAGAAACCACGGCTGTTTCACGATTTAATGTTCTATGAAGCGTTGGTTGCAGCATTGAAAGGGGACCACGTCAATTTTTACGTGACACCGAGTTATCCGTCGGTATTTTGACGTGGAAGCTTCGTTATTTCTTCGCGACGTCGAGCAATAAAAACACGCTTTTTCGCTATCTGCTAGAAAAACCGGCCTTTTTGCCGACCTCGCCTAGTGATTTATGATTCTTGCGCGGATTCCAGCAGCCGACCATGGTGACACGTTCAAGTGATATAATATCGCGCTGCAATTTGTTGTATTTTTAGTTGCGAGTTCATATGGCGTGGGTTAACTGGTTGCAGTTTCGAGAAAAGATTTTCAGTTTCATTTGTTAAGCGCATATTCGCAACTTCAATTTCCTCAAGTACTTTCCGATATTTACATTATTACAATACATGTTCTCTTAGCGAAGATTAATTAACCTGTTAACTGCGGAGTTTAGTTTCAAAAGTTCCTTACAGGATGTGCAGGTAAAATCAAGCAGTGACGAGTATACACGTCGACCGCACTGAAATGAAGTTTTGGATTGACGTGTATACACGTCGAACGCAGTTAACTGGTCATGTTGTAACAGTTAATATGTGTAACAATATATATAGAGTTAATCTAGTTAACACTTTACCGACCGCTAGCAGTTCAACGGCATACGCACGTCCGACCGGCAGCTCAGGCGCAGATTCTCCTTGGCGCTGGCTCTGTTTGGGTTTAGTAGACTCTCCAATACCATTCTTTTCGTTCATTGCGAACGGGAAATTTTTCAAATTGGTATAAAACTGTGGAAGCTTACAAAGCAATGCAACTGACGCAACTGAGCAAGGTATCTTAGTACTAAATAACAAATTAATGCTCAAATAATGAGAAAGATTGTCGGCAACAAAAAGCTGATTAATAAGGTATCGGTCGGTAAGCGTCGGTGACAAAAAAACCGATTAATCGGCTATCGGTCGGTAAAGTGTTAAAATATAGAGTGTTCTTTAATTAAAGATGTCGCTTACGAGTAACCATTATAAATGATAAACATTTTTTTGTTTACCGGTAATCATTGTCAGTGACAGGAATTTGGGTTACATATAATCATCATCGAAAAATTGTTTTCAATTATTCTCAATCTTTAACTGTCAACCATTTTTTTTTCTTAATAAGACTTAACATTAAGTTTTTTCATGTTACCAATGAATACTAAACCGTAATGTTAACAATTGACAACAGACGAATGTGACCAGAAAAAAGATTCTGTCACCGATATTGGTTAGCGGAAACTAAAAAAATTTTTCGTTATCGATAATGGTTATCGGTAAAAAATATTAATCAAAAAATATTAATCATTCGTAATGGCTATTCCTAATAGGAACAATTAAAAATTAATATTTCTTAATAGTTTAATTTTTTGAGAAATTTTTTACAGTTTTATTCATAACTGACTTTCATTGAAATAAAAAATAATTTTTATTCAATGACATCTTTCCAAAAAGTATTAAAAATAACCGTTGCCTTGGATCTCTGAATTCTTTCAAACGACTGCCTCCAAAATTCACTGCAGTAAGGTTCCTGAACAAGAACCATCAAACATAGAGTTTAGGAAAGAAAATGTACTTTATTTACGTAAAGAAACAAAATAGATTGGAATTCGATAAAGTACTATTCAGTGCGTTTGGATAATATTAAATTCTTAACAAAATCTGGTTCTACGTTTCATATTTTTCTTGCATATTGCAATAGTTAGGGTACTTTACAGAAAAATCAATAGGTAGAAAAATTACACATTATCCTAACATCTAAGATCATGAATCTTGTATCTTCAGAATCTCAGCCGTAAGAGTGAAGACTTGTGGGATTTGATACTGACAGTTCCTGTCAGATATAACAGCCAGTCCCGAGAGAAGTTGCATCCATAAACTTAAATCCGTGTTATCTGGTTCAGGAAATTCTATGCCTTTCGAAAATCAATCCTAATGTTACAGAATGCGACAGATATAGATCCTCTAGCTGGATTCAAGAATCTGCTACCAGTGCCAATAACGATATTTACAGCACTTCACTATCTCACAAGTCTGCGATACTGTTTGCACTAGCCGCCATAAACTATACAGCCTGCATTACCTAACTACGCGTTTACTTACTTCAGTGTTTGACTGTTAACTTGAACAGTGAAGTTCGCTCGTAAAACTAAAGTTGAGACCGCCATAGTCGATATTCGAATTTATTACGCTTCCAACGGTTCATGGCGACAGAAAAGAAAAATGTTGGTTAATTTTAAAAGATACACTCTCTATAATTTAACGTATAATTCTAAATATCCTGCAGAGATCAGAAAAGCAATTACACGGTATTTATAGCTAAGCAATTACGTTACAAAGTATTTATAATTATCCATTATATTAATTGTAATAAATAAGACGGGATCATCTTTAACGTTTATTGTATGTGTAAGATATATGTATAAGTATAGTGTATATAAGTATGCCTATCCCTGCGTATACTAACTTTTTGTTCGATATACGTATGTTTGTAGTAAATACTTCGCAATTTCTGTATTCCTTTGTACATTATTTTCATATTTCACCGATATAATCGTAACAGTTGTATCTCATTATATGTGCTACTGAAGTTTCAAAATGTTTTATATAGCACATACAATATGGACATAATAGCATTCTACGATAAGAGTTCAGATATTTTCGTGACTCACTGTATACATTTTCTTGAATATCGTTCCCATATTCAATTTCGTTGTAACGGTGACAAAACACAGACTATCGCGTCATTCTTAAACCGATACGTTAGTCAACGAAGAAAGCTGGATCCTCTTCTTTTATTCTGCACGCTTTATGCGACGCACGATACCAGAAAGCTCGTTTCTCATTGATTAATGACAAGGGAGACGTTTTCTCGGTGAATAACAGAGAAGATTGGAACGCGTGTACAGAGTTGTAAGCAAATAGAGGGAAGAGAAGAAACGCAACGAGGTCAAAGGATTCAAATCCCTTGGCATCTCTCTCGCTCTTTCGCCAACTCGGCGAGAGTGGCGAATGCAGGCAGGAGATGGTAAAGGGGGGAAAAAGATAGCGAATGAAGGAAAGCACTTAGAAAGGATGAGGGGAATTAATAGAGAAAGCGTAAAATGAAAGAGTGGAGAAGTTGGACGAGAAGTTGTGCGATTTCATCGCTCGTAGCTGAAAGAAATTCGAATCGGGAACCAAGTAAAAGATAAGACAGTCTTGATAACCAGGCTGAAGGAACCTCGAACTAGGAAACGCGATTGCGCCCTTCGTTTCTTCACAACTAATTTCGAAATTCGCAATTCCCTTTTGAATTCCGTTTCTCGATAGATTCAAGATACATAACTCTTTCAAACAAACGTGCCTGCTAAAACAACTTCTTAAATATTTGTCATTTACATACGTTGGCTCATTGTGAGCTTCTTTGTACAATTATCGTTAAAACTATTTGTCATGCAACTGATTTTTTATAGAAGTTACTTTGTTTCAAGGATGACATTTTGCGACGGACTTTCGCTGTCCCAACTAGGTGCAAGTTTCTTGACATTTCAAGGTGATTTTCATTGTGTTAAATAGAACAGTACTTTTGTGATAGTTGGCCGCGTAGTATACTTCGAGACAAGTTCACTGGCTTATGATATGGTTGGTTATTTGAAGTTTTCCTTGAATAGAGGAAGTGTCCTTTACTTCATCTTCTCTCTTCCTACATGAAAACTGCAACGAGAAATTTATCCAACATTACTTCGATACTATTATAGCGGCACTCGACAGCAAACTACGACCAGACGAGGGTAGGGCAGTGGTTAGCGCCGTTGGTTACGAACGTTCAAGACCAGGTTCAAATCCCGGCACTCGTAGTCCGACTTTTTCTCCACAATTCCCAACCCGGATGAAGACAAAATCTCATACAGCAGCCAAGCACTATCACCCCACGACTTATTCACCTCACTATCATTACGTACAGTGGCTGACGAGAAAGTATTCGAACACTTACATATGCAAACTTGAATGGCTGAAATAATGTACATTAAAGTAATTTGCTGAGACAAGCAGATGTCAGGAGGAAGATATGGAAGTTTTGAGGTTATGTCAGTAAAATTTGAGAAGGATTCAACAACGTAGGTAGAAGTTGATAGATTTATTAGAAGCACGCATTGTAAGTGACTGACAAAAGTATTTGAATGCTTACATATATTATTAAATTATTTAATATTAATATTTTGTTGGACCACCTTCAGTAGCGATAGTGTGTCTCAATGGGCGTTCCATACTGTAAACCAATGATTTTGTAAAACTACACTCAACGAAGTTCCATATTTCTATGATTTTATCTTTAAATACTTGCTTTGTGGTTATCTGGAATTTATTTAATCTTTTTCCGATTTTAGTCCATAAATTTCCAATCGGATTTATGTCTGGACTTTGCGGTGGAGTAATTAACATGTGTGGTGTGTTATATACGATTCATTTTTTCACAATTCTAGCAGTATGCTTAGGATCATTATCTTGGTGGAAGTGGAAATCTTCCAATAATCCTAATTTACGGGTACTTTCTTTAAGGTTATTTTTTAAAATATTGGAATACTTACATTTATCAAATATTCCATCAATAAATATCAACTTTCCAGTGCCATTGGCAGTCATGCACCCCCACACCATGACCGATCCACCTTCGTGTTTCACTGTTTGATGTAAATGTCGAATTTCCAATTCCGTATTTAGTTTTCTCAGCAGATAATTTTGACCATCTGAGCCAAAAATGTTAAACTTTGACTCGTCCGAAAAGATGACTTTGTCCCAAAAAGAATTATATTTATTAATATAGGTTTTTGCAAAAGTCAATCTTTTTTATCATTTACCGTATTAATATGTGGCTTGTTTTGCGGTACTCTGCCATGAAAATCATTGTTTCGTAAGATTCATCGACATAATTCCGAGTGAACTTCTTTACAAAACATATCAGCTACCATACTTGCGAGTTGAGGAGCGGATGTAGTAGGATTTTTTTTTAATTCGCGAATGATAACTTTCTCCTCTCTTCCAGTCAATCTCTTTGGTCGACCTGATCGAGCTTTGTTTGCAAGTGTTTCCTCATTCTTTCACTTTTTTATGATATAGTGTAATGTGAACTTGCTTCTGTTTACAATTCTGGCAATCTCGTTATACGATATGCCGTCCTTATGTAATCGGATATTATTTCTCTTTCACACTTTTTGGTATTCATTTTAAATACTGTGGCGGAGGATGCGAGGAAATCGGATTTATGTAATAACGACGAATAAGATTGCTGTTGCAACCGTCAAGTGCATTTAGAATAAGCTGAATAGATAATAGTATAAAAGCTTATAAATGCCGTCGACGTTCGTACAAACGTAGTCACGAAGATAGAATACAAAATCCTCGCGGATAATTCGAAGACTCGTATACTCCGTTAATTCGCAAATAATGATTATTCGATAATATCTCGGTAATAGCTCGATGGTAATAACTGTCCGCTCGCGATCGTGTCCGTTTATTTATACTAGTCGGGGGGGGGGGAGTCGGAAGATTCAAATTTGTCTTAGAACGACGGTTGGCCTCAACGGCAACATTGGTTTTGTCCAGAGATAATCGAACGCTAATTTCGTGTGTGGAGGAGGTGTCCGTGTTCTGAGGCACAACACAACATAAGTCGCTCTCGCTTCGCCTCGTCCTATGACTCATGTGTCGCTACAATACTACTGTGCACACTTTTACGTTACTGTTACTGAAACGATATCCTAACATCAAGTGAACGTACCAATATTTTCATTTCGCAATGATGTTTACATTCGGTGCAAAGGAAGATGAAAAACTATCAACAGTGTTACAGCGTTCGAATACTTTTGTGAGACACTTATCGTGAATGTTTCTAATAAATGTATCATAACTTCTGTTATGTATATTATTGAATCGTTTTCAAATTTTACTGATGTAATCTTGACACTTCTTGGACACTATGGATACCAAATTGTTTTAACAAATTAGTTTAGTACACCTCATTTTATTAATTGAAATTTGTAAGTATAAGCGTTGGAATACTTTCGTGAGGCACTGTATATTTATACAGAAAACATTGTTGCATCTAACTTTCAGAATATTTTACATCGAATAAAATCTACTCTTAATTTACCCAGACCATGAAATCCATTCTAACCGGCGGAAAATGTGTTCTTGCTATCTCTGGCGATTTAGCATTCTGGAAATGGTCGAAATTGGTACGGAAGATGGTATCATCGGGGCAACCGAAAGTCCACGATTTGGACGGTCTATTTCGATATTCCTTTCGAATACTGTTTGAAATGTCGATTCATGAATACACGTGTACCATAGGGAAATCGGATTCGACACTCGCTGGCAATCTAACAGTTAAAACGTGTATGCAGCAAAGCTTTAGCCCCGAATATTAGTGGAAACGGTATTGCTTGGTCCCTAAGTAGCATTTATATTCTCGTTATCCAAATAGCGATGTTTTCGACGTTTCGCCAGATATGATCCCCATGTAATCAAGATTCTCTGTCCCGATAAACGTGGACAGTACGCGGATAGCTGTCGGTCTTCGTTTCTGTACGCATTTCGTTGATATGAAACGTGAGAAAAAAAAAAGGACAAAAAATGGGAAAAAAGGAAGAAATGGATTGACATTGTCAATCAAACGATACGCGACGCTCGGCTTGCAATGAAAACCGACTGCTGCGCTTGAATAAAAACGTAAATATGCCCCAGAGTGTTGGTAGATAGTATTGCTAGAGATACGATTGATGGACATTGATATGGATGGCATTTGATGATTTTATGAGTAATCGCGAGAAAACTACCTTCTGTGCTGTTAAAATAAATTTTCAAATCTGTTGTTCAAGCACTTGATCCTGTAATCAGAGATGAATGGTCTGTGACGTTGATTTGATGCAGTTAAAAAGTAGCGTTAATACACACAGCCCTGCTTAACCTTCAGTAAATGTAACATTTATTAATCAATTTATCAATATCGGGTTCCAAGTGACTCTTTAGAAGAATCTAATTATAATAATTTCGCATCATGGAAAAAAAATGGAAAACAGAAATCTTTGTAAAGTGTCAGTTGACATGTCAACACTTTGCACTGCGAATTTTATTTCAATTTCGTTAGCAGCAGCTGCCAACGCTTTTATTTGAAATTTACTTTAGCTAAAAAATAAGACGATTTAAGTAAATAAAGGAAGAAAGAAATTCACGTAAATACGAGTTTTATTCACACTACTGTTGTATGTACACTAGTGTATAATATATGAAACAACTTCCAGCATGCAATCCTGCTTTTTCTTCGCACGTTTCACAAAAAAAGATGGCGCACGACAAAGGAGCTGCTGCGATAAAAACTGATGTCGAGTCACATTCGACATAGTAGTGCAATAGGTTAACACACTGGTCCTCAAGATTGTTTATCGTCTCTGATTTAAGAAAAATTTATATAGCTCCAAGGAAAATATTAGAAAATAGAGAAAAAGAATGGAAATCGAAGTTTTAATATCTATCTGACAAATATGTACAGAACTTGATTTGAGTATACGTATACTTAGAACCAGGGATTTCTCTCTTTAAAAGCTATCTTCTTCATCACTGTTTGTATTATAATAGTCTTTCATTTAGTATGTTAATTTATTTGGTGGAACAAACTGGAGGAAAAACAGGCTATCGATTTCGGTATTCGAATTGGGTAGGTACTAGTCGACCTCAATTGTAATTTACTTAGAACTTGAGGGTAGGAGAGGGAGTTAATCCATGCGAGACTTCTTCTGTCACATCGCAACCACAACTGCGACAAGTTACAAATCCAAACGTTGCCTAAACTACTTCAAGTTAGAAATCGAAACGTTCTCTAAGCCGAAACCATTGAACAAACTAAAGAGATTACAGTGAAATAAATTCTCTGAAAATCCTCAAATAGCTACGATCTTTCATTCCAATTATAATTCTACTCAAATAAGAAACAATAAAAAAAAAAAAAAAAAAAAAAAAAAAAAAAAAAAAAAGTCTTAACTATATCTCGTAACTCCAAAGAGAAATTTCAACGTGATATAAAACGCGATACAAAAAGCAAAAGTTCAGAAGAAAGTAGCGCACACAAGAAACAGAGAGTATACTGAGGAAAGTATCTAAAAATTCTCAGAAAGTTAGTCCTTCACTCGCATTATAACCACGTCCGAATAAAATATGCAGCACCATAAAACACGTCCATTCTAACTAAACCCCTTAACTTCAAATCTCAGCGTGAAACAAAACACGATAGAAAAATGAAAAGTTCAAGACAAAGTCCGGCGCATAGAAAAAAGAGAATACAGCGAAGCAAGTATCTTAAAATCTTCAAAAAAGTTACGGTCCACTCGAGTTACAATCCTGTTCGAATAAAAATAATACGAATAAAAAATACACCTGTTACGACCGTTCGCGAAGAGACGCGATCGCGAGAAAGCGCGTCAGCGAGAGGCGTAAATTCTCGCTACGATTCTGATAGTCGACGCCGCAAACCAGTCGTTCCCCTGTTTCGATTAGGATAACAGAGGTAGTTCAAATGATTGTAACACTGAATTAACAGGGTTAATATAAGCTTCTGTTTTTAACAATATTTAAAATTATAACTAACGCGTTACAAATGATTTAACAATGATACAACTAGTTTATTATTATAATTCGACTCGACTTTATAATATTTCTCGACGTATTCGTTTGACTAAGCGAACTTGATTTTATTTCTCTGAACCTCCGATACATTCGGTTTGAATCCTCGTATGCTACTGACTGCTCTTCGACTTTTTTCTTTGCCTTCTCTCGGATACAACCCCCACCACGCTCGAGTCTCGCAACCGTTCGCGCCTATGATCACGTATGCCATCTTTTTGTGTAGGTAAAATAACGGACCGAAGGCGAATCGATGTTTGTTAGAATTCGCTGCTTGACGACAACTAAGCGTTTATCGCTATATTGTATATATCTCATTGGTCATGTAAGACGATGTGTCTGCGACACTGTAGTACCAAAGGAGACGGTTAGGAACACGGCCTATAGTAAGCCTCGGGGCGTAACAACACCAACCCCGTAAAACACGTCCATCGCAACTACTCGCCGTAACTCCGAACATAAACGTGAACGTGATACAAAAATGCAAAGTTCCTTAGGGACAAAGTGCCGCGCAGATAGACAGAGGGAAAAAGAAAAAGAAAAAGTAAACGTTTGCAGGGGAAAAGGAAGAGGGTTGTTCGCGTGTTTCCTGCCGTGGGCCACGTCTCTCCTATCTTTCTTCTTTTTTTCCTTCTCGAAACGATAACGAGGCAACTATAGAGTTGTTCTCTGTCCGTAGCGGCGCAAGGAACGAGGTAGAATCGCGGTCGAGAGCGTCCACGTGGTTGAAACGGCTAGCCTCGGGAGCAACGCCGGCGGCGTCGGCGGCGTCGGCAGCGACGTGGCAGGCAGCGAGGCAGGAACAGGCGGCGGCGGGGGTGGAATACCACCTGGGCTACCCTTCCAGGTGGGCTATCGGGAAGCCGGCCAAGAGTACACGCTGTACCTTCTCGCAGCCCGCGAGCAGGACCGCGCCGAGTGGATCCGTGCCATCCGTGCTGGTGAGTTCGCTCTTTATTTTCCTCCTTGCATCTTCTCTTCTTATCTTTTCTTATCTCCTTGCCCGGTATTTTTCAAATTTCTTTTTGCTTCCTATTTTTCAAACACGATCAAACACGTAAGATATTGCTCTCCGTGATATTGGATTGGCAATTAAGTGTTTGCGGATTTTGTCAGCACCACCTATTGACAAAATTTGCAATCACTTAGTTGCCAACCCAATAGTTGTAAGTTGCTGAAGATTTCGGTTTATGTCATAGGTATGGGAATGATTGATTTACGTTGAGTTTTTTTTAGTTTAATATGATATTGAGTAACGCGTGTTTACCTTGGATTTAATGGAACTTATCGTTAGAATGATAGAAAGCTCGTATGGTAAAATTAAAGTTGCGGCGAATAAATTGCAAGTTGCCAGCTCCGCGAGAGTTAACCAATTGTAGAATTGCAAAATGGCACACGATGAAAGTGTAGAAAATACATAACCTATAGATTGCACAAATAACTTATAGCATTTTATAATTTCTTTTGCTTTTACATTTATCAAAATGGTAACCATTGAATGTTAAGAATAAACGATAAAAGTACAACAATATATACGTAGTAAAATTAATTAACGTTACGCTTTTCTTTATGAAAAAAATATTTTCGCTTGTCATCGTTTACCATTGCAACTGGTGAATTATGAAGCTCGTTACTGCCACCTCGATGATATAGAAATTCCACGCGCTCCTCCATATGCTTTGTCCGTTTCTCGCGTAATACCGTTCTTTATTTTCGCGATAACAACTCGTACGTTTTTCACTAGGCTACTTCAATCGTCGTTAGTATATTTTAATCGGCCCCGGTTACTGCAATTAGCTTTGGCTTCGCGTACCTCGTTAGAGCACGCTGTTTCTATCCGAGTCACGATTCGCGGGATACAATAACGGGCCATCATTTAAAATATATTTAGGGAAACTGGAAATTGAAGTCGTAAGTCGGCGAGTTTTCTTTACGCTTGTTGTCTGGCGATAATAAGCGCGTGTGCCAGATACCACTCTGAGGATGCTCGGTTTTTCTTAATAGGTCTGCCCTGCGGAGGGACGTCGTTAAGCATTGTAATTCATTTGCAGCCGTAAATCTGAAGCAGTTTCGTTCAGTGGGGCTTACGCTCGTTCCTCCAGGCCACTGTTCTTTAAGCGAGCGTTCATTAAAGGCACCTTTAAATTGCTGCTGCTGCTCTTCTTCGTGAAATAGATACATTACCAAGGGAAAATTTTTCTTCTCTTTCTGGCCTGTGCCTCTTTTCACCTTTCGATTTTACGCTTCCAACTGTTAACACCTGTATATTTCATCGCGATAACCTGGTAATTATCGTTTCAATTTCATTCTTTAGGTGATAAAGTTTGATTTAAATTGACTATAGTCGTGAAAGTCATCCACGTCATTTTGTACGTTTGACACTTTGACTGCCACGTTGGTCATTGGTGACAGGAGTGCTTCAACTTCTTACAATTGTAAAAATTGAATGAAAATTGACAGTTGGGGCATTTTGAATATAACCCATAAATAGAAGATATTTTGAAATAAAAAGTGCCCCGTTGAACAATTAAACATTTTTATTAAAACATCAATAAAAAAAAATGAGAACAAATGTGTTGAAACACTTTAAACATAAATATGGCTCGTCTATACAATCTGGACCATAGGTGGTCACATTTTTGGTCCCATTCTTAGTAATTTTTGATCCTAACTGTTTAACATTTTTTTATAACACTCCCTGCAAAATTTTCGTAGGAGGTACGCTTGTACATCGCCAGTGCCATTCTAAAATTTGATACCTTGATTTTTGTTTTTGTTGCATGTTTATGGAGTATCATCGCGTTTGAAATTGATGTATTTAACGGTAACTCTGAAGCTAATTTTATATACCACTTAGGGGTTCTTCTGTGTGGTAGAATATGCTATTATTTGTTTACGCCCCGAGGCTTTCTATAGGCCGTGTTCCAAACCGTCTCTCTTGGTACTACAGTGTCGCAGACAGATCGTCTTACATGACCGGCGAGATATACACAATGTATCTACAAGCGCGTGTTGTTGTTAAGCAGCGAGTTCTAAAACACATCGATTCGCCTTCGGTCTGTTATTTTACCTACACAAAAAAGGTGGCGTAGGTGATCATAGGCGCGAGCGGTTGCGAGACTCGAGCGTGGTGGGGGTCGTCACCAAGAGATGACGAAGGAAAAAATCGAAGGGCAGTCAGTATCATATGAGGATTCAAACCGAATGCATCGAGAGGTTCATCAATTTATTATTATTTTGCCATTATATGCATTGAATAGTAAAAATACTCTGGTGGCGTCTTGAGCGAAACACGTGATTTTGGCTTGGCAGTCAAAGTGTTAATCGCTGTTCGCATGATCAAATTAGTTCGGTAGTATGTACCGTTTTGTTTACATTAGATTAGTCCTTTCGGTTTTATAACTCGTTAGGAAACGGTTAGGCATCTATTGGAGGATGTGTCAGCGCGCAGAATGTCTTGTGCGTACGATTTGTTACGAATGATAATGCAGAAAATTGCAATAAATTCATAATCAATGCTCCATAATGTTTCGGTTATATTTCGTAACCGGATGCGACTGTGTACGGTATAAAATGTAATTTTAGAATCATCAATTGCAGTAGCGGATACGTCGATAAGTTTCATATAAATGACATCATTATCGGACCTCTTCACACAGATTTGCCGTGCATTTGTACTACATCGAGATACTGTCGATAACTCGACGTCCGGCTTGTTTCGGTGAAGTACAATAAATGCGGCTACGATCGCTGCTTCTCCAATTACGCATTGATTATGGATCATTTTGCAACAGCGATGCAATCATTAAAGTGGTTCTCATGGAATTAATTTACATATGCACAAGGATGGTAATAGAAGTCAACTTTAATGATAGGGAAAATCGTATTCGTTGCGTTTAATTTAGTTGAAGCCGATTGCTCGACGAACGTTTAATATTGGATTGGTAACTAAGTGATTGTGGATTTTGCCATTAGGTGGCATTGACAAACTCCGCAATCACTTAGTTGCCAACCCAAAATTTCGTGTACGTCTTTCCCAATGGCAAGCATCATCGTGCTATGAAATGTGAAAATTGGCCGTTTCGCGTGTGTAGAAGCAACACGGAATAAAGTTTTTGCGGACTAGTACAGCGCGGTCGGTAATAGCTAACTGACGATAAAATAAAATAAAAAAAAATTCCGGGATAATAAATGTCCCAATTGGTCACTTGGCGTACCATGGCTGGGAAAAATTAGCAGTAATATGTCGGTCAAGTGGTTGGTAGTAAATAATGCAGACGAGAGACATACGAACGATGTTTGCAGAGCGTTAATTTTTTTCATGTTATTTTGACATGCTCTCCTCTGATGGAAAATTCACAGAAATGCCTCAATAATTAAATAACATTCGTAGAGAAATAATTTATTATCTCACTGAAAAAGTGAATTTAGTTATCCTTAAAAACTATTTTATCATTTTCGAATTTCACATAATAGTAAAAATCACGTTCAAAGATAAAATATTTGACTACGTGAGTTTTCTCGATTTTACGATTAATTAGAACATCGTCTAATCTCTATATGTTTCAACAAATCTTTGGAATTCTTCCAAGTAGAGATAATAGACATCTTTGGACTACCGTAGAAGAAAAATGTCTTCTCTAAGCGAATAAATTTATGTTTTGTCTGAACAGAATATCGAGAGACGAGGAAAAATCAATTTTCATTAAGCTATTTTCATTCTCACGAAAGATTAATTTTTCTACGATTTTACGATTAATTTTAATTTCCAAAATTTCCAACAAACATAAAATCTTGATAGAAACATAATTTCTAATTCTCGTACATTTTTTGTGGTTTAATGGAATTTTGTTTTAAATAAATTACAGTATCTCAGAGTAGAGAAAGGCTTGGTTATATCTGTGGGGTAATTTCTCAGGGTAGCGGTATGACAGTGATGGATTGAATTCTCCATTATACCCACGAAGATGTGCAACCACTAGCAATAAGATCTACCTAAGTTCCATCGAGATAATATCAGATGATCTTGCATGTGACTCTGAGTGTCCAGCACAGTTGTTCGTATAATAGTTTGCAACAGATTTTCATTATGTGGCCACAAGTTCTACGTACAACTCAGACAGAAATTGGTATCCATAGGAGGAGAAGCGAAGACTCGGACGAAATTGATTCCAAAGTACTTTAGTAGAATTTCTAAATTGCTTCATTTCTAAGTGATATGATCTGCAATTGCAGCAACGAGCTATCTTTACAACTCGTGTTGCAGCCATGGCAATGCTGATATCATCTTGCAAATATAACGTAAAAAGTTTTTAGGAAGCACAACATCATTGCATTGGGTTGGAAAGTAAATGATTGCAGATTTTGTCAATACCACCTAATGATAAAATTTTGTTTGGTATTCATTTGGTGGTATTGACAAAATCCACAGTCACTTAGTTGCCAACCCAATATTTTATGAGATATCTAAGCAAGAAAGTTGTCGTTTTTTTATTATCTAATTAGATTTGTAATTTTATTTATATTATAAATATATAAAACATTATTTTATAAGAAATAACAGTAGACAGACTTACATTATACTTCTCAGTATAGTATAACGAGATTTTGTAAAGATAGCAATGATAAAAAAAGTTTCCTTGATAGTAAAATATCACGGTTGTCGTTTTCTTTGATTATCTAATTAGGTTTGTAATTTTATTCTCTGTCAGATACGTCTTCACAATCTCAAGAAATATATCTAATGAAATTTACATAGCAATAACTATACAGAACATTATTTTATAAGAAATAGCACTAGACAGATTTACATTATACTTCTCAGTATAGTATAACGAGACTCTGGAAAGATAGCAATGATAAAAAAAAGTTTCTTTGATAGTAGAATATCACGGCTTAAAATATTCTGGATGAAATAAATGGTGAAGTTTCAGAAACGACTGCACGTGAGCAAATATTTCTCACTTCTTCACTAGCCTATGGAGTTTCATCAAAATCGATGCACACCACTTCATACGCTCCCTTTGTGAGCTCTGGGGCTTCAGGTAGTTTCTCGCTCCTCTATTTTTTCATAGCATCGCGCACCAGCGTTGAAACGAGTTGGTCGCAGTGATCTATACTCTACAAAGTCCCGTATAACTTGCTGAAAAAATAAAAAACAATGATAATGACACCTGTGTCCAATACGCGACACGTATTTTTTATTCTCGCAACGAAACCTATTTTACTTTAATATCGAGTTACGAACAGTATATAAACTCTTCCATAGATGAGAGAAGATTGCAGGGCTCGTAGCAAAAACGATCATTATATTTTTCTTCCAGAGTATGTACTCAAAGGAATATTCAGCAGAATATTCAATACATACTAATTTTTTGAAATAAAATATTCATTATACCTCACAATCTATAATATATAAATTATATGATATATAAATAGTATTTCCTATCTTTTATAAAAAGAAGTAATTTTGAAGTCCAATAATGTCGTTAATTAGTTCCATATGAAAATTATTTTGGCCCTTTTATTATCTTGCATATAAAAAAATATTAATAACGTTAGTCAGGCATGCTAATTAATTAAGTTGAATATCACCTGACTTGACCCATCACATGCTTTCCAGAAGACTTACAGTGACTCAGAAAATTGATCGCCTGAAAATTCGTCTGTCATTTATTAATTTGTTAATGCGAATATCAATTAATCAACCCAACTTATCTCTTTTTAATTTATATCAAACAAACCAAATAAAGGCAATTCCTTTCTAATTCTTCAAACCATTTTGTAGTATTCGTTTCAACAAAAAAGATTTATATAAAATAATGATATATTTTATCCCCTTTAAAGATGATTTCGTTTAAAGTTTCCGCTAAAATTACACTACAAAGCACAAATAATACAAAGCACGATAAGTTCTCAGCATTTGTTTATGATACATGGCGCTCGATGCTCCATTTGAGGTGCTGTTGGTTGTAAGTGCTCAAGGACTATTCTCGGTATTTAACAAAAAGTTTATTTAACAATTAACAGTCAACAATCGACTGTCAACAGTCAATGATCAACAATCAACGAACAACAATTAAGCTTCCCGAATGTGTTTGCTTCGCTGTTACGTTAGACCCTTCGCACTTCGCCGTTACACTAGACCCTACGCACCTCGCCGTTACGCTAGACCCTTCGCATTTCGCCGTTACGCTAGACCCTTCGCATTTTGCTGTTCGAAACGGAATGAATCTTTTGTTCAAAACCAAACGGATTCTTCTCTTTGTTGCTCCTCGATATCTCCACTATGCACGCGTTTGTTATATGTCCGCGACGGTTGCCGCGTATGCATTCTTCCGAATATTCGGTGGAAGAACCGTAGAGATATCGATGGTACATTGGGCATGTCAGCCTTACGCCTAGATGGCATAGCGCTTTGCGTCGCGAAGCCGTCGGAAAGTTCCGTCATCGGATACCGTTACACATTCATCGGCTTGCGATTTAACTATCTTTAGCTCGGAATTCTGCTATTCTTTAAGCCAATAAACGATTTCCTTAACGAAAATGGAAACGGCACCTTTGTGTAATATTCGTTGGAACGACTGAAAACTGTCTGCTTAACGTAACATCCCCAAGGAAATCAAATCTTGAGAATAAGATACTCTCTCTTTGTAGAATGTACATAGAAGTGACTTTCCTTAGTTTAGCTGAGATAAGAAGATGTAAAACCGGTGAAACTATTCTAAAGTTAATGATTATTCTTTGTTTGAACTGTCTGTGGTTAACCATGCTGCGTTTCTTAAATTTTCATATCTCAATTTCGTTCACGTTTCAACAAACAGGAGTTATAATAGTTTTCAAATTTTTAGTATAATATTGAAATGGGAAATGAAGTGTGTCATTAACGATTCTTTTGTACCTTGCCAGAACTCGAGAAGTCTTTTAACGATAGAAAAGTTGCGATCGAAAATGATTGAAATCTTTTATATTTATATTCTTTAAGGAATTAAAGCTTCATTTTCTTTAACGATTGATAAATTGTCAGTAAAAACTTTCAGTGTTCATTCTTCGTTTAAAACTTGCATCAACTTCTATCTAAAATAAAAAGCGTTTGTTTCAGCAAGAAGATTCAATATACATTATTGGAGAGATACCTGCATTAGTTTCTGCGTATGGCCGAGAATCTTGTAAATCTAATACTAAACAAAAGTCGGTTTAAAAGTCGGTTTGCTTAGAAATATAACTTTATTCAATTAGGTATTGTCCGTTTTTGTCGATCACATTTTGCCATCTTTCAGGCAGTGTCATAATTCCATGTTCATAAAACTTCTGAATTAAATGTGAATTTATATCATCAGCGTCATTAAAAATTTTACCATTTAAGGAGTGTTGCAGGGAACAAAATAAATGGTAATCTGAAGGCACAAGGTCAGGGCAATATGACGGATGTGACAACACATCCCAACCTAGTTCCAATAATTTTTGGCGAGTGATCAAAGATGTGTGGGGTTTTGCATTATCATGCTGGAAAACAACACTCTTACGATTCGACAATTCTGGTCGCTTTTCTTGAGCTGCAACGCTCAGTTTGGCGAGTCGTTGAACGTACACGTTTGAATTAATCGTTTGGTTTCTTGGTAAAAATTCAAAGTACAGAATTCCTTTATAATCCCACCAAATTGACAGCATAATCTTTTTTTGTGATTCTCAGCTTTTGGTGTCGTCTGGGCTAGTTCATCTTGCATCACCCACGATCTTTTCCGATTAACGTCGTTATAAACTGTCCACTTTTCGTCGCCAGTAATCAGTCGTTTCAGAAATGGATCAATTTCGTTGCGTTTCAGAAGCGAATCGCAGATGCTAATGCGTTGCGTCAAATGAATTTACTTAAGCTGATGAGGGAGCCATAAATCGAGCTTTTTGACATAGCCAAGCTGTTTTAATTTTTTTTTTAATGCATGTACACGATACATTGAGCTTCTCTGCAATAAATCTCACGCGTTGTGCTATGACGATCTGAATTGATAATGTCCTTGATACGGGTCTCGTCAACTTCAACTGGACGACCCGATCGTTGAGGAGTTTTCAGTGAAAAATCAGCAGAACGAAATTTGGCAAACCAATTGTGACACTGCCTTTCTTTCAAGGCTTCATTCCCATATACGGCACATAACTTGTTGTGTGCTTGCGATGTGTTCTTACCTTTTCGGAAATAATAATATAAAATATGGCTGAAACGCGCGTCTTGTTCTTCCATTTTTAAATTGGAATCAAAGCGAAATTAATAACTAACCGATATAATTTTTTACTAAATTAAAGGTGGAAGTCCAAACAACAAGAAAACAATATACTTTAGTTGCTTTAAACACGTTGACGAAACAAAAGAATGTGCCAATACCACCTACCGACAAAATCCGCAATCATTTAGTAGCTTAATAGTAACGTTCGTTCAAACGAAATTTTCTATGTTTAATGCACGTTAGTATCTGTGGACAATTTCGCAGCTTGAAATTATCAGAAAATGTCCAATCTTTACATAACACAGACATAAATAGGCAATATTTGTGTGATGGCACTCGGCAACAATGTATATTCGCCGAAGCGAATTGCCTAATGAGCCATCAATATCTCAACGGTCCTTCCCCCGAATGTTCGAGAAGGCGTGCGTGGCAACGGTCGCGAACGTCTAACAAACGCATGGATAGTGGGGATATTGAGGGGTGACAAAAAGAAGAGAATCGAATTCGATCGTCAGTTAGGTTCGAACTAAGAAGCGATAAAGTTGAGTCGTAACCGGGCAGCGAGATTGACTAGCGAAATCGAGAGCGATACGCGACGCGATCAAAAGAAGACGCTTGTTAATAAACATATTGTGGACCTAAACACCGAGTGATTATTTAACGCGCTACACCCAATATCACCTCATTTGTATAATATATTTCGTAGATATAATGCATGCGGTTTATAATATTCTTGTGCGATAATGTGATTTCGAAATGGGGAATGTCGGCTAAATGTGGCTTAAATCTAATAGCAAAGAAAGCCTAGTTCACTTTGCATCAGAGACTCGCAAGAAACTACTCGAGTTGCTCGCGGCATGCCAGCTCTTAATTGTTTCACAATTGCAAAGATCAAAGAATCTCTCTCGTGCAGTTTACACCAATTTACATCAAATATCGTTTGGATTCGCATCAAAGCGTCTCTCATTCCGTCGTCCATCTTTGATTTAGTTTGAAACTTCGCTGCACAAGCCTCGCCCCGTCGATTTCGTGCAATTTCCCTGACGAAAATATGACCATCGACGCGAAACCCAACGAGAAACTTAGCCACGTATCGGTTTTTCGTCGATGGAAAGTGATTCATAGGCGAAAACCGGGCCAGAAATCATAAGAATCGATGCAGGATATCGGCAGCGTATCTGGATTCCCGAGTTGATTGATTTGTCACCAGGATGGCTGAACTTTTAACGAGTTTTCGAAGAATCTCGTCGCACGGAGAGCTCGTTATTATTCACGAGGACGCCACGGGAAATCGACTCCGGCATTTTTTTTTTCCATATTCGTGAAGCTTATTTCGTCCTTCGCAGGGATGCATCAACTTCGAGGGCTTGGCCACCGCAAATTTTCGGTTTATGCGGATATCTCGCCATTAAAATTCGCTTTGCTGTCTAAAATTTCTGACAGTGACTCGTCTCATCCGACTTGGAGAAACAGAAATTCCTACCTTTGCGTTTCTCTCTCCCTTTCTGCTCTTCTTTTCATATTTGAGTAGATTTTCGCGAGCCTGTTTTTCATCTTCAGTATAAAGTATGTATGCTCCCTGTATGTTTGCCTCAAAACGTTTCTGTCGTGACATCAATTTTTAAAGAATTTCTTATTTTTATGTCTCGACAAAGAATAATCTTCTCTAACTTTTTAAATAGCGTTCATGTCAATATCATATGGGAATTGTTGAAGTAACTACTTCAAGGAAACTCTACATCTTTATTTATGTATATCCGTGACCTTGAGACTGCTATTACACAGAAATATTCTAACTAAGGAGAGGTGCATATTATTGTACCCTTGAGTATACATTATGTTTTGGGTTGCAAGCTCTAGGAACAGAGGGACTAATAAACAGATTTCTATTTATGTTCCTTGTAGCATTTAACCAAAGCTATAAGGTTAACTTTTTAAATAATGTTCTTTTGCTATAAATATATGAACGTGCTCCCCATCATTCCATTGTCTAATAATACTAAGAGAGTAAGGATCTGAATCAGCATAAACTTATATATTATACTTATGCCTTTAATTATTTCAATATACTTTTCTATTGCAAATTCATACACTCGTTTTTCAATCAGTCAACCTGAACTTCAACAGGAATATTCCTATCTTCTCTCGTTTTTGCTTTTAACATTGATTGGCCATTTCTTTGAAGGGTAGAAAATCCAGGAATATTTTTAACGTGCAAGTTCTTCGTTGATCACGGCAGTGTTTAATTTGTTATTTCGTTTGACCATCCACAACTTTCCTCGTTTCCTATTTTCTGCATCGTGTGTTTCGTAAAGCGTAGAAATCAGACGTATTAGTAAAAATAATAAAACTGAAGTAAAGATTTGCGATATATCCTGGTGGAAGTTGAACGCTTGGACGAATGGCTCTCCTTTAAAAAAAGGCCAACGAGAAAGAGGAATGCAATATCACCTTGCCATTTCATAGGTTTTTTCGCTTCGACTTTCTTCCTTACTGTCGTGTGGACGAGCCAATATATTTGTCAATTTGTCTGGATACATTCGATTGGCTTCCTTTCTTTCCATTAAAGATTTCTTCTTTAATGGAAAAAAATTGTGGGTTTGTGAATGTTTGAAAACGTTGTATTAGCGACTGGTCTATCTAACTATCGGGTTCATATGTCATTCGATTATATTGGTGCGGCTATAATAAAAAAAATCGACACTTTGAGACACGTCGAGTATTGTAATTCTGAACAGAAAAGGTCTCACGATATATTTAGAATTATTTTTCTGCGTACCAAAGTTATGGTTAAAGTAAAAAAACATCAGTGATGAATTATACGACATGTTACGCCGTTCGCGGAGAGAAGCGATCGCAAGGAAAACGCGTCAGCGAGAGGCGTAAATTTTCGCTACGATTCGTATAATCGACGCCGCGAATTTGTCGTTCCCCTGTTTCGGTTAGGATAACAGAGGTGGTTCAATGAATTTAACACTGTGTTAACAGGTTAATATAGCGTGTATATTCAACAATAAATTGTATAATAATAAAAGCGTCATAAATTATTTAGCGATGAATACAGTTAATGCGTTACAGAAATTCGACCCGACTTTACGATATCTCTCAATGAATTAGACTAAGCGACTTTATTTTCAATCGTCAGACCTCTCGATGTATGTCGTTTGAATTTTTTTTTTAAACCGTTTATTTTGCCAAGATTTGTTTTTTTTTATACATTTTTGAAATTCACAATAAACAATGAATTTGAGTAAAGTGTGTTAGACAAAAGTACCGATACGCGACGGTACGACGTAGCCATGCTATATTATGTGTCATAGTTTTACGGTTTTTGTGTTTATTTTTGTTTTTTGGATTTAAGCCGCAGGGGGGCGGAGCTTTTGTGTATTCTTGTTTGTGTTGTATTTTTGTCCTGAAACTTGGCCGCAAAACAGGACTCTTCGGTATGTCGTTTGAATCTTCAAATGAGACTGACTGCCCTTAGATCAATTCTGTGTCTTCTCGGGGAGACTACCCCCCACTACGCTCGGATCACGCCACCGCTCGTGCCGATGATCACGTAGGCCACCTTTTTTGTGAGAATAAAATAACGGATCGAAATCGACGTTTCTGGAATTCGCTGCTTGACGACAACTATGCGCTCGTCGATATATTGTATATTTTTTGCCGGGCAGATAAGACGATTCGTCTGTAGGACCGCGAGCGACGGTTAGAAATACGATCTATACTAAGCCTCGTGGCGTAACACGACATATTATAAAATGTTGAGAAATATTGCAACATTAATTTTCAGTGAAAGAAGCTAAAAAGATGATAACGTTACATTTACCTTATCGTTTAAACATACCTTTCTCGGTATTTAAAAACATGAATTTCACCAGGAAACCAAGTCGACCATTACTTAACACGTAGAGATAAAATCTACAGGAAGAAGCTGCATGCATTAAGAAGATCTAACTTACAACTTACAGCCATCTGATTTTGTCTCGAGCGCAACGATGCAGTCGGTAAGATGCACTCGAAGCTTTTTTCCAAATAGAATCGCTGAGCCTTCTCACTCTAGAAAAACCAGTAGAAATCTTCAAACACGTTTGAAAATATTTTTCTCAAACAGTGGAGAAAAGAAAAATGTAAAATATCAATGAGGCGAGAAATATAAGATTTGATCGTTTTATTTAACAGGAAGGTACATTTTCCATAACACGTACGTTATACGATAAAAAGTACATGAATCAAATTCGCTGACTCGTACATGCTAATGAGGCGATTAATTACGAGATTTCCGTTGAAATTTCGGCCGTCGTTCCGCCAGACAGCGAATGGAGGTTGAGGAACGAAAGAGAAAGAAAAAAAAGAGCGAACTAGAGAGAAAAAGAGGGAGAGAGAAAAAAAAAGTCAGAGGTAGACGGAAACGAGGATAATTAGAGAGGGAGGGCAGGATAAAAGACGAATAAGCAGAACTAGACTACTTTGCACTTTCGTAGGCTCCGGGGCTGTCGTGTACAATAGTTCCTCATCGATATTGTCTCCGCCGACAAATTGCTCCGGGCTTTGATATCGATCGACGCCTTTAAACTACTGCAATTCCCTCTTTTTTCTCTCCTCTCTCTCTGTCTTTTCCTCTTCTGTCTCCCCTTCTTTCTCTTTGTCTTTTTGCAAACGAATGCATATGCATGCAGTCGTTGGAGAGAATTTCCGCTGCACGAGGTCCATGTTAATAAAGATTAATCGTGTCTAGGCCGCATTCCTCGTAAACACGCGATTTCCGGTCTGCATTTGACGGACGGAAGTTAGACACCTGTGTCAGGTTGTGTAGGGCTTCGTGTTGGTGAACTTGGAACGTAACTTCCAGCGAAATATTCGTACGTAGACACGTATCTTCCTTGTAACAATGGTTTTGGTTTAACACCAGAATTCTCAATTCTTCATGATAATAAATAATAAATTGATAATAAATAATAAATTGCACGTAGGAAAGAAATAAATTTGAATAATCGTGTTTTTGACTCGTTGAGAGTCTATGGGGTTGGCAACTAAGTGATTGCGGATTTTATAATGACCAACTAATGATAAGATCACTTAGTTGTCAACCCAATACATTCATTTTGCCAAAATGATGAATTTGAGATTTAGTCGTGACAC
This sequence comes from Bombus pascuorum, assembly GCF_905332965.1. Taxonomy (NCBI): domain Eukaryota; kingdom Metazoa; phylum Arthropoda; class Insecta; order Hymenoptera; family Apidae; genus Bombus; species Bombus pascuorum. The sequence continues at coordinate 954,593 of NC_083504.1, forward strand.
AAAAGAAAATTCTGAAGTCTATAAAATCCAGTTTTTGTATTGTTATCAACGAAATGAATACTCCAAGGTTAAATAAACAGTTCATAAATAAGAATATACTTTGTGGAAGAATAAGAGTGTTGAAGAAGATTATGAAAGTAATTTGAGGTAATTTAAAATTTCTGTTAAAAATACATTAGACTCTGCAAAAGTCCCTTCAATTGTTATTACATTATATTGGATTGGCAACTAAGTGATTGCGGATTTTGTCAATACCATCTATTGGCAAAATCCGCAACCACCTAGTTGCCAACCCAATAAGATTACAATAGCCACCAGCTTTTTTCTATTCTTAGCAATTATTTCTAATAAACTATTGCTAAAAAGTTTCATATCAGTACTCACTATTAAAATATTTTAAAGATTAAGTAAATTAAAGATCGTCCAATTGTTTCTTCATTTGCGTTTTAATTAAATTATCAAATATTTTGATAAATTTATACACCCAATAAGAACAACCCAATAAGATTGCAATAGCTATCACCTTCTTTCTATTCTTTGACAATTATTTCTACTAAATTATAACTCAAAAGTATGAGTACTCAATATTGAACTATTTTAAATATTAAGTAAATTAAAGATCGTTCAATTGTTTCTTCATTTGCATTTTAATTAAATTATCAAATACCTCGATTAATTTGAGCATCCAATAAGAACAACCCAATAAGATTGCAATAGTTACCACCTTCTTCCTGTTCTTTGACAATTATTTCTACTAAATTATAATTCAAATGTATGAGTACTCACTATTAAAATATTTTAAAGATTAAGTAAATTAAAGATCGTCCAATTGTTTCTTCATTTGCATTTTAATTAAATTATCAAATACTTTGATAAATTTAAACACTACATTACTATTGGGTTGGCAACTAAGTGATTGCAGATTTTGTCAATACCATCTGTTGACAAAATCCAGAACCACTTAGTTGCCAATCCAATATCTGTTGATTCCCCACTATGCGTCGTTGCTTTCGAAAGTATTCATGTGGAAGTTCATTACGCGTGGAATACGCTCGCGCATAATTTGCTTTCAATTCGATCATTTGCCGATATAACAGCCATCGAGTATTAAAGACGATTGGATGGCGAAGCATGTGTGAATGGATCATTATCGACGTTTTGTTAAACAATAAGTCCTGCGTGTTAATTGTCAGAGCACATTAACGTCACGAAATCACACACACATCTATGTTGATGGCATTTTGAAAAACGATCGACCCATCAATCTTTTTTCTCATCTTTCTTCTTCCACATGTCGAATCAACTACGAACATTATCCCTTGGCTCACTCTGGTGTCATCGTTCTTTTCTCTTTCGATGAAGCCGATGTAACAATGTAAAACTCAGCGCTCTATTTTTTTCTCATCCAGATTTAGTGGAAAATATCGGGACTTTCTCTACAGTCGGAGCGATTGTTCGTGGCGCACGTATCGAATGATCCGTGGTTAAATTAGTTTTATTATCGTTAGAAAAGTTTTCGTCGATTTCGATTTGCTTTCCACGTTTCGCAAGATTCATACAGGCGAAAAATTGGCAGTGGTTTACACAATTGGTTTATTCGATGCTCAGACCAGATTACGCTACTTTGTTAAGCTATTGAATGTTAAGCTGATTTCCATCGTTGGAAATACCTTTGGCCAGCGAATCGATGTTTCTCGCAAGTTCAATTTTTCTTTCTCAGGTTAAAAATATACGTTGAAGCTTAAGCTGCTTAGCAGTTGTGCGAGTATTTAATGAATACGAGTTACCGTAACAAAATCTGCTTCCATTTGTGCTAGCTTTTCGTGGATCTCCTTAGAGAAGAAATCCATGGTTAATTAGCATAGAAGAATTCAGTAAAAATGATTTCCCTGATTTTCGTCAACGTATAACGGAAGCATACAAAATTATAATATTATTTGTACGTACAAAGGTCAGTGAAAATATTTGGATTAAAAAGCTTTCACGACAATAGCCACGATAGTTGGGTCTCTTTGCGGTACTAATAAAATGTTTAAATGTGTGGTCGCACTCGGCAACAATGTATATCGCCGAAGCGAAGTGCCTAATGAGCCATCAATATCTCAACGGTCCTTCTTCCGAATGTTCGAGAAGGCGTGCGTGGCAACGGTGGAAGACGCCTAACAAACGCGCGAATAGTGGGGATATTGAGGGGTGACAAACAGAAGAGAATCGAATCCGATCGACAGTTACGTTCGAACTAGAAAGCGATAAAGTCGAGTTGTAACTGCGCAGTGAAATTGACTAGCGAAACCGAGAGCGATACGCGACGCGATCAAAAGAAGACACTTGTTAATAAATATATTGTTGACCTAAACACCGAGTGATTATTTAACGCACTATTACCTCAAATGTTTCACGTAACAAGCGTAATACGTCTACTTAAATAGCTCACGATAACAAGTCACACTGATCAAATCCATAAAATTGAGAAGCAAGGAAAAACGAAGACGTTGCACTTATCATTTTTACAAATTTATCTTGTATTTCATTTATTTGACTTAATCAACTTATAGAAATAGTTATAGAATATAGAAATAAAAATAGTTATAGAAATACTTATAGAATTCACATTTATTGCGAATAATTGAACATTGAGTGAATGAAATTGAGGCTTTTATAAAAAGTGGATTTACCTAAAGTTCATCAGCTTCTATATTTCTCTATCAGTTTTTGTGATAAAAAGTTTCTGCAAATGTTGAAATGCTTAGATGAACAATTGCATGTATTATCACGTTGACTGCCACGTCGTCCATATTTAAGTGATTCCAAAGTTTCTGGTAGGGCCGCGTCACTCGTATTCGGGTGACTCTTATACGACTACTTGCGAAGGATCGTCGTAGGTATTTGAAAAGATATTTCACAGGAAGTAATAAAACTATTGAATTGTTATAAAAGTAATACGAAAATGGTTTATTAAGAAAATTATTTGGAGTGTAATACTTTGAAGCATTCTATACAAAGCAAAGTTTGGTCGGGACAATTTGGACAATAAGTTGTTGTTTTCTTTAAATTCTCCTGTGTTTTTGATCGGTCCGTTCGACGTCTTTTATCCGCATAACGTAGTTTGCATGCGCGTCTAATGCTTCTTCCGGAATCATTTTTCCGAACGGCGATATTATGTTGACTCCGTTGAAGACAAGGATTTTTTGTATTTTCAGACAACCCTAGTAATTTTGCAGCTAATAATTCTCTAAATCTTCTAATATTTACATCCTTCTTTGTTCCAATTTTCTGATACAAGTAGCTTATTATTTCGTCATCGACGAACAGCTGAAACACATCATATGGATTGACATCGCCAGGTAATTGCCTAGTGAGGCCGTCTGTCTCGGGAAAAGAAAATGACTTCTGCCGACCATTAAATTCATACCATTCACCAAATTGAATTGTACTTTCCTCGGTATCGTCAGTTCTTCTTTCTTCCTCAATGACCAATTCTTGTACTATCTGGTCAGTATCTTCATTACATTCAGTATCACTACGATCGCACTTATTAATATTCGAATCAGAATCAGACGATGTAATTCTATTTATATTTCCATTTCTAGGAAATTTGATTTCTTCCTCATCGCTACTATCCGAATTTGTGTTTAACCTCGTAAAAGCTTTCTTTTTCACTGCTATTTGACTCATTAAGAAATAAGTTTTCCATTTTTCTTCTCGACATTGTAACGAATTAGGGCAGAGATTTTAAGTTATCTAAAATATCGGTGCAAGTATCTAGCAGAGTAACGCTTGGTACAGCGGCACTCGTGGCCTAATGAAGATTTCATTGAAAACACGCGCGGCAGTCAACGCGTTATAATAACGTCTATTCAAATATTCATGGTAAAAGGATAAGAATTATTTTTACCAGACTTCTCACGATTTTACGTGTTCATAATGATTTTCAAGGTAAAGGAAGTTCGCTTGAGGAGTTTCAATTATCGAAATGACCTACGTAAATCATATCCATGAGAATGCTTGTTTTACCCCAGCAACATCAATTTCATACGAGACGTCGATTTACGCGAGCTCGTGCGTTTGAGACGTTGCATTCTCTGGAAGACGATCGTTGCCGCATGCAAAAAGCCCGTGAATAGCCTTTCACGTGTTCCGAGGAGCGACCACTTGTTTCGTGCTCTCGAGGGCGGATGAGAAACGTTTTTCCGGTCTCTGTAAGATGTTCATGGGTCAGTGCTTTTATAGCGTTGCGTGCACATTCTACTTGTTCTTCGACATTCGTATTTTTTCCTTTGTTTTAGTTGAATTGCTCGAAATTCGATTGTTTTACATAGAATACAAAATTTGCAGTATGAGTGTGCAGTATGACACAAGTTAGAGGGACGTTTTTCTTTAGTCTTCAGGGTTTTCAAGTAATTGGTTCTTAAGGTTAAGATTGAAAATTATAGTGGTATAGGTCTGAATTTTGAGAATTTGAATTTCGTCACATATTTCAATTCTTCCATGTATCCCTTTAGTTTTACAGTTAAATAAATTTTTGAAATATATATCACAAATTTGTATGACAATTTTGTATACATTAAATTAATAAATAATGATAACAGTTTATTTGATTTTGACCTCACATACTATATCTGCACTTATACTTGTTTCAATATATTTTTCTATTACAAATTCATCCACCCGTTCCTCTATCAGTCAACCTCAACAATATTATACATTAAATTAATAAATAATGATAACAATTTATTTAATTTTGACCTCACATACTATACCTGTACTTATATTTTAATAACTTTTTTTATCAGTCAACCTCAACGATATTATACATTAAATTAATAAATAATGATAACAATTTATTTGATTTTGACCTCACATACTATACCTGTTCTTATATTTTAATAACTTTTTTTATTACAAATTCATCCATTCATTTCTTTATCAGTCAACCTCAACAATATCATACATTAAATTGGTAAATAATGATAACAATTTATTTAATTTTGACCTCATACTACACCTGTACTTATACTTATACCTATACTTATATTTTAGTAAATTCTTTTATTACAAATTCATCTATTTATTCCTTTATCAGTCAACCTCAACAATATCATACATTAAATTAATAAATAATGATAACAATTTATTTGATGTTGACCTCACATACTATACGTGTTCTTATACTTACACCTATACTTATGTTTTAATAATTTTGTTTATTACAAACTCATCCATTCATTCCTTTATCAGTCAACTTCAACAATATCATACATTAAATTAATAAATAATGATAACAATTTATTTAATTTTGACCTCATACACTATATCTGCACTTATACTTGTTTCAATATATTTTTCTATTACAAATTCATCCACCCGTTCCTCTATCAGTCAACTTCAACAAAATGTGAAATACGTATCATTATTCTGATTTTTATCTTATAAAAATAAAGTAAAAATTATTACAATGACAATTATCTACTTTAGTAGAGGATTTAATTGATGCATTGGATTTACTGGATGCATCATTTCCAGACAATTATTTAATTATAAATAACACGTTTGCAGCATATTCTGTATCAATCTGAATAATTAGTTTCGCCAGTTTAATTTCTAAAAATGAGATTTTCCTACTACGATAATACAAAACCCCATTCACCGTGGTAACGTTCGATTTTAATATTCGCTGCTTTCCACGCAACAACTTGCTCGCCCATCTGAAACAAGGTCAAGGGAACTAATTGTAATCCTCGGAATTATTACGATTTCTTCCTGCGGATCGCATTTTAACGAGCTACTTGGATTAATTAATTCTTAGGCCCCCTTGTTACACGCTCTATCGTTCCTCTTGACCTCTTATTTTCCCCGGACGAGATTCGTCTGTGGATTTTCTTGTCTTCGAACACGATACAACCACTCTACAACTGGCAACATTTACGCAAAACTCGGAACATCCGGGTTACATTTGATTAGGTTCCGAGGAACATACTTGCAAGCATTGAAATATATAATTAAATTGAAATTCTCAAAATCTCGAATACATTCTCATAAATTTAATATCAAATGTAATCAAATATTCCATGTACACAGAAATTTCCCTTTTTTATTTTTATAATACTTTTTATGAAATATATTTATATACAAAGGTTGGAAATACCTCTTATATATCATATACGTATTATACAAACACATACATACATACACATATACATATAAGAATTCTGTCCAACACCCCTGTATGTGTTTACTGTCCTCAGATGTTTCTGAGCGAATAAGCGTCCACTGTAACCATAACCTTATAACGCTATAATTTTCAGTCCAGTATTTACACTCGTGTTCATACTATTGCCAATTTTTAAGATACTACAAATCCCAATTGTAGTACAATTTTTTCTAACTCTTAGAATGGCTATCTTACAAAAAGTATGAGTCCAAGTATAGTCCAAAAGTATAAGAAGGAATTTTCAGAGTCTAAAGGAACAATTTTCGTACTGGAACCAATTCCTGTTATTTATCGTCACGTTGCTCGCCTCCGTACTTCTCGAATGCATTTCTGTAGTTCGCGGTGTCTCCCGCTGGCGACCCTAACAAAATGTGAGAAAGCTTCACGGTGAGACAACGAGGAAAAATTTTTCTGTCCATCCTTTTTTTTTCTCTCTCTAGCGAGGGAAAGTTTCGCCAGGGACGTAGTTCCGCGAATGGGAAGTTGCTAGGTACTTTGGTGGCGCTGTTGTTTGTCGATGTGGTCGAAAGGGAGGAGTGGGGAGTGTGTGCTGATCAGATTTGTAGATAAAACAACGCAAGCATGATTTTTATCAAATTCATCGGTGATATTCCGTTAGGTACAATAGGGGAAGACACGCGATAGATAATTTGCCAAATAAATACAACACGACGTGGAAGCTCGCCTTGAATAAATCAAACGCTGTCTCGTGAACCAATGGCGTTTCGATATTGTTTTGTTTTTTTGTCGCCTCTCGTTAGAGGCTAATGATCATCGATTCGAACTGAATTCTGTTTCCCTTTTCCTCTGACAGAACCATGGCGTGTATTTTCATTTTTCGTTCGAAGGAATAATTTGAAAAATTGAAAACTCTCGACTGTTGTTTTGTTAAAAATGGAAATCGAACTATAGATTTCTAGCAGTATGCGTTCATTTAATGCTCATTGCCAATCGGATCCACGATCTCTCCAGTTAATCTCCAAATTTTTATATCCTGTTCGCCTTTGTTATCTGTTTCCATAAATAAAACGATTCGCGATATTTCGGGAGAAAAATTGAGTATTAAATGGAAACAAGAAATCACGTGTGTTAACAACGATATATATTTTGCTGAAATTTAAGATATTCTCCTTAACGGTCAGAAGATCTGTGACAACACTCGACGACGGGACTTTCCGACGGCTTCGCGACACAAAGCGCTATGCCATCTAAGCGTAAGGCGACATGCCCAATGTCCTTATGATACTTTCACCGAAAATTCGGAAGAATGCATACGCGACAACAAAGAAAAGAATCCGTTTGGTTTCGAACAAAAGATTCATTCAGACGTCTGAATTTGAATGTCGACTGTTGACTGCTGACTGTTGACCGCTGTCTGTTGACTGTTGACTGTAGACCGTAGACTGTTGACCGCTGATTGTTGACTGTTGATCGTTGACTGTTGACCGCTGACTGTAGACTGTAGACTGTTGACTGTTGATCGTTGACTGTTGACCGCTGACTGTAGACTGTAGACTGTAGACCGTAGACTGTAGACCGTAGACTGTTGACTGCTAACTGTTGTCCGCTGACTGTAGACCGTAGACTGTTGACTGCTAACTGTTGTCCGCTGACTGTAGACTGTAGACTGTTGACTGTTGACTGTTGACCGTTGTCTGTTGACTGTTGACCGTTGATTGTTTTTGTTAAATAAACTTTTTTATTGAACGTCGAAAGTATTTCTTGGGCACTTACATCTACAACCAACTACCATCTCAGATCGGATAAAAATAATTAGAAGGATAACCAAATTAATTAACAACACACGTCACACGTCTGACATAGAGTGGTTCACGAGAAACTCGTAGAAAGCTTTTATGAATAAATTACGTGTATTACATGAAACATTCTGAAATCTCATTGGAACTGTAATAAGACTGGACCGTCATGATGATATTGATAAATTATGAAAGAGACTTTAAAAAATATACAGAAGTAACAAGAAATTTCTGGTGCAAATATATTTTTCGTAGAAATTATGAAAGTGTTCCTCCTTTAATTATTAACACTTTGACTGCCACGTTGGTCATTGGTGACCGGAGTGCTTCAACTTCTTACAATTATAAAAATTGAATGAAAATTGACAGTTAGGGCATTTTGAATATAACCGATAAATAGAAGATACCTTAAAATAAAAAGTGCCATATTAAACAATTAAACATTTTTATTAGAACATCAATAAAAAGAAATGAGAACAAATGTTGCATCTAAATGTTGCGCTGTATTAAAACACTGTGACGTCCTCAGCGAAACATGTGATTTCGGCATGGCAGTGAAAGTGTTAAAGGCTTTTTATTGATTAAATTATTAAAAGAAACTTAGGAATAGAACATATCTAGTCATAAAGTAAGCTTATTCATCTGTCAAAAACATGAAATCTAAACCGCTGTACTCAAAACTCTCTTTGGCTATGTTGCAACAATTTATAATTAATTTGTTAATAAAATAACTAATTCAACGGTTCGTTGGTCTGTTCACAGTGTGCAGCGAGAATCCTGGCCTAAGCGGTCGTTACCACGCCGGACTGTGGAGTGGAAAGCGTTGGTCCTGCTGTCGCTTGTCCACACGTTCCGCCGAGGGCTGCGACACTTGCAGCTCCTGGTCCTCTAAGCCGTTAAACGTAACGAACCCGTCCTCCACGTCCACTTCGAGCTTCACCTTGGCCACCGGAAGCACCATCGCCACCACTGCCGCCATAACCGATCGACCACAGACGACCAACTCAGAGGCGAACAACAATCCCATCGTTCACTCGCAGGCTCGTTCAACTATCGGTTCGTACCAACTTTTATTTTTCTTCCTATTTCATCTCCTCCTTTTCTACGAAATACGTTCTTATCTCTCTTGTTCTGTTTGCTTAGCAAGATTTAAAAAATAATTTCCAAAGCTTCTAGAGAGAGATCGGTAGTTGCGATCTCGAACAGCAGAGGGCAGGCGCGACGCTTAGAAAAGAAACGCGCGCAATTTGAATGTGATAGAATCGCGAATGTTTCAAAATCGGATTTTTCCAAGATTTGTAAATTCGCCCGTATTTGCCAGTGTTGTGTAACGTAGGATTAAGTCGACGATAGGCTGCAGGCGATCCATCTTTAAAAGGTTAAAGTATGAAGAATAGATTTTTCTTGTTTTGCTGGTAACCTGGACGTGGAAAAACAAGAGGAAATTTTTATGGCGCACGTGGAATGCTATAGGATGATCGATAGAAGAATTAGAGAACTGGCGATTGTGAAAACTAAAGTGAGAAGTTCAAAGGTTAGAGATGTACATGTTTTAACTTGATACTCTGGCGACTCTTTCGCGCCACATTTGCCAAGGTCTACGTTTCAAAGAAACCAGTAGAAAATTATCTGCTGACTCTGGCGAAGAGAGGATAAAACCTGGAAACGACCACGTTTCTTTGATACGTCGAGCGTTTTACCTTTTTTACAGACGGCAAACGTGTGACATGAATTTCGTGTTTCAAGATCTTCCAGTGCAACTCTCAAGTTTTTCTTACAGTTTCACCGAGATATCTTTGCGACGTTAACGAAGCTATTCTTCTTTCATAATAATCTGTTTCCATGAACTTTCTTCTTTCTTTTTCTTCTTTGCTTCTTTCTTTTTATTCCACTTTTCACCAGCTTTAAAATAGGTTCGACCAATCGACTAATAGCTTAATTAATCGCATGGGTTGGCCAATGTTAAATTCAACGCTAGTTTTCCGTTTAATCTGCGGCCTGCTTCCTTCCGGTTCGACTTCGCGCCGTATTTCGGGCTTACCGAAATTCACCAGCCCCTTCCAGTTAAATATTAGCGAGCGTCGCGGTAATTCCAAGACAAACTCTCCCCTAGTCATAAATGTCCGGTCAGTTAATACCGGATTCCATTAGGACCCCTTAGTGGCTTTGAAATTCCAATCAGTTTCAGCAGAATTGACAGTTGTTGAGCTCACGTTGCATGGAATAACTAGGAAATTGCGTTATTTCATTGGTCTAACGATCATTCTTATATTAAATTTTCATTTAAATTCTCTTTGGAATTTCTTCTCTCATTTAAATTCTTATTGGATTTATATTGTTTCTTTTTTTTTTTTTAAGATTGCATCGAAATGTAACATTGTTTTTATTGATTATGAAGATATATTTAATTAACTATATTGGAAACACCGAGATATTCGAAATGGTCAATTTGTAGGTTATGGTAGGGATTTTATAAATTTCCCACGCTACAGTTTGTGATTTTAATGATTTTTTTGTGCAATGGGTATAAATGTTTTTCTCTTGCTTTATGTATTTTTTCATATACCGCGCATTTTGATTTCTTTGGTGCAACTTTTATACTTTAATCGTTGATAGTTTTAATATTAAGATTACAATAACCACCAGCTACTTTCTATTCTTTAATAATTATTTCTACTAAACTATTGCTCAAAAGAATGAGTACTCAATATTGAAATATTTTAAAGATTAAGTGATTTAAAGATGCTTCAATTGTTTCTTCATTTGCATTTTAATTAAATTATCAAATACTCTGATAAATTTGAGCACCCAATAAGAACAACTCAATAAGATTGCAATAGCTACCACCTTCTTCCTATTCTTTGACAATTATTTCTACTAAACTATTGCTCAAAAGTATGAGTATTCAATATTGAAATATTTTAAAGATTCCTTTTCTACGTAGAGATTATATCTTAAAGGTTGTTCAATTGCTTCTACATTTACATTTTAATCAAATTGTCAAATACTCTGATAAATTTGAGCACCCAATAAGAACAACTCAATAAGATTGCAATAGCTACCACCTTCTTCCTATTCTTTGACAATTATTTCTACTAAACTATTTCTCAAAAGTATGAGTACTCAATATTGAAATATTTTAAACATTAAGTAACTTAAAGATCGTTCAATTGTTTCTTCAGTTGCATTTTAATTAAATTATCAAATACCTCGATAAATTTGAGCACTTTACATTAACCCTTTGCACTTCTATGTGGAGTATGACTTAACATCAGTTTTTATCTCAGGAGTTCCTTTGTCGAGCCCCACTCGACATTCTTTCAGTCCCACCTTTTTCGTGATTGCATCCTGGAAATTGTTTCAAGATATATCATACACTTAAAAATTACATAATACAACAATAGTGTAAATAAAACTGTTATTTAAATGAACTTCTTTCTTCCTTTATTTATTTAAATTGTCTAATTTTTTAGTTAAAGTAAATTTCAAATAAAACACTCAATAGCGTTGGCAGCTGCTGCTAGCGAAATTGAAATAAAATTCAGAGCGCAAAGGGTTAATAAATATCAAACAGTTATTTGTAACGATATCATTCGCGTAATTCTTAACACCCAAGAAACTTTCGTTTTTGCAATTTTTCGCTTCTTTATTTCTTTGGAAAACTGACCATACGAGGTGTCTCCGATGACGTCGTATTTTACGTCAACGATCCAGAGTAACATTTTCGACGTTCTTCTTCTTCTTGAAGCATGGAACATGAAGCAGAGGACCGTAGACAGGGTTGCAAACACAAAATAAGGGATGAAATTCGACAGGCGTAGTTAAACGGGTCAATGCACAGCGATAGTATTCTTTGTGCCTTGCTCTTTATGCTGTCATTGTGCACCGACCCATTTGACGCGGCTTTATATATTTTATTTTTCCTCTTCCGTCACCGTGCATCGACCCATTCGGCGCATCGAACAGATCCCTTCGCGTCTCGCATTCTTCCTCTCTCCTTTCTTTTATTTTTCTCTTCTCCTATCTGCCTGTTCGAACAGCTAGACGTAACATTTCATGAATTTTACATTTTGAAACTTTTACAATGATTAGATGACATTTTTCGTAGTTCTTCCGAGCTTCCATCATATTTTTATTAGTTGCGTTCTGTCGCGAGCTTTCGTGAATATTCCAACGCGCTTTTTCAGGATAAACTCTAACACTTTTTTCTTCTTCAGGATAAGCCCAAAATATTCTATATATATATGTCGGGTTCTCATTATGACTAGAGGCGTGTAACTGAGGTGGAGATTATTTGTAGTTGTAGTAGTCGCTAGCCGGTATATATAGTTGTGGGTAATAGTGTGCGCTACTGCTAGTGTGCAGGGTGAGACAGGTTCTGCTATGTGGGGGGTTGGTGTACTGCTGCATTTTTCTTTTCTCATTTTTAATGCCGCGCAAGAAAAATTGGAATCCGGTTGCCGGCGTTTTAGAACTCGGGTCCCGAACGTTCGTAACCAAAGGCGCTAACCACTGCGCTATCGTCGTTCGCTGCTAGTTCATGTCTAGTGGCGGTATTTATCGTCGAGTGCCGCCACACATTTTCTATTTAGGGTCTTTCAGACCGACCAAATATTCTTTCACTGAATAGTTTATTGTCTACTATTGGAAGATACGGGAAAGTTGGTTTCTCTCACGTTCAGTATCTTCCGTTAGCGACTTTCTCTCGAGGGCGCCTAAGACTCTTCCTAGTCCACCAGCTGTCTATTATCCAATCAGAAGCAACGTCTATTGCCCTCACTTTCCTAGCCAAAATTGTCATCAACAAATCCAATGGCTTCGTGCACGAGACATACCCATCCTTAGCTTTCCTCCGCCACAGCATCGCCACCGAATTTTTTTTTTTTTTATTTTGTTTTTTACAATTTGTCCTGAAGGACATTTGGTAAAGTGTTATATCTCATTGGTAAATAAAAAAAAATAAAATAAAATAAATATAGCACATGGGTGGCTACCCCCAGCGGGAGCCAGCTTCGTGTTTTCTAAGTTATATCTTTTATGATCATCACCGAATGGCACTGATTTTGCATCTTTCACCTTCGACCGGGTTCCCACCTTTAGATCAGTCACCTACTTCACTTATACATACGCACCAGTGTAACTATATTCGTTACAAGGTTGTTGGAATAAACTGTAACTTATAATTTGTTATATCAGTGTCAGATTCAGTTTAACTATCTCTATTATCCTAACCGAAATAGGGGATCATTTTGCGGCGTCGATTGTCTAATCGTAACGGGAATTTACGACTCCTGTTGACGTGCTCCCTCGCGATTGTCACGTCGGAGACGCAAGAAATCGCGAAATTAACGGATCGCCAGTAATCTCCTCGCGTCGCGGTTCGAAATGATTCTTTCACGAACAGGGTGACGAAAATTGAACTTCGTATGCGACAATGAAATTTATTATAGAAATCCAACAGAGTGACGGTTCAAGCGTTACAACAGAATGGTTCGGAATGTTAGAACAGACTGGTTTGAAATGCTACAACGGACTGATTTTTTTTTTATTTTATTTTGGTTTTTACTGTTAAGAATTGTGGATCTTTGGTGCCGAAATAATGTTGAAGGAACATTGGATATACACTGGGGTGTAATATTAAAATAATAATATATTTATTACAAGAAGGATTTCTCATATATTCATCGATACACACTTGCACGCATCTCAGCACTTTCTTCTATACCTGACTGTTAACCGACTGAACAGTTTACATTTCTTTGTTTCGAGACGCTGCGCACACACACATACATCCGTACACTGATATTCACATACAAGTATCTCTACTACGCATTTAACCCAGTCCAGCACAGAAAATTATGCATATCTCAACATTTACAATTTGTCCTGAAGGACATTTGGTAGAGTGTTATATCTCATTGGTAAATAAAAAAAGAAAATAAAATAAATATAGCATGTGGGTGGCTATCCCCAGCGGGAGCCAGCTTCGTGTTTTCTAAGTTATATCTCTTATGGCGGATTGATTGAGCGCTAATTTAGGATAGTCCTTAGGAGGGGCCACCGTCGGGTGTGTGTGTCAGAGGCGCCTTTTTAGTTATTGTTTCAATAGTGTGGCATGCAGGGTGTTCAGTCTATCCGGCTACTGAGCGAGCGGCCTTTCTTGAGCAGGTGGTCTTCTTGAGTGTGTGACACGATCGCGTCTCTCCGCGAGTGAACGAAACACCGTCCTTGAGAGAAGGTTGCTAACGGAAGATACCGAACGTGAAAAAACTAACTTTCCCGTATCTTCCCATAGTAGATAAAAATGTAAAGAACATGCTTGTTTGGTTTGAAGGGCCTTAACCATGAAAATGCCAAGATGTATGGTTGGTTGCCATCTTGCCCTCGGTGTGCAGCCTGGTCTCCGGTGTGGATTGAGATGTGGTTGATGTTACAGCAACATTGTTTTTGTTAAGGTTATTCGGTGTATGTGGAATTAAAGAAACGCGTGGGTAAATTGTAAGGTATTGTGAGTATATATATATTGTGAATATTAAAGCACAAAGTGTGGAATACAATGTAAGCTGGTGCAGATCCTCACGCTAGTGTCACGTAATTTCAAATGGTAATCAAAGATTCAGTAAAAAAATTGGGTTTATTAGTAACAGTTATGTTTTTTACTACAAGAAATCACAAGAAGAACTGTGTAGACCCGTCTCGTACCATCAAGGAGGAAAGCTCGGTGTGGGTGTGCCCTTTTGAACTTAGAACGCGGATTCGTCGTCCACACTTTTCGGTAGAAAAGCGAGGGTAATGATCCGCGGTGCCCATTGGTTAATAAATGAAACTGTAAAGACAAAGAGGAGCCGATGCGGCTCGTGGGCATCCTTGTTCATAACAAAGGCCTATTATCTCTCCAGACACCCGCTTTCTCCGTAAACCGAAAATGTTTATGCGAAGAGAAAGGAAACTGAACAGATTCGGTTTAGGGTATCCCCTTAGCCTTGTGGCGGGTCAGTGTGACAATGTTTAGGTCTTGGCGCCATGACCATGGGGAACCTCGCAAGGACCATCGCATCTGGCGTAACACACGACAGACAAAAATTCGATCCGTGACACTAGCGATGTTACCCTGAGACTAATAGAACCCCGAAACCAACGTCGCACGTGTACCGCTTATGGTCTGTCATCGACGCATTCTTTTGTCTATGCGCTATCGATGACCTTAGCACTTGAGAAAACCGAAGACCAGATGTAGTTTTCTTAGAAGTGGCGATCACTTCAACAGTTTTGTCTGGAGTTTATTTATCGTTACGTTTCATGTGCCGCTACATATTCTAAAAATATTCTAAATATTCTAAAATATTTCTAAATAAATATTCTAAAAATATTCTTCTTCTAGAAGAACCGTAAATACAACATTTAACGTTTCCTGTACCATATTACCTGTATTATTTGTTCAATGATTATTTTTGCAACAACGCCAGGTACTCAATGGCTTGTTCAGTGAAAAGTGGGAAATTCGATGACCAAATTGCTCTGCCGCTTTGGAGGAAAGAAAAATTCGACATTGACTGGGTATCGATGGTTCGTTGTGGGATGAATAGAACTATAGTATCTGGACGTTCTATTGAAATTTTTGACGCGAATGTCGATCAAGTGTACACAGCGTTGCGGAACCTGTGACAAGTATACGGTGACCGTTTTCTACACATAAAAATGTTGGATAGTAGATGGAAATTAATATGTAAAATTTTTCTGCAATTTAAGGGGGTGTCCGGAATTAGAATGTTCTAAAACAGCGCCTTTTTGTGATTTTTTTTAGAAGGCAAAGAAAGAAATGAAGTTATTGAATTTTGAGGTATGGTTTCATATATATTCAACGAATACAAAAAAATTTTTTTTAAAGTAAAAAAAAATTATAACAGATTTCTAAGCCTATTTCATGGGCTGCAGTTTTCAATCGACGTGAAAGATACTCATAATTTTTGACTGAAACAAAAAACCAAAAAAGGATTCAATTATATATTTTTTTTCTCGATGAACTAAAAAAAGGCAGAAAATAGTGTGAAACTAAAAATTTTGGCAGGTTTAAAGAAAAAAGATGTACTTTATAATTGTTATATTTATATTTTATACTCACAACTTTAGCTGAAATGTCTTAACACTAGAATTACCGATAGTTAACACGAAGCTATTTCTACCAAAACCAGTGAAAATAACTGGTCTTTAAAAAATACGTAATAATAGAACATTTTTATATTTATTGATCTGTTACTTTCTTACAGAAGGAATTCCATGTTATGTTGTTGAGAATTGTGGATCTTAATTGCCGAAATAAATGTAAAGGAACACTAAGGTTACACTTAGAATTCAAATTAAAATAGTTATAGATTTATTTAATAAACGATTTCCAAGATTTTTGTCGATATACATTTGCACGCGCCTCAGCACTTTCTTTGTCACGCCATCTTCCATACCAGACTGCCAACGGAACAGTTGTATTCATCTGTTTTTCGAGACGCTGCGCACATACATACTTCCACACATTCATATTTACATACGTGTGTCAGTATTACGCGGCTAATCTAGTCTAGCACACAAAATTATACATATCTCAATATATGTAGTACACTTTTGGTGTTATTAATCCATCTGGGACCATGATCCCTAAACGAGGGTTGCCACAATTATAAAATTGAAGAACTCATGTTGACTGGAGTGGTATTTCTAGCGTTAGCATCTAGCGATCTAGCGATCGATCCGGAATTTTCCTGATACTTGATATCGACATATCGAATGATGCGCGGTAAAAATTTAAAAAAATAAGTGGCAGTTGTACAAAACGAGTGGCAAATTGTACAAAACGAGGAAGGTGGTTAATTGGAATTCGATAAACAGATTGCAGGACCCTTTTACACTTCGACAAGTACCAGTCATTTTTGACTGGTATTGGTATAAGTAACCTCGATACAAAATTATTTTCAGTTCGAATACATAAAAAACAAAATAAAATTCATTATATTATTTTTTTAGTTATCGTTGCGAAAGTCATTACATCATTGCAGAAAAAATATAACACGAAGTAGGAATTTTAAATAAAATTGTAAATCCAGTCAACTTGACTGGTGTGGTAGTTCTAGTGTTAACTCATCAAGAAATTTGTAAATCTGTCACAATAAATAAGGAAAAGAAAATATAAGGTTAACGATGATGAAATGGCTGCAATAATCTAGTAATTTCATAATTTCTGGCTACGATCCGCGTTATTGTTTTACGTTTGATCCTGATACCATTTTTCAATGTGCTCCAGCGTACAAACATCTTCCACTTCTCGCGGTATACAGCTGTTCCGTTTCCAAGGAATAGCTCATCCGATTATTTTCCCCGAGTTGCTTCCTCGAACAAGCTCCTTGCTCGCAACTGCGTTCGTGCCTTAGAAGTTGGCCAGTTTGTAACATTAACACTTGCTGGATTGATCTAATGAAATTAGCACGGGTATTAGCTTGCAAATGCGCTGGGAACGTCCATGTGTATCTTCGGTTTCGAATATTCGTGCATCCAGCCACGTGCTTCATTCACGTGTTCTAAACGTATTATATTGGGTTGGCAACTAAGTGATTACAGATTTTGTTTATACCATGTAATGACAAAATCCGCAATCACTTAGTTGCCAACCCAATAGGACGATGATGACCAGCTACGATAGATAACCAATTGATTATTAGGGCTGAATCATCAAGGTATTCAAATTTCACCCACTTAGAAATACGTAACTTGGCACTTTACCGACTCAGTCGTTAAAAAATCGAAATTGTATTTTTTTAAACATAGCAAATCATGCTTTTCTGTTTTTTATAACTCGTTGACTGACGCGTCACCCATATTCGGGTGACGACAAAGTTTTTGATAGACTGCCCCGCCCGCGTTCGCATTACAGCACCGCTCCCGACGGGATGGGTCACCCATATTCGGGTGACGACAAGTTTGTGATAGGACTGCCCGCCCGCGTTCAGATTACAACACCGCACCCGACGGAATGTGTCACCCATATTCGTATGACAGCAAAGTTTCTAACAGAGTCGTGTCCCTGTATTCGGATGACAGAAAAGTTCCTGGTGGTGCGCGTCACCCGTATTCGGGTGACTCTTATTTAGCTACTTGCGAAGGATCGTCGTAGGTATTTGAAAAGATATTCCACAGGAAGTAATAAAACTATTGAATTGTTATAAAAGTAATACGAAAATGGTTTATTAAGAAAATTATTTGGAGTGTAAAACTTTGAAGCATTCTATACAAAGCAAAGTTTGGTCGGGACAATTTGGACAATAAGTTGTTGTTTTCTTTAAATTCTCCTGTGTTTTTGATCGGTCCGTTCGACGTCTTTTATCCGCATAACGTAGTTTGCATGCGCGTCTAATGCTTCTTCCGGAATCATTTTTCCGAACGGCGATATTATGTTGACTCCGTTGAAGACAAGGATTTTTTGTATTTTCAGACAACCCTAGCAATTTTGCAGCTAATAATTCTCTAAATCTTCTAATATTTACATCCTTCTTTGTTCCAATTTTCTGATACAAGTAGTTTATTATTTCGTCATCGACGAACAGCTGAAACACATCATATGGATTGACATCGCCAGGTAATTGCCTAGTGAGGCCGTCTGTCTCGGGAAAAGAAAATGACTTCTGCCGACCATTAAATTCATACCATTCACCAAATTGAATTGTACTTTCCTCGGTATCGTCAGTTCTTCTTTCTTCCTCAATGACCAATTCTTGTACTATCTGGTCAGTATCTTCATTACATTCAGTATCACTACGATCGCACTTATTAATATTCGAATCAGAATCAGACGATGTAATTCTATTTATATTTCCATTTCTAGGAAATTTGATTTCTTCCTCATCGCTACTATCCGAATTTGTGTTTAACCTCGTAAAAGCTTTCTTTTTCACTGCTATTTGACTCATCAAGAAATAAGTTTTCCATTTTTCTTCTCGACATTGTAACGAATTAGGGCAGAGATTTTAAGTTATCTAAAATATCGGTGCAAGTATCTAGCAGAGTAACGCTCGGTACAGCGGCACTCGTGGCCTAATGAAGATTTCATTGAAAACACGCGCGGCAGTCGACATGATTTGAAAACAATTTTAACAATCGATACATTTTCAGCTATACATAATTATGTCTGCAGAAAGTTCTAGGATTAAAATAAGAAGTTCTTCTCGGCCTAATATAGTTAGATTCTAAGTGCTAAAAAGTGCAATAAAATTTGCGAAATTCTTCTGTTGTAAATCCCCTTAATTTTAAGCCATTTGTGACGATAACAATTAAATCAGCGTAGTGTTTGGTGCACCAAGAATTTTAAATACTCGAGCATTCCATTTGAAAATTCTTAATCATCTCAGACACTTCAGTAACTCTAAATTCTCTTTAAATTCTTTTATTGTAAATTCCCTTAATTATAAGCCATTTGTGACGATAACAGTTAGATCAGCATGATGTCTGGTACACCAAAGAATTTTAAATACTCGAGCATTGCATTCGAAAATTCTTAATCATCTTAATCTTTTTCTTGAAATACTTAGTTTTCGAACGGTCTTTCTTGTAATTGAAGATAAAAGAAAATAAAATACAGCAATCTGTTCTTCTCGAAGGAAATGGAACGGAGGTGATTAAATGTATAATGGCCGATGATACGTTTTAGGTTATGTGGCAACGGTGTTAGAAGCCTCGGTTCGTATGCTTTTTTTCTATGACGAAGTAGCTACTTTACCGTTGAAAAAAAGCGAAGCGAAGCAAAGCAAAGTCTTATTTGCTCGACGTTCTCCTTCTTTGCCTCATAGTTCCACGTAATCTCGCGCCTCCAAAGCATCCCGTTATGCAATACCGAGAAGTATCTTGCTGGAATGCAGAAGTTGGAAGAACCGAGAAAATAAGAAGCCACGTTCTACATTCTCTCTCGATGGATAGCTTCAAGTAGTGACGCGTCGAAGAATGATAAGTGGCGACAGTTCTATATTCTCGTTGTTTTTCCATCATACTACTACATTCTTCATGGTAAAATCGAATTTCATTCAAAAGAAAAGTAATAAAAAGTTTACTCGAAATTCGTTTCTTTTTTTTACTCGTCCAGATACGGAAGCATATATTTTCTTTCAAAATCTGCCGCAATTCGTTTTGTTTCCTAAATAAACAACCGGTGAATGTAAATTAAAATAGCAAGTGAGAGAAAATAACTAGCAATGGGAGAAGTTAGTTTGTGCTTGCGACACTAATGGAAGATTACAATAGGAAAATGTAACAAGTTTAATTTAAGCTCATATTTTAAAATATCAACATTTCAAATTTAATATGTTGTCAATGAATTTTATATTACCAACTTCTCTCCTTTTATTTGGTTTTAGTATTAAATAAAGCACAGAGAAAATCTTGTTTATGAAAACAATTTCACAATTCAATAGCTCGATAATTGATCACATATAACTGAAATTGTCTTTTCATTAAATTTGTTTATAGATATATTAGAATAAATATTTTGCCACATGATCAGATTCCTTTCAAAATTTATTAATCCAATTATGATAGTTGCATCCTCTTACAGTGCTACTGAAATTTTTAAATGCTTTATATGCTTGTAAGCAGAAAATATTAATTTTTATAAAAAACACTCTTTCTGTTATAAGAGTTGAGTAGCATTGAAGTTAGAAAATCAACAAATATGGATTTCCCACGCTTTTTTCCTATTCTTCTTCATTAATTTTGTACATAGTATAATTGAATATTTTAGATCAGGGGACAGAGGTCTTCTCTTACAAAAGTATACTTTACTTCTTGTGCCCTTGATAGTAGCTAAGGTCAAAGTAAGTGACAATAGTGGTGGTCGATAGTAGCAGCGAGCAAACTATTGTAATTTATCGCGCGAACAATCAACGCAACTGGTTCACTCTGATTTGCTTCTGAACGAATCTAATGCAACACTTTTGCTACATTAAAACTTTGACTGCCACACAGAAATCACATGTTTCGCTGAGGACGCCACTGGAGTACTTTTATTATTCAAACCATATAATAGCAAAATAATAATAAATTGATGACGTAAGGCAACATCCTTCTCCAATGGACCGTTTATCTTATTGGTAGTCACTGATGACCACATTGACGCCTTGGTAACAGTTGATAGCAACATATTATAACAAGACTTCGTTTATTTCAACAAACCACTCGCATTCGTTACTTCGTCGCAAGCAAAACGTGCAGATTATATTGTTGAAACGTGTAAAAGAGTATTATGATTAGTAAACAGTATTATGATTATTTTTATGATTTCGACGAAACATTTGGCTGAAATGGTAGAGGTCCGCAAAAAAATTATGTTTATGGTAAAGCAAAGGTAGTGGGAGATTACAACAGAGAAAAATGTGCTGCAGATTTATCAGATCAAATGATAGCATATTCTACACCACATAGAAGAACCCTCAAGTGGCATATAAAATTAGCTTCAGAGCTACTGTTAAATACATCAATTCCAAACGCGATGATACTCCATAAACAAGCAACAAAAACAAAAATCGAGGTATCAGATTTTAGAATGGCACTCGCGATGCACCTTACACAATGCCATTCACCAGAGCCGTGAAATATACTTATTCGACAAAGATTGCAACACGAAATACAGAAGAAAGAAGGACAAGCTCCTACGAAAATTTTGTAGAGAGTGCTGTAAAAAAATGTTAAACAGTTAGGATCAAAAATTGCTAAGAATCGGACCAAAAAGGTGACCACCTATTGTCCAGATTGTATTGACGAGCTACATTTATGTTTAAAGTGTTTCAACACAGTGCACTGATAAATGCAACATTTGTTCTCATTTTTTTTTTATTGATGTTCTAATAAAAATATTTAATTGTTCAATGGGGCACTTTTTATTTCAAAGTATCTTCTATTTATCGGTTATATTCAAAATTCCCTAACTGTCAATTTTCATTCAATTTTTACAATTGCAAGAAGTTGAAGCGCTGCGGTCACCAATGACCAACATGGCGTCACATGGAGAAACCGTGGCGAGTCATATATGATCCATGTGGTAGTCAAAGTGTTAAATTCAATCTAACGTTCTATATAAACCTAATGGAAAATCCTGTTATTATTAAATTTAAATATTTTACAGTTGCTATCATCATCTCTGTTACAACCGTTCGCGAAGAGACACGGTCACGAGGAAAACGCGTCAGCGAAAGGCGTAAATTCTCGCTACGATTCGTATAATCGATGCCGCGAATTAGTCGTTCTCCCGTTTCGGTTAAGATAACAGAGGTGGTTCAATGAATTTAACACTGTATTAACAGGTTAATATAGCTTGTATATTCAACAATAAATTGTATAATAATAAAAGCGTCACAAATTATTTAGGGATGAATACAGTTAATGCGTTACAGAAATACGACCCGATTTTACGATATCTCCCAATGAATTTGGTAGACTAAGCGACTTTATTTTCAATCGTCAAATTTCTCGATGTATGTCGTTTGAATCCTCAAATGAGACTGACTTCCCTTAGATCAATTCTTTGTCTTCTCGGGGAGACGACCCCCACTACTCTCGGGTCACGCCACCGTTCGCGCCTATGATCACGTACACGATTCTTTGTGTGCATGAAATAACGGATCGAAATCGACGTTGCTGGAACTCGCTGCTTGCGCTCGTCGATACATTATATATTTTTCGTTGGGCAGATAAGACGATCTGTCTGCGACGCTGTAGGACCGCGAGCGACGGTTAGAAGTACGCCCCATACTAAGCCTCGTGGCGTAACAATCTCCATGTATCGTGTACCTGCAATAACCTGATTATATTTTACATGTACATTTGGTTTAATTTATGCTGTTGCAATACATTTCTATAACCACGTTTAAAATACGAGAAATATCCTCACGCAAAGTGTTTAATTCGATAGCAGGAATTCCATAGAATATTTAGTTTCTTCGTAGGCAATTTTTGAAAACTCGATACGAGATCAATTAACGAAGCACGATAAATGTATTCATTTTTGATGAAATTGGTTCGCTACATTTTAGTGTATTATACACACGAAATTGTTTCGAAAAATATTTTTATTGTTCATATTTAATAAAATACAATTTTTCTCACAGAGTGAAAGTATTCGGCCTTGGAAGGGTAAACAAAGCGTATAAAGAGCGTGTTGATCGATTTAATAGTAAAATGTAATTAAGCCACTTAATAATTACGAGTTTCATGTTTCGAAACGTTCTACAAAATGTATCTCGCGAAATATCACGATTACGATACTTGCGACGATCTGGAATTCAAGCTTTTTACGATATTAGCATAGGTTGATGCGAAATAATCGGTGAACAGTGTTTGGACAGGCAAGTTTCGAGGAAGTTGGTCGGCTTGAAGAGGATCCGATGGAAAAAGTTTGGACTGCCATTCACGGTACCGGTACTCGAGTATTTGATAAACGATCTCCCTCTCTGGTTTCGCCTATCCTCCGGCTTTGTCGGTTAAAACTTTCGTTTTTCGAATAGGAACACCGCAGACGAATGGTCGGCAACTCGGCTAGAAACTCGGTACAGTTCATTTGCATGCGTTTCGCGTACGCGGCCCACGGCTACATTTTCTGTCGGAATTTAAGACTCGATTTACACTGACATGGCACCGGTCACAATGTAGTTAGGGCTCAGTCACACTCCATTTAAATGGTAATCGATTCTCTTGGAACGACGAGGGACGATGCTCGATGTGTAACGACGATTTAGAGATTTCGCGTGGACACCGCTGCTTTTCTCGCTTTTCCGTCGAACAGCTTTGTTCAATTTCTGTCCACTCGCCTGCCATCTCAATGGAATAATAATGCAGTGAAACGTCCAGGTTTTCCTTTCGTTTGGATACAATTGTCAAGGAATTTTGCATATTTAATCGTTTGGAGAGAGAATTTTCTTTCAGCTGAGGGACAAATATCTTTCTTTTGGTTAAATCTCTTCGTAGTTAACACATTGTTTACTGGAGATTTTACTGAGAATTTATCTCGTGTCACTGGCTATTATTTAGTAATTGGATGTGCAAGTAAAAAAATACAAATAAACTTTAATAAATTCTATTTATTATTCAACTTTTAATATTTCTTTTTCCTATGATAAATAGTGTAACAATCACCTACGTGTAATGGTACACAACAGCTTTTGCAAATATATCTAGTTTCTGCGTTTTCCTTTTGAACAGCATACTCCACACGCTCTAGTCAGATTTGTTTTTCTGCCAGTGACTATTTTTCTAACACGTGGTCTTTTAGTTGTCCAGAAAGCCTGAAGGATCCATAAGGAGTTGTTTTAGAAATTCGAGAAGTGCCAGGTGCGATGCTGCATTCTTTGGAATCCACAGTTATCTATTCTCTAGCTACTTCCAGTAGAAATTTGTTGTATCTTGTTTTATTTTCTGGCAGATAGGTATAGTACATTTTATATGCATCGAACAAGGTGCAATTTATCAGAAAAAATGCTAATTTTCTGGACCACTTTAAAGTTTTTTCGTAAAATACTGCTGTTCGCCAAATACTGATCTGCACGATCTACCCCTTTCATGTTGTTACGCCCCAAGGCTTACTATAGGCTGTGTTTCTAACCGTCCCCCTTGGTACTAGTGTCGCTGACAGATCGTCTTACATGACCAGCGAGATATACACAATGTAGCGATACGCGCATAGCTGTCGTCAAGCAGCGCGTTCTAAAAAACATCGATTCGCCTTCGGTTCGTTATTTTACCTACACAAGAAAAGTGACATACGTGATCATAGGCGCGAACGCTTGCGAAACTCGAGCGTGGTGGGGGTCGTTTCTAAGAGAAGACAAAGGAGACAAATCGAAGGGCAGTCAGTATAATACGAGGATTCAAACCGAATGCATCGAGAGGTTCAGAGAAATAAAATCAAGTTCGCTTAATCAGAGAAATATTATAAAATCGAATGAAATTATAATAATAAACTAATTATATCATCGTTAAATCATTTGTAACGTGTTAATTATAATTTTAAATATTGTTAAAAATAGAAGCTTACATTAACCCTGTTAATTCAGTGTTACAATCATTCGAACTACCTCTGTTGTCCTAATCGAAACAGGGGAACGACTGGTTCGCGGCGCCGACTATCAGAATCGTAGCGAGAATTTACGCCTCTCGCTGACGCGTTTCTTCGCGAACGGTCGTAACACATGTGCTTATTGTATTGTAATATACACGTAGGTTTAATGATATTTTGGTGGCCTAATATCAGATTAACTATCTTCTGATACAGTATCATTTTCCAAGCCGGCACAATTTGATTCATAATCACTCGGACAATCAGATAAAACACGCGCGTATAATTAATTGAAAGATTCTTCATTGGTACGTTCCGTCATCGTTGACATTTTTTTTACAACAAAAGACGCAACTTGACGGGTCTTATAAGCGAGAGACACAGCTTGAGCTATGTTGACCAACAATTGCACTGTATCGTCTCCAACAGCGCACTGAGAAAACGACGCTGATGTGAAAAAAACACACCACGAGTTTACTCGTGGCCGATCGGCAACGTTTGGCCATGAAAACACGAGTTAACTCGTGGCCGGTCAACAATGTGTTAATTAGAATTTTCTTTCAATTCTGAAGGTAACATATTTTTTGTAACAATTGGTAACAACGGAATCGCGAATTTTAACTTTAACTTGAAACTAAAGTATTCAGTGAATTACCTACAATAGATACGTCGCTATAATGTAAGAATAATATTGTAAAAAAATAATCGCATAATTTTATAGAAATTTGTAGGTGTTGCAAATAATTATAGTTTCAGAAATATGTAACTTTTGAAATAGTAAAAGCGTTTAAAAATTGCGTTAAAAAAGGATCGCAGTTATCGTGTACGCGGAGGTATCCAATTTTCGCGAAACAATTCTCCAACACTTTTGCAATTTCATCGGCCATTTCGAATGGCAATATCGGCCGAAATTAATCATCGCGACAGAGGATTGAATAAAATGTCATCTTGGTGCAAGCTGTGGATTTCCCATGTAAACCGTGTTTTCTTATACACCATACGTAAGGTAGATGAAATTTCATTGGCGAAACACTGTCAGCTAAGTTGCCTTCTCTTCGTATCTCTTTTACCCGACGTAGATAATGGCGAATCGATATTCGACATTAAATCTTTAACCGTGCTATGAAAGCTCGATAAGATTTTATGCAGGATAATAAAGTTTTAAAGAGTCCTGGCGATATAGATTTCGCGCGATCACCATAAAACGAGAGACTGTCGCGAATACCGCCTTGGAAAACGATTCTTTTTATTTACGCGATTGAATTTAACGACTTGGCGATTCTATTGGCCGCTGTAACCTTTGATAATCGAAGCTCAATTTTCTAGTGCAAATGGTTCTTAGATGGAAAAGTGATTTGTGATTCTTATTTCTGTGACAAAGGTGCCGTTTCTGTGATAAATTATAAGTAACGCACTTAATATACAAATTCTTCTGTGAGAAACTGAAAATTACTGGGAGAAAATGGTAAGAGAAAAGATGGAAGAATTGCTGGAACTTAAACGAAGAGAAGTTTTGGTATTTTAAATTTACAATATCTTTTACGATTTTTAACTCTTCTTTACTGATCACAGAGATGAAATATTATTAACGAGAAAGATTTTAACTTCTGGAAATCGATAATAAGTGTTCATCCGTATCATCAAATTTGAACTAACCTTTTAAGAAATATAAAATACATGTTTCACTGTTTTAGGTTAAAGCTCTGTAAAGAAGAACACACACACACACACGCGCGCGCGCGTTTATATTTATATTTAATATAAGAGTATATATATATTTATATTTATATATAAGAGTATATATATATTTTTTAATATATATTTCTTTTAATATATATTGGGTTGGTAACTAAGTGATTGCCATTAGGTTGTATTGACAAAATCCGCAATCACTTAGTTGCCAAGCCAATACTGCACAAATTGGTCGGTGACCTTGATTTTTTCCAAACTTAAATTTATTGGAAAAGGCTAGTTAAAAAGATATAACGTCATTGAAGGAATATCGCAAACAATTCTAAGTATTTTTAATTTCGTACTTAATCTAAAACTCACGTAGAATGTTGTCATATTTATGTAGAAATTCGTTCAAAGTATTAGCCAAACTTAGAATGTCGTCATTGCCTGTGCGCGTGTGTTATAAATGAAAGTTTTACAATGAAATTATACGCCAGAAAAGATTCTTTGTTATTTTTGAAAATTATTTCGGGATCGTATAATTTTGCATCTCAATATCAGCTGCGACACGCAAGAAAAAACATCAACGGCGTTCGAAGAGACTCAGAAAAATGATATAAGAAAAATATTCTTTGAGAGCTATTCGTCCTTCGATATCATTCAAATTACATACAAAATACTATACTTTCTATAAACAACCGAAAAAGATATATTGTCTTGGCAACTAAGTGATTGCGGATTTTGTCAATCCAACCTAACGACAAAATCCGCAATCAGTTGCCAACCCAATAGTAACGAAAGCTACGCAGTTCACACGAGTTGAATACAATTCACATCAAACACGAGAACCGTAAGCGAGTAACCAGATCAGCATTTGTCGATGTGCAGACGTTCGCCTAATTGGTTAAACTTTAACTGATATAATAATATTAATAATAACAATATAATAATAATGATAATAATAACTAGATACCTGTTGATTTATTAAGTGAATTAAGAATAGCTTGTGCGAAAAGTGTAACGAATGAACCGACGTATAAAGTCCAAAACTGTCAGTTAAATGTTCGTTTCAACGTGAAACAGACATCTGTAGTTGGACGAGAATTTATACGAATAATCGTATGGAAAAAAATGTTTTAAACGTTTTTCCTTCGCTCGCCTTTTTTTCTCTCTTTTTTTTCTTCTATACGATATAGTGACGGTAGAATATGTAAAATTAATGGATTGTGCACGACCATTCGAGTAAACCCAACGATGTTTCATTTCCACCGATGAGGGGAAGGGGGATGAAATACGATATTCAGATTTCACGGACGATTGAAAAATCGTGGGGAAAAACTGCGGGCGGACGTTGAAGTTGCGAATTATGCGAGAAACGTGGGAATTCAGCGGCAGCTTGATGGACCGGATAATTGGATAATCCAATGCGAAACAGCCACTTTTTAATATTAATGCTGAAATTCGTCAAACGTTCGTGCCTGCGACGTTTTTACTTGCTATAAAAGGGTAACGTCGAGCGAATCCTGACACTCGGGCGAATTATTCATTTTCTGAACCATCGCGATATTTCATCGTTTCACACTAAAAATCAATCGAAACAACAAGAGAAATTTATTCCGTCTCGAATAAATCATAAGCGTTAGTTTCATAAAATTTGCAGATAAAATATTATCACATTCGCTATTCGCAAGGTGTTATACGCGAAAATATATCGTCTTCGTTAAAATAAACGTATGTTGCATACATTAAGTATGTATTGCATTCTGTGTTATATTAAATATTTTTCCTAATATTCTAACTCTTCCGAAACAGATTTTTCTTTTAACGATGAACTGAGTAATATAATATTGGGTTGGTAGCTGAGTGATTGCTGGTTTTGTCAATAGGTGGCCTTAGCACATTCTTTTGTTTTGTCAACGTTTTCAAAGCACCTAACCTATATTGTTTTCTTGTTGTTTGGAGGTGGTCTTCCACCTTTAATTTAGTAACAAAATTGCATCGATTAGTTATTTAGTTTCGTTTTTATCCCAATTTAAAAATGGAAGAACAAGACATGCGTTTCAGACATATTTTATATTATTATTTCCGAAAAGGCAAGAAGTCATCCCAAGCACACAAGTTATGTGCCGTATATGGGAATGAAGCCTTGAAAGAAAGGTGATGTCACAATTGGTTTGCCAAATTTCGTTCTGCTGATTTTTCACTGAAACATCCTCAACGATCTGGCCATCCAGTTGAAGTTGACGAGACCCGTATCAAGGCCATTATCAATTCAGATCGTCATAGCACAACGCGTGAGATTTATTGCAGAGAAGCTCAATGTATCGTGTACATGCATTAAAAAAAAAATTAAAACAGCTTGGCTATGTCAAAAAGCTCGATTTATGGCTCCCTCATCAGCTTAAGCAAATTCATTTGACGCAACGCATTAGCATCTGCGATTCGCTTCTGAAACGCAACGAAATTGATCCATTTCTGAAACGACTGATTACTGGCGACGAAAAGTGGACAGTTTATAACGACGTTAATCGGAAAAGATCGTGGGTGATGCAAGATGAACTAGCCCAGACGACACCAAAAGCTGAGATTCACAAAAAAAAATCATGCTGTTAATTTGGTTGGATTATAAAGGAATTCTGTACTTTGAACTTTTACCAAGAAACCAAACGATTAATTCAAACGTGTACGTTCAACGACTCGCCCAACTGAGCGACGCAGTTCAAGAAAAGTGGCCAGAATTGGCGAATCGTAAGAGTGTTGTTTTCCAGCATGATAATGCAAAGCCTCACACATCTTTGGTCACTCGCCAAAAATTATTGGAACTAGGTTGGGATGTGTTGTCACATCCGCCATATTGCCCTGGCCTTGTGCCTTCAGATTACCACTTATTTCGTTCCCTGCAACACTCCTTAAATGGTAAAATTTTTAATGACGCTGATGATATAAATTCACATTTAATTCAGAAGTTTTATGAACATGGAATTATGACACTGCCTGAAAGATGGCAAAAAGTGATCGACAAAAGCGGATAATACCTAATTGAATAAAGTTATAGTTTTAAGCAAAAATTTTGAATTTTCCTTCTTATTTAAATAATGCAATCGTATCTTCCTATGTCCCACTAGAGAAATTATGGCAACCCAATAATTAGTCTCATGCCCATCAAAGAATTGACACTAAAATGATAAATTTCAATGTTCTCGGCAGGTGTTTTTAGTAAAATTAATGTTTACTTTTATCGTGATTGAAACACGATTATGCTCAAACATATATCGTTCTCATCCTACAATTTTAATTATAATTATTTCTGTATAACATTGCTTTAGTATTAAAACTGTACGAAGTCGACGTCTAATATCTGTGTCACCACAAATTGTTTGAAGTTCGGTTAATTAATCTATGTGGAAGGTTAGATGAAAGGTAAAGTAATTCGCGTGTGCCAATTACAGTATTTTCTCTGTAATTGATCGCCATTGTGTTTCTCATAATTAATCAGCCGTCATCCCCATTGCTGGTTCATTTGAAACTCCGTGAAGTTTGCCTGCTGAGCGCTACTCAGGTTACGCTCCTGATCCCAATTCAATTTCATGGAAAAATACTAATTATCCATGATACAACGATGAAACCTTTCTACTTTTCATTTTTTTAAAGCGAAACTTTTTTTATTTGTCAGATCTCTGATTTTAAAATGGCACCAAACACGATAAACTTTCAATTATATTCACATGTATTGTATATAGATAAAATAAAATAGACAAAAGAAGATAAGTTAGTGTCTGTAAGTAAGAAAATACGCTCTAATTTATATCGTGTTTGGTATCGTTTCAATCACAATAACCTCACAACTACATTAGTGTAGTATCAGGGAAGAACCCTGGGTAATTAACAAGGTCACTTGACCATGGGTCATCCACGTCCGTGGAACATGTATGTGCCTGAGTATACAGTGTAGTATTGGGGAAAAACCCTGGGTAATTAAGATCTACTTTTTTTCTCTTTTTTATTATTTAATTTGTACTTTACAATTTGTCCAGCTGGACATTTGGTAATTAACAAGGTTACTTGACCATGGGTCATCCACGTCTGTGGAACATGTGTGTGCCAAGTATACAGTGTAGTATCGGGGAAAAACCCTGGGTAATTAAAGTCTACTTCTTTTTTCTTTTTTTATTATTTAATTTGTACTTTACAATTTGTCCAACTGGACATTTGGTAAATTAGAAGGTCTACTTGACCATGAATCATCCACGTCTGTGGAACATGGACGTGCCATGGTATAAAAGGTAGCTGTTAGTGCGTTGTTGGGAGAGTGTTGTCAGTGTTGTCAAGGGGTGTGGTCAGCGTGAGAAAAATTCGCTGTGACGAGAGGAGTGAGTGACGAATGATGACTGCGTGCATATAGATTGGTGGAGCATCATATTAGGTTGTCCGAAAAGTTTCTTTCGTTTCATAAGGTGATAATAGATGAAAAACAACTTCTGTTTTATATTATTTTATTGAATTAGGTATAGTCCATTTCATTCTATTTCTATTATTATGTTCGTGCACAATTCAATAAACTAATATAAAACAAAAAAACAGTGTGCGTCTATCATTTCTTTATAAAATGAAAGAAACTTCTCGGACAACCTAATACTTAATTTTGTGTTGTCATGAACGATATTGAAACAAATGGCACTGGTACTAAACTTACTAACACTATATTTTCCCACATTAGTGAAAGTTTTATTCGATAAAGATGGATGGTAAGAAAGTTGCGTTGCTGCATTTATCCTTTGCACTGCTATGTCGGGTGTGACTCGACATCAGTTCTTATCTCAGCAGCTCCTTTGTCAATTCCCAGCTTTTTTTCTAAAACGTGCGAAAGAAAAGCAGAATTGCATTCTGGAAATTATTTCAAGATATATCATACACTCAAAAATTAAAAAATACGACAATAGTGTGAAAAAAACTGGTATTTAAGTGAATTTTTTTATTTATTTAAAGTGTCTTATTTTTTAGTTGAAGTAATTTTCAAATAAAACGCTTAAAAGTGTCGGCAGCTGCTGCTAACGAAATTGAAATAAAATTCGCAATGCAAAAGGATAACATTATCTGACTGTGTTTCGTTTACGTCAACGGGAGTTGTAAATTCTCCTTAAGATTAGATAATCGACATCACGAAATGTCCGATCCCCTATTTCGGTTAGGATAACAGAGATAATTAAATTGATTATGACACGGATATAACAAGTTATTAGTTCCAGTTTATTATAACAAC
Organism: Bombus pascuorum; assembly: GCF_905332965.1. Lineage (NCBI taxonomy): Eukaryota > Metazoa > Arthropoda > Insecta > Hymenoptera > Apidae > Bombus > Bombus pascuorum. The sequence continues at coordinate 986,572 of NC_083504.1, forward strand.
TGATGTACAAACGAAATATGAATCGATAGAAAATAATTGTAATTTCTAAGTTCGAGTAGAATAACGCAAGTTCAAATGGTGAAAGGTCGAAAACGGAAGAGCGATTTAATTTCAATTTTTTCAATTTTAATTTCAATCGTCAGACCTCTCGATGTATGTCGTTTGAATCTCCAAAAGAGACTGATTGCCCTTATATCAATTCTTTGTCTTCTCGGGGGACAACCCCCACTACGCTCAGATCACACCACCGTTCGTGCCTGTGATCACGTAGGCCACCTTTTTTGTTAGAATAAAATAATGGACCGAAATCGACGTTTCTGGAACTCGCTGCTATGCGCTCGTCGATACATTGTATATTTTTTGTCGGGCAGATAAAACAATCTGTTTGCGACGCTGGAGGACCGCGATCGATGGTTAGAAATACGATCTATACTAAGCCTCGTGGCGTAACAACATAATACGTGACAAAACGAACTTTCCCGAATCTTCCCGTAGTAAACAATAAACTGTTAGAAAAAGAATTACTAGAGAGATGTTTGTTCGATCTGAAGGACCTTAGCTGGAATTTGCTAAAATTTACGATGGATCCTTGAGGCTATTGAGGGTACGCCGTGATGATGTGCGGACATCTGGTTGCCAACCTGCCCGCGGTTTGTGGTCTGGTCTAAGTAGATAGTAATATACGTAACAGACTGATATACGTTTCTTCCCATCAAGCCGGTTCTCGCACCTCTTTCTCTGTCACGCGCGCTGTTTTCTTTCCAAATTTGGAAATTAAGCTTCGTTCTGTTCGTCTATATAGCTGCTTTATATTTATTAATTCTAATAATTTTTTTCCCACTAGTGCGCTTAAGAATTCCTTTTTTACTCCGTATTCATCAAATTTTTCAATATCTCTCGTAATCTTCTTAAAAATCAAAATCGCAGGTCCTATCTGTTACATACAATCGAGTCCTCTAGACGATAATTCATCGCCGAGGAGTCTCGATTCTCCATCAATTATGCAGAAAATACTCTGTTTCTCGCGCTCCATCGATATCATCCTAATTGCTATCGAGCGTCTTGGTAATCCATTAGCGAACAGAGATGGCCTAGATCAGGCAGCGTGGTAGGCCTATGCTCCTCGTATTCGCCGCGTCCTATCTTCTCTCCACGAAGAATCTATCCGGTCTGCGTTCTATCCAGACTCACGGTGCATTTGATGTAGAATCGCGTTTCTTTTGCATTTGCGAGGATTAATGGAGGAGCGGTACGTTTCCCGATCATCTAAAGCATCCGATGTATTGCACAGTTTCAACGAACAGAGATGCATGTTTTTTAGAATTTTCATTCGAATGTCGCTTTAGCAATCTCCTTACGTCTCTCCTCTGAGATATCTTTATCGAGATATCGAGTGATAAAGAATAATAAAAATAAGTAAAAATAAAAATAACAAATAAGAAGTTTCTATGTAAATATTTGACAAATTCAGTCAAGTGTTAATCAGATTAACACTTTACCGACGGCTAGCGGTTCCATAGCATACGCTCGTCCGATCGGCAATTCAGGCGCAGTTTCGGTTTAAACTCTCCGATACCAATCTTTTCGTTCATTGCGAACGGTAAGTTTTTCAAATTGGTATAAAACTGTGGGAGCTTACAAAGCAAAGCAACTAACGCAACTGAGCAAGATACTTTAGTACTAAATAACAAATTATTGCTCAAATAATGAGAAAGATTGTCGACAACAAAAAGCCGATTAATAGGCTATCGGTCAGTAAGCGTCAGCGACAAAACCGATTAATCGGCTATCTGTCGGTAAAGTGTCAATTGATAATGGAGCACATCGTAATTTTTCCAACATTTTTATATGCATTTTTTTTATATTCTACGGAAAAATTATTTAATCGTACGTTCGATACCAGCGTCACGTATATGAATTTTGTAAGTTTTAAACCGTGAAATAAATGAATACATAATTAACGTGCTTACTTCTGAAAAGGTAGAAGCTGCGGCTTATAATAAAAGTAGGTTTATTCTATCGTTGAATACATTGCAGAAAACTACAAGAAACAAAGCATGATGTGGTGAACATCATAACAGCGAATGCATTAATCCACTGCTTTGCCAACCGCGCGCGCCACAACGAGCTGTACGTCTCTCACCGCAATGGACAAGCCAACCCATACGTTGTCCACCGCGCATTTTTCCAATTATCCAGGACTAATGTTCACTATTTAAAAAACAAAGAAATCTAAAATTTATTTAAGTGGTTAATTATATTTTGCGGTAATAATTTTTTTTAACGATTTCACATATTGTTTATACAAAACATCAAATTGAAGGTATATATTAAAAGTATGCAAAATTATAGGTAAAATTAAAAACGTTAAAGACGACTAAAGATAAATAACATGACTTGAATATGAAATGAAAAATTCATATTGCATTTTAATATTTTTTTAATATTATAACTTTATTTAGTCATAACTGATAGTGTAGCTTTTTAATTAATTTTAACACCATTAAATTTTGTGTTTTATTTATACTGTACTTTATAAAAGCACAACAAGTCTCGCAATTAATTGGGAACAACTTCAGCTAAACAATAACTGATAATAAAAAAGAAAAAAGAAAAAGAAAAAGACAAGAAAAACGCGTTGCTAAAGTCAAAAAGGGAGATCTCCTAGTTGGTTCACGCAGCAAGGTTTCTCACAGAGGGCCGATCTCCCTATTAAAAGAACATCATCCACCTTCAATTTTTTAATAAATTAAAATAAAATAAAGGTCCTAAGTTTTACGTGTATTGTTTAAGAGTAACTATTGTTTAAAACTACAATAAATGGATGCAGAAATATACACAATATTATATATATTATATATATATAATATATATATAATATTATATTATTATACATTATATTATAGTATATTATAATATTATATTACATATTATTTTTTATTATATATATTATTATATTATTATATATTATATTACAATATTATATGTATATATAATTATATGTACAGTGTAAATTTAACAATTTATAATTTTTTTATTATGTATTATATTTTTTTATATTATATTTTTTTATTATATATTATTATTATTTATTAAAAATAGATGCTGCCTCAATACGAGTGGATTAATACATTCGCTAATACGATGTTTATCACAAATCACGTTTTATTTTTTTCAGTTTTCCGCAATATATGCAATAATATATATTTATAAACAATATATTGATAAAAATAAATAATTATATTGTAATTACCTTTGTTCTTTCGCTTCAGAAACTATTATAATTAATGCAAATGAGCATTACTATAATTCCAACATTGTAACGTAATAATGAATCATCGAATATCCTCGAATAGTCCACCACATATATGCGGAGAATTAAATTCACGATCGGTAAAATCCATTGGGGAAATTGTAATCTTTTTGAACACATCGCATCCACCGTGGTTATTTTACCGTGGCGCGGCAAGAGGGCGGGGATAGGCCATTGTAAATCCTTGAATTTTATTTCGATGAATTATCGTCGTATTTATACGAGAGTCTCGTGTTTTATTCGTGTTTTTGTTTTCCACCGATAGCCAGCCAGCTATTGAAATTCAGATCAGAGGAGCGAGTGTTTCGATTTACGGATTAACGGATTACGGGAATAATGCTTGGGATAATTCGGGTTTCTGTCGAATATCGGATACGCCAATGAGTAGATCTCGCGGGGAAATTAAGCTTCGTTTCGCTCGTCTATATAAGCTCCTTTATACCTATTAATTCTAATCATTTTTTTCCACCAGTGCACTTAAGAATTTCTCCTTTTTTCCTCTGTATTCATCAAATGTTTCAATGTCTCTCGTAATCTTCTTAAAAATTAATCTTTTCGTATCGACTGTTGTGCGTAAAAATTCCTTGCTTTTTTTTTAAATTTTTCTTTATTCGTAACGTATACGTTGACTAGAGTTTCCAATATTTCTCGCAATCCACCTGAAAGAATGAATCTTTTCGTTTCGAAATTACTTCCACGCGTTGCAATTCTCTTCGTATTTTCTATATTTGTTAAATTCTGTGTGTTACGTGCAGAATTTGTCATCGATCTATAAAAATTCAAAATTCACTATTGGCTTGGCAACTAAGTGATTGCGGGTTTTATCAATATCACCTAATGGCAAAATCCGCAATCACTTAGTTGCCGATAGTTAACACGAAGCTATTTCTACTAAAACCATTGAAAATGACTGGTCTCAAAAAATACATAATAGTAGAATATTTTTATATTTATTGGTTTATTACTTTCTTACAGAAGGAATTCCATGTTATGTTGTTGAGAATTGTGGATCTTAATTACCGAAATAAATGTAAAGGAACACTAAGGTTACACTTAGAATTCAAATTAAAATAGTTATAGATTTATTTAATAAACGATTTCCAAGATTTTTGTCGATATACATTTGCACGCGCCTCAGCACTTTCTTTGTCACGCCATCTTCCATACCAGACTGCCAACGGAACAGTTGTATTCATCTGTTTTTCGAGACGCTGCGCACATACATACTTCCACACATTCATATTTACATACGTGTGTCAGTACTACGCGGCTAATCTAGTCTAGCACACAAAATTATACATATCTCAATATATGTAAGTACACTTTTGGTGTTATTAATCCATCTGGGACCATGATCCCTAAACGAGGGTTGCCACAATTATAAAATTGAAGAACTCATGTTGACTGGAGTGGTATTTCTAGCGTTAGCATCTAGCGATCTAGCGATCGATCCGGAATTTTCCTGATACTTGATATCGACATATCGAATGATGCGCGGTAAAAATTTAAAAAAATAAGTGGCAGTTGTACAAAACGAGTGGCAAATTGTACAAAACGAGGAAGGTGGTTAATTGGAATTCGATAAACAGATTGCAGGACCCTTTTACACTTCGACAAGTACCAGTCATCTTTGACTGGTATTGGTATAAGTAACCTCGATACGAAATTATTTTCAGTTCGAATACATAAAAAACAAAATAAAATTCATTATATTATTTTTTTAGTTATCGTTGCGAAATTTATTACATCATTGCGGAAAAATATATAACAGGAAGTAGGAATTTTAGAATAAAATTGTAAAACCAGTCAATTTGACTAGTGTGGTAGTCTAGTGGTAATGTTCGCCAAGTTTTTACGGTAGAGTAAGGAATAAGCAGACGATAATCGATCCGTCCATGATTATTCATTCTGCAGCTGATCAATATCGCAGGCCGAGCAGAGCGATGATGTATCCGAAACCGTAGAGCAGCCTGCTATAAATTATAATGGCGTATTAGGGCATGCAGACACTAGAAAGCCTCAGGAACTCGAGTATTGCATACATAAATGCATGTCTGCCCTGTTGAAGGACAATGGACCAGATCTGGTTTCGTATTATGGTGGATCCTGCTTCGTGCACCACGAAAAGTGAAATAATTTTCGCAATTACAATTAAATATAACTAAATTACAATTACAATTTAATACAATTAAAAAAGAAATACGAAAGATACGTTTTGTAAGTCACAGGGTGAAATGAATAATTTGTTTATAAACATCGTCTCGTTCTTATTTCCACCGTAATTAGTGAAAAATATATAGCGAGGTGGTAAAATACAGGTCAGACGTTGAAATTTACGAAAAAATATAGTGAGTTCGTAAAAGTGACGAGGTTCGCCAGATTGGCTAGAAAATTCAAACAATTTGAAACATATATTGGGTTGGCAACTAAGTGATTGCGGATTTTGTCATTACTACCTAGTGACAAAATCCGCAATCACGTAGTTGCCAACTCAATAGATAAAAGACACGATGCTTATATTTTATAGAAAGTCTTAATCGATTACTGATACTCTTTGTAAGGCAGCTTATTAAAATTTTAGGTACCTAAAAGTTATAAACTTTATAAAAAAAGGTATAAAGTTTGCACTTTTTGATCGCCTACTTCCACTCGATACAAGTTTTGTTTTAATATTGGGTTAGGAACTAAGTCAATGCCACCTAGTGACAAAATCCGCAACCACTTAGTTGACAAACCCAATATATTCATTTTGCCAAAATGATGAATTTAATATTTTGAGATATAATCGTGATACAAAAGAAAATTCTGAGATCTACAAAATCCAGTTTTTGTATTGTTATTCAACGAAATTAATACTCCAAGGTTCAATAAACAGTTAATAAATAAGAATATACTTTGCAAAAGAGTAAAAGTGTCGAAGAAGATTATAAAAGTAGTTCGAGGTAATTTAACATTTCTGTTAAAAATACATTAGACTCTGACAAAGTACCTTACCTTTTTATATTTCGATTGTTATTACATTATATTGTGTTGGCAACTAAGTGATTGCGCACTTTGTCAGTGCCACCTAATGACAAAATTCACAACCACTTAGTTGCCAACCCAACATTAGAATTATAATACGATTGGAATGTCATTTGTAACTAAAGCAAATAATAATTTTTCTATTCTTTATTTGATATTAAATACATCTAAATTTTTAAAATTTTAAACACAAAATATAAATCTATTAAGGTGAAATTTTGCCTCTGATAGAATCAACGTGATTTCTATTGACTATAGCTCTTAATGGTTAAACGTGTCTTCGCTTAATATTTCAATTTACGGACTACAACACTGTGAATAATTATAAACTCAAACACCGTTTCTCCATTAGTTCTTCGATATTTCCAGGAAACCACTGATCATGCCGAGATATATAAAGAGAAATTATTTTTCCTAAGGGAAATTTGAATGCTATAAGGTGTTACATAGCGAAATGTTGCTTTTAAAATGGTAGACAGAAGGACAATCTGTCAAGAAGACAATGCTCCCATTACAAAAAAGTAGTTTCAAGGTTCCGCAATAGAATTATTATCATGGCCAGATTTGAGTCTCGTCTAAACTCGACCGAGAACCTGTGATTTTAACAAGATAAGTCTACGATCAGGAGAAGCTAGCTATAAAAAGTATGGCGGAATTTAAAAAGAGAATAAAATCTACCAGAGCTGATATTGAAAACGAAAGTTAATGGATAGTGCGCTTAACAGGTTAACAGAAGCAATAAAAAATAAAGGAAAATCCACTAAATACTGAATGCAAAGTTAACCAGATTGACACTGAGTCTACATTTCTTCAAAAACACAATTCTAAGAGAAAATGTAAAAGAACAACATTTTTGTTCGTTGCATCTTCAATTTTGTTTATATAAAGTAATTATATAAAATTATAATATATTACATAAAAGTATAAAAATTATATAAAGTTATAATATATTGCATAAAGGTATAAAAATTATATAAAGTTATATAAAGTTTATATAATATAAATACATAATATAAATATATTACATAAAGGTATAAAAATCATATAAAGTTACAATATATTGCATAAAGGTATAAAAATTATATAAAGTTATAATATATTGCATAAAGGTATAAAAATTATATAAAGTTATATAAAGTTTATATAATATAAATACATAAACGACTCTGTCAATTTTTCTTTCTATAATTTGATTAATTTTCTAATTATTTACGCCACTGTATATCACTTGCACCAAGTATAAATTCATTTCATATCATCAGGTACGTGACAATCGTTTAATCAAATAGATTTCGATAATAGTCACTTTCGCTCATACCAACGATGAATCGGAAGTATGGTTGGTTTCCGGACACACAAAGGGCCGAGCGTTTAAGGGGCGCTCGAAACGCTCAAAGGAAGAACCATCGAGGCGAGTGGTACGGTGCGGCGTGGCCAGGTTAATCTTCGACGTGGCAATCGGATATCATGTTTTACTATTGACCCTCTTTTCTTTCCAACTAGTTCCTTGACGACCCTCGGAGACAGGAATCGTCCTGGACCTCGTACAATTTGAGAAAAAAGGAAACGACAAAATGGAAGAAGACGACAGGCAGAGAAGCGAAGGCTCTAAAGAAGAGGAAATTGAAGGGTTTAACTTGACCCTCTTCGCGTCTCCAACGACCTTCTTCTTCAATTAATGGCGTCCGTGGTCAAATATTTATAATATAACGTTCCTGTTAATTGCGAGGATCGGCTTCAAAGACGCAGCGAAACGATCTGCGAAACATTTACGCTTCGGCACTCTTGCTTCTGCTCCCGACGAGCTTCTATTCATTTTATTTTCTCTCTGTTGAATCGAATCTCGTTACCATTAGCGCTCACACGCGCCTGTACTGCGTCGATGGCCCCTGAATCTATGCAACCGGTTGCCCAGGCTTGTAGCTCGTTCGTAATTCACGACTGGTGGCCACAGACTCGCGAGAACCAGTGGTTAAATGCGATTCGTCGAGCTGTAATTCGAAACGCGTTGTCTTTCGATGCATTGAGGCTCGTTAAGGCTGGCGTGGTTTCCGGATTCTTCGTCATTTCCAATATAACTGTTCGTATTAAGCTATAATACATCCAAACGAAGATTCTGAATAGGTTTTGCAAAAAGTTGGTGAGGATTTCGCAATATAACGCGTTCTATCTTTCCTGCAAATGAAATATCATATTAATTAGTGGGAGTTAATCAGTGGAAAGTTTTCATGCAACAATATATCTTCTGTAGATTAAGGATGATATCGGTTAGAATATCATCGGTTAAATATCGGTTAGAATATAATTGGAATATTACAAATTATTAGGTTGAATAGAAATAATTATTGGTCTGATATTGTTGAACAGTTACCGCTCAATTGTAGAGTGTAAAACAAATATTTTTGGTTTTTTGTTGGCCTAGAACAAATTGAAAAAAATAGGTCGCTAGCAACGCATGACTATATGCGTCATCTGACAAAAATTGATATAACTAAAATGGTATGTTCCACATTCCGACCTTGCACATTCAGACTATCACTTACTCAACTAGATACAAAACTATCTTAATACTTTGACTACCACGTTGGTCATATATGATCCGCCACTGTTTCTCCTGTAACACAACGGTGGTTGCTAAGTTCATAAGTCGAAGACAACCACGTGTGTACAGCTTACAAATAAATAATTCTCACATTTTGGATCATCGATAACCAACACTCTTTTATGATACTAAACTGACACACATGTACATATCTAGGAATGGTTCTGCTGTTAAACATGACATTGCAATGTGACACTATCACTCGCTCACGTAATTATAGAGTTGAAGTGTTATTGGGTGTAGCGCGTTAAATAATCACTCCGTGTTTAGGCCAACAATATATTTATTAACAAGAGTCTTCTTTTAATCGCATCGCGTATCGCTCTCGGCTTCGCTAGTTAATCTCGCTGCCCGGTTACGACTCGACTTTATCGCTTCTTAGTTCGAACCTAACTGTCAATCGGATTCGATTCTTTTCTTTTTGTCACCCCTCAATATCCCCACTATCCACGCGTTTGTTTGGCATCTACGACGTTGCCACGCACACTTTCTTCTCGAACATTCGGCGGAAGGACCGTTGGGATATTGATGGTTCATTAGGCACTAAGCTTCGGCGATATACATTGTTGCCGAGTGTTGCCACAGAGTGCTCCACACGCAAGAAGAAATACTGAGATATATACACAATATCTATTGGTTTGGCAACTAAGTGATTGCGGATTTTTCCATTAGGTGGTATTGACAAAAATCGCAATCACTTAGTTGCCAAACCAATAGAAGTGGAATTTCAAGTGCTGGTATGAACTTTCTGCTGAACCCAATACTTTGGAAGAACATGATGATAAATAAATAGGCATTAAGGCTTTACAATCCACATCCTTCGCACTGAATTCATTCGTAGGTACTCTATGTCTCCTCTACTTTAAGCACAGCACACTCATTCACTTTGTAATATAAAATTTCAATTTTCTAATCAACATCCCTAACATTCTACGAAAGTATCTTTAAAACACTTTCTTTTAAATACTCTGCAAATCTACACGAATGATCCTTCCTTTAGAATTTTTCTTTTTTATTATTTAATTTCTACTTTATAATTTGTCCAGCTGGACATTTGGTAAATTTTGTCGAGGTTGAGGTTGACTGATTGAAGAACGAGTGGATGAATTTGTAATAGAAAAGTATATTGAAATAATTAAAGGTATAAGCATAAGTTTATGCTGATTCAGATCCTCACTCTCTTAGTGTTAATAGACGATGGAATGATAGGGAGCACGTTCATATGTTTATAGGAAAAGGACATTACCAAAAAAGTTAAGCTTATAGCTTTGGCTAGAGGCTACAGGGAACATAAATAGAAATCTGTTTATTAGTTTTTTTATTCCTTGACCTTGCAACCCAAAACATAATGTATACTCAAGGATACATCAATATGCACCGCTCCTTATTTAGAATATTTCTGCATAACAGTAGTCTCAAGGTCACGGATATACATAAATAAAATGAACTTTTCTTGAAGTAGTTACAACAAAAAATTTTTCTAACTTAATTGCTAAATAACTTGTGGATGGCTACCCCCAGCGGAATACCATCTTTCAGTTTGACTATTTTACTTCTTTTTAGTCGCAGCAAATTTGCTTTCATCAAATTGAAAACGGATTACATGTTTCAGTCGGCAGGTTGTTGCAATCGCGTAAAACAGCTTTACAACTGTTGGAAAATTCAAATTCAAATCACAGCGGATAGGCAGTGCTATCGAATGCCTCGATCCATTCAACGAGGATAAGCAATCTTCAAGCAACGCATGCTTCAAACTCCCATAACGAGGATTTAAAGATCTTCGCTTCTCTTTCTTTCTCTCTCGATCCTCTTCATTTCTGTCCTTCTTTTCGACACGTCGAAGAGAAATGTCTATGAAATATGTCGTTCGAAACTTTTGCTCTGAAACGTTGATTACTTCATCGCGAGAAGAGACGATCTTCTATCATCGAGCAAAAGTCAGATTCCGCGGATTCTTCTCCTTTTTCTTTTTTTCCTCTGCTTTTCTATCTCGCTTTTTTAATTCGCGCGTCACTGTATCAGCCGCTGACACAGTTCCGTTATATTAACGCGGAGGATGCAATTAACGAGTTGGTTTGAGCGACGCCGACGAGGCGCGACAGCCGGCAAAAGCAGCGCGTGCACACACCAACGAAATTATAACGACTCTCGACTCTTGCTCGAGGCATCCTCACCTTTTCTTCCGATCTCGTCCTTTGCCAAATGAATCGCGGCGTTGCTGTTGCTCCTCCATTCGTATCGTTAAACGCCACGCTAATGGCAATTCCAACCATAGTCTTCGTTGAATTATGACCGAGATGCAAGTGCTATCTGTAGACAATAATATATTTTTTCGTTATCAGCAAAACATGTTCTGTTGATTTTATTGAATTATTGGATTAATCACTTCTTAACACGTTGGTCACCACGTCACCCGTATCTATGTGACGGGTATGCTTCCGTGGGACCCCGTAACCCAAATATGGGTGACGCTCTTCTTGTTCGAGTTAATTAAAGTTACTCATCGTTGAAACAACATCAAAACGTTTCACGTAATATATTTCAAACATCCAGACGATTCGCACGTTTCACAAAAAAGCTGAGACTCGACAAAGGAGCTGCTGAGATAAAAACTGATGTCGAGTCACACTCCACATAGCAATGCAAAGAGTTAATGTATAATATTGCGTATACATATATGTACATTATACACTATACTACTATATATATAAACACGAGGATGAAAGTGAAACTGTGATTTACAGTCAGCGAGTAGTCAGAAGTAATTAGAAAAGTACACAATTTAGAGTAAGGATTTTTGCTTAAAACATCTGTCTGTAACACGACGTTCATACACGTGTTCTTATACAAAAGGGATGGCTAGAGAATTTTTGACAATTGTCACTTAGCGTGTATGTCCCTGCTGGTGTATTAACAGTAAAGACATTTGCGAATTGCAAGAAAATTATTATCTTAATCGCCGAAATAAATGTATAGGAACACGTACATTACACTTAGAATTGATATCAAAGTAGTTTCAGATTTATTTAATATGAGATTGACAAGATATTCGTGGATACACATTGCACTCATCTCAGCATTCTCTTTGTCCCATTAGAGAGCGAGAGAAGGAACCAACTTTGCCCCAACTTTTCAAATATTTCTTTTTAAGATTTATAACTGTTGAGAATTGTGGATCTGAATCGCCGAAATAAATGTATAGGAACACTTACATTACACTTAGAATTGATATCAAAGTAGTTTCAGATTTATTTAATATGAGATTGACAAGATATTCGTGGATACACATTGCACTCATCTCAGCATTCTCTTTGTCCCATTAGAGAGCGAGAGAAGGAACCAACTTTGCCCCAACTTTTCAAATATTTCTTTTTAAGATTTATAACTGTTGAGAATTGTGGATCTGAATCGCCGAAATAAATGTATAGGAACACTTACATTACACTTGGAATTGATATCAAAATAGTTTCAGATTTATTTAATATGAGATTGACGAGATATTCGTGGATACACATTGCACTCATCTCAGCTCTCTCTTTGTCCCACCATCTTCTATTGAGACACAGCGACAGAACCAACTTTACCCCAACTTTTCAAATATTTCTTTTTAAGATTTATAACCGTTGAGAATTGTGGATCTTAATCGCCGAAATAAATGTATAGGAACACTTACATTACACTTGGAATTAATATCAAAATAGTTTCAGATTTATTTAATATGAGATTGACGAGATATTCGTGGATATACATTGCACGCGTCTCAGAACTCTCTTTGTCTCGCCATCTTTTTCATCACCATGCGTACGCAACAGTTACATTCTTCTGTTTTACCATACGCTGCGCACGCACATACTACACACACTCATTTCACATACGTGTGTCACTACTACGCTGCTAATCTAGTCTAGCACACAAAATTACACATATCTCAATAAGTTTCATCCGACAGGAACGCGAAACAGAATGACAAAGGGGCTCTCGTTGCTGGTATCAAAAGACAAGCAAAGGAAATTCTCTTTGGCCTGGAACGTCCGCAAATATCTTGCAGATATTATTTAGGACGCCTTCAACCGTCTTGACGATTTCACTCGGTTCCAAGGAAATGAGAAGAGCGGAGAAAGTATAAGGGGCAGAGTCTTTAGGTCGGTGTGCAACGAAGGATTTTGAAATTTTCATCGGCAACACACACACACACCGGGTTTGGTTCTTGCTAGGCAAGGTGTTTCCACTTAAATCGCGCGCTGCACCGTGTTTGCTCCTATCATTTTCAGAGTACCGTCTCATTTCAGACGTCTTTGAGTAGTTTTGCTTGCTCGTAGTCTGAAAACCGTGTTGAAGAGGTCCTACCGGCGTCGCTGTGAGTCGTGTTCACCGTACCAAGAAGAAGGTCAGCTTAATAGGCTGCCAGGCCATACAAGCGGAACCGTTTGCCTTCGTGTGTCTACTTATTTACTTGCGAAACGCCGACTCGTTGCCGATCTTCCCTCGCGCTCGTTCGTTAACCATGGAACCTCGTGATTGCCTAAAAATTCTACAGTTCGATGATGTTATCTCGTGCTGATCTGTTTATTTTTAATCGAAACTATGGCAAATTAAAATTTACGATCACGTGGCCTCACATTTTCGCATATATTGTGATCATCTTTTGTGAGGAAAAAAGAAGATCTTAGATGCAATACAGAATTTGTGTGGAAGAAATGTATAGGTGACCGACGCTATAGAAAGTTTTTGAAAAGGAAATTTATAATTTACAATTGCTCCATTTAATCAGTCGTGGTAGGACGATTTGTACTTTGGATATATTGGGTAATAGTTTAGTAGAAATAATTGTTAAAGAATAGAAAGAAGCTGGTGGCTATTGCAATCTTATTGGGTTGGCAAGGAAATGGTTGCGGATTTTGTCAGTGCCATCTAATGACAAGATCCACAATCACTTAGTTGCCAACCCAATATGATGTACGACTATTCTTTATTTCTTTGCAATTCAAGATTATTATTAACAGACTACTTCTAAATTCACCATTTACTTTATAAAATATTTTTAAAAAACTAAAAAACTAAATTTTAAAGAACTAAAACTTTTTAATGGACATCATCGATAGGTTGCAAATCATAGTGGTGTAGGTGGAGATTTAAAGAATTTCATCCTATCAAATGTCATAAAAGTTTCATTATTATTAGATAACGAAGAAAGTTCTATGACTGAAAAGAATAACAGAAAGATATAGAAGAATAATCTTATTTTAAATATAATATTCCCTACCTCTGTTTTCTTCTATAAAAAAGTGATCTTCTTGGTTACTTTATATACACAACATACATAATCTGTGGGATCTATTTTATGTGTTAATTTACTATTCTATTTTATGAGATACCTAAGCAAGAAAGTTGTCGTTTGCCTTATCTATTTGGTTGACAACTAAGTGATTGCGGATTTTGTCAATACCTCCTAATAACATAATTAATAATCCAATAATTAGATTTGTAATGTAATTTATTTGTAATTATTTATAATTGTAATTTTTATTGTCGGACACATCTTCACAACTTTTTATCAAATATCAAATCAAATATTTTGATAAATTTGAATACTTTACATTAATATTGGGTTGGTACATTAATATACCATCTAATGACAAAGTCCGCAACCACTTAGTTGCCAAGCCAATGGTAAGTTTGCCAAACGGTTCGTGACGTGAATCGCACAAGTTTTAATTGTGGAAAATATGGACTGTAGTAGTGGGAGTGGTATGAAGTCGAGTAAATTCTGATAAAGTAACTGGTAACGAGATAAGATTGGTTACGATGTGTAAAACTATGCTCGATCGATCAAAGGGCTAGCGATCGAAGCTAACTCGTTTCCAACTTTTAATTGTTCCAATCACCGAAGAAAGTTTCCCTCTTAGCCCTCTAACTGTCTTCGGATAAACTACCGTCAGAATTGGTACAATGACGGAAAGAAGGAAGAAAGTAAAAAGAATCTTACGCAGATACTAAACCTCTTTTAGCGTGTATCACAAGACTATCATGGTATTTGTTTTAATTCTTCAGAGCAGAAATTTACGATCTGCTCAAATTTTGTATTTTAATTGGAAATTCACTAACGAAATAAGGTTATAATTTAGAAAAGTTGCAAGTTACAAGTTAGAAAATAGAATTCTGATGATAAAAAGCTAAAGGTATGAAAAAAAGAAATATGTACATTTATGTTAAGGTGGGCATTACTTCTAAGAAAACTCTACATTTGGTCTTTTTAATTTTCTTAAGCACTGAAGCCATCGATAGCGTATAGACAAAAAGACTGGGACGAAGGCAGACCATAAACAGTAGACATGCGACGATAGCTTCAGGGCTTTCAGTCATAGGATAACACTGCTAGCGTGCGGATCTGGACCTACTTGTATTTACACTTCTGTATTAAAATATATTTTCTACTTTACAATTTATCCACGCGTTCCTCTGTTCACACATCTAATTACCTCAACAATCTAGAAGAACAGTATGTTGTGTATGTGTGTAAAGGTCTCAAAGAGGAAAAAAAATATCAGAAATGGAATCTTCGCTATAATGAGATAAGAACTAAGAAACGAATTCGAGAAAAGAGTTGTATTAGGTTATCCGAAAAGTTCCTTTTGTTTCATAAGATGGTAATAGATGAACAACAATTTCTGTTTTATATTATTATATTAAATTAGATATGATGCATTTCGTTATATTTCTATTATTGTTTATGTATTATTATTATATTTCTATTATTATGTTCGTGCATAATTCAATAAGCTAATATAAAACAAAAAGTATTGTGCGTCTATTATTTCCTTATAAAACGAAAGAAACTTTACCTAACCTAACCTAACCTAATAAATAGATATGGAAAATTAAAAGTAAAAAAAGAAACAGAATCGAAAGTAAGAAAACAGGCAATGTAATAGCACTAACAGTAGAGTTTTCTGGTGATAGAAAAAAGAAAATGCGTCAAACATCGCGAAAAGAAGAGTTACACGACAATAGAGTAAACTCTGTGGAGTAGCAGAAGAAAAGAAATTCCAGCAACAAAAAAAGCAGAGCAAGGACGCTAAAAAAGAAAAGAGTCGCAAGAGTAGAAAAAGAAGTACGAGGACATAAAAAAAAAAGGAATTTTAAATTAAATAAAACCAATATACTGTTATATGTATGCTATAAGAAGGAATTGCAAAAATAAATATAATACAAACGATTAGAGTTAGAAGAAAATTTGATTACGTCATCAAATCGTATTTTCTATCATTGTAACTGTGAAAAAGACGTGAAAGATTTGCTTAGCTTAAACGAATCGAGAAATTTATTGGGAAATTTAACGAAATCGATGTTTTTATTATTTTATTATAATAAACCGTTGCTCGTTATTTGACAGGTCGAAGGATCAAACTGTCATCGAAGAACGCTTCCGACTCCGCGAAATCCATAAAAGTAGCCTAATACCGACAAGTACTATAATCCACGTCAGCCGCGTAAAAATAAAACAAAACGCGGCTTGTGCTCTCGCTTCCGATTTCTGAAACGTTCTCACGTTCACTTGCCGCGAATTTCGTAGGCAACTAACGGCCATTAAGACACATCCCGTTTCTGCAGGTCTCCGGCAAATAAGTTAAAGCCGCTTACGCCAGCCTCCGCGACGAAGATCCGCGAGGAAGACGCGATTAAGATAACTGTGGCGTATAACAGGCACTCGTGAACTGGCTAACGAATCGCGACAGTTCGCAGACTCGACGATGAAGCAAAGCCTGCGAAATTTCCACATTTCTCGACCGCGTTCCAACGCGGACGACCAACGAGTACAAATCCGTGGAATTACGTCGCGGACGCGGCCAGTCTCGCTCTCTTTATTATTCCAGGATCAGAGACAGTAGAATCATAGCTATAGACGATAGCAATTTCTACGAACAACGGTATTCAGCCACAAGCAAATCGCCAGACCGAAATTTCTGTTTAATCCTTGACTCGTTAACCCTCATAGCGTCGTGCAGTCATAGACGACTATGACAATTTATGTTAGATTATTGAAGTTATTTTGTATTTTTACTTTATTACTATTTTTACTAGAATTTCGCGTATTTAAATTTATTTTGTATTTTTCGTGCCACAGATACTAGAAAAATTAAATTTAATGAAAAATTCTGAAACTAAGTAATCTGAGCTTAAACTGCTATAGTCCCCAATGATGCAATAATATTGGTTAACCTTTGAGCGCTACGTTGTCCGACGTTAAGCGTGCAAGGTGAACTGCCCACTCTTTACAAAGAAACACAACGTGGGCGTATATTTTACGAAAGAGCACAAGTTCAGCAGACTGAATTTTCATTGCAAAATATATTGCTTGTAATTAAAATAAATTATGTAGTGGCCTCAGAAGCCTTAATAACCATTTATTTCATTAAGTAATAATAACATGAGCAATATCAAAGTTTGAAATTATATCTTTTACATTGAAAATTTAATAATTTTGTATTGTAGTGTAGGACCTCATATTACAATTAGTTTATTTACAATAAATGGATTAGACAGATGTTGATTAAACAGGAAACGATGGTTGTTCAACGCGATCACAATTAATCACAAAACGTATTATAATTAAGACAACTAGATAGTTAATCTGCAACTATCGTCCAACGCTCTCTCTCTCACGCGAAGCACATTCTCGACAACACTAGCGACACTATCTTCCTGGTTTCTCGATTCACACTCTCTGGCTTCTCAACTCACACTGACTGTTAATTCGTCTTTGCCCCTTAGTAACTTCTTGTGTTTTGTCTTAGCCCCACCACGCGCGTGTTTTGCAACCGCTCGTGGCCAGGGTCGCGCAGCCTTTTTCCACGAAACTATTTGTTCGAAGGACCGACGATACATTGTTGGGCCTGTTGGCACTTCGGCTTTCTCGCGGTATTGTTTATAATTAGCCCGATATCTCTTAGGCCTTTCGTCCATGCTACAGTATGTTAGATCTGAAAGCAGAGTTCGATACATAAGCCAATGTTACATTTTTGGCATTCATAACGCGAGTCAGTCCTGCGATTATGTTTAGCGCAAACAGCGCATCCTCGTCGCGAAGAATGTTTATTATTTTCTTTAGTTATGCAGGATGTAGGGAAATGTCTCTCCGTTAACCGAAATGGAAAGTCGTCCGAATCAACTCTTCCTCCTTTAGTCTCCACTCTGCGTGGCAGGTATTTTTGCAAAATGAAATGCTGAAAATTTTCAAAAGTTCCAGTTGTATTATTAGCACTTTTGTCAAGAATATATGCATTATATATAGCGAGATCTAATAGGTGGAAAAATATATTTATACCATTTTGTGCCTTTTCGAACGCAGCGAAGTGAACTCAAAATCATGTCGATTATTATCGACTGCGCCCATCAAGGCATTGTAGTCTGCTACACACTTTGATTTTCGCTTTGATCCGCCAGTTTGACAATTAATTTCTTTTGTTTCAACGAAATCATTAGAGTGTTAGGTGGATAACATCCATACGTCTTTTTTATCACGCCACTTTAGCGTCACTTTTAGCCTAAATTGAGTGGTTATATGAGAACACATATATGAGTTCATAGCGCTCAAAGAGTTAGGTAATCACTCTGTATACAGCATACTTGGACACACATATTACATATTGTTGAGAATTGTGGATCTTAATCACTGAAATAAATGTATAGCAACATTTACATTACGCTTAGAATTGATGGTAAAATAGTTTCAGATTTATTTAATATGAGATTTACAAGATATTCGTGGATACACATTTGCACGCGTCTGAGCTCTTTCTTTGTCCCGACATCTTCTATCGGCTTGGCAACAAAGCAATTGCGGATTTTGTCAATATCACCTAACGACAAAATCACTTAGTTGTCAACCCAATATACCAAACTACTAACGGAACAGTTGCATTCGTCTGTTTTACGAGACGCTGTGCACGCACATATTGCCACACACTCATGCTCATATATGTGTGTGACTACTACGCGGCTAACCTAGTGTAGCACAAAAAATCACACATATCTCAATAATAACTTTAGAATTTGAGATTTTTCATATAAACAAAGACAAAGGCATTCGAAAACATGATAATTTTCGTTTTGAAGCAGCAAGACTTTCGAGTTTTCGAAACTGGCTTGTATCTTCCGTTGACCCTGTCAGTCTTGCAGCAGCAGGTTTCTATTATACGGGCAAAATGAATAGAGTCAAAAAAATGTTTTGTGTATCGGAGTGGTGGTAAGTCACTGGTC
The DNA here is from genome assembly GCF_905332965.1 of Bombus pascuorum. Lineage (NCBI taxonomy): Eukaryota > Metazoa > Arthropoda > Insecta > Hymenoptera > Apidae > Bombus > Bombus pascuorum. The sequence continues at coordinate 1,005,771 of NC_083504.1, forward strand.
AGAAGGTCGAACGAACTGCCATGCAAGTTCACCGAATCCGGCTTGCAACTTGCAAATTTGTTCGCAATTAAGATTGCGAAAATGTACCACCAATCGGAGCAAATCCTGATGAAATTCTACGGACTAAACCAAGAGATAGAACTATATCATGTTTGTATGGAATGGAATATTCGACGAATGAATTTTCAATGTGCGGCGGACTAGGTCTGTGATAGTTGTTGTTAGTTGCTGTAGATGTCGTTTTTGCCTTGGGGGTCTATTGTATTATTTACTTCCTAATTATTGTGGAAGAAAAATGCGGAACACCGGGGATTCGAACCTGAGTCCTGAGGGTTCGTAACCAAAGGCGCTAATCACTACGCTATCGTCGTCCGCTGTTAGTTAATGTCTAGTGGCGGTATTTGTTGTAGAGTGCCGCCACATTTCTAACACAATGAAACGAAATGTTAGATTGGCAACTAAGTAATTGCGGATCTTTTCATTAAATGATATTGATAAAATCTACAATAGACACAGCGACAGAAGGAACCAACTTTGCTCCGACTTTTCAAATATTTCTTTTTAAGATTCATAACTCTTGAGAATTGTACTTGTTGAGAATAACACTTAGAATTGATGGCAAAATAGCTTCAAATTTATTTAATATGTGATTTACAAGATATTCGTGGATACACATTTGCACGCGTCTCAGCACTCTCTTTGTTCCGCCATCTTCTATTGAGTTGGCAACTAAGAGATTGCGGATTTTGTCAATACCACCTAATGACAAAATCTGCAATCACTTAGTTGTTAACACAATATATATTACGCTTTAACTGACAAAGCCGAAATCATTCGAAGCATATAATAGCAAGATAATAATAAATTGATGATGTAAGATAACATTCTTCTTCAGTGGACCGTTTATCTTATTGGTGATCACAGGTGACCACCGTGACGCCTTGGTAACTGATGATAGCGACATATTATAACAAGGCTACGTTTATTTTAAGAAACCATTCGCATTCGTTATTTCGTCGTAAGCAAACCGTGTAGAATATATTATTGAAACGTGTAGAAAATATTAGTAAATAATATTATGATTATTTTTATGATTTAGACGGAACATTCTGTTGAAATGGTAGAGGTCCGCAAAAAAATTATGTTTGTGATAAAGCAATGGTAGTGGTAGATTACAAGAGAGGAAAATGTGCTGTGGATTTATCAGATCAAATGATAGCATATTCTACACCACACAGAAGAACCCTCAAGTGGTATATAAAATTAGCTTCAAAGCTACTGTTACATACATCAATTCCAAACGCGATGATACTCCATAAACAAGCAACAAAAACAAAAATCAAGGTATCAGATTTTAGAACGGCACTCGCAATGCACCTTACACAGTGCCATTCATCAAAGCCGTGAAATGTACTTATTCGACAAAGATTGCAACACGAAATGCAGAAGAAAGAAGGACAAGCGTACCTCCTACGAAAATTTTGCAGAGAGTGCTATAAAAAAATGTTAAACAGTTAGGATCAAAAATTGCTAAGAATCAGACCAAAAAGGTGACCACCTATCGTCCAGATTGTATTGATGAGCCACATTTATGTTTAAAGTGTTTCAACACAGTGCACTGATAAGTGCAACATTTGTTCTCATTTCTTTTTATTGATGTTCTAATAAAAATGTTTAATTGTTCAATGGGGCACTTTTTATTTCAAAGTATCTTCTATTTATCGGTTATATTCAAAATGCCCTAACTGTCAATTTTCATTCAATTTTTACAATTGCAAGAAGTTGAGGCGCTCCGGTCAACTATGACCAACATGGCGTCACATGGAGAAACCGTGGCGGGTCATATGACCAACGTGGTGCTAATTAGTAAATTTGCTATTAGAATTCGTCCACTCTTATCAACCTTACTAAAACGTAAAAAGTATCGAAAGCGTATTCAGCATCCAAGTGAATATTCAAGTTGAACCGTGTAGGAGTCTGTACGGTGACTGCAGTTTAACAATCAGTAATCTCGATAGGTCGATATATAGAAATATGGAAGTTCAGCGTGAAGTTAAAACCAGAGGCTGATTCGATTGGGTACAATGGGGATAGCTCGACTCGCGAGTCGAAGGACAGCCGATATCGTTTTCTTTGCGGATCGATCGCCGGCGTATCTCTTGTTTCGTAGCTGATCCCGAGGAGGAAAGCACGTTTGCATTGTGTCGATCGTTTTTTCAGACGCTGTAAACGCGTTATTAGGAGGTTTTCGCTGGCTTTTGTGCGTGCACCGTGACCCAGTTTCTGGCGTGACATTTCGCCAGCGTTTTCCACGTTTACAAGCACCTTGACATCTTTCTCAACAACTTTTTCTGGAACGTTTTATCCAGCTTTACTACTATTTACTGGAACCGAGCTTGCTTCCCTACTTTCTCCACCTCCTGCGTCGCCGTGTACGTGGAACAGAAAGAAGTGAAACGCGGAACGAAAAGTCTGGCGCGCACGCGTTCTTCCCTGAACATTTGGCCGAATCGTTCGCCGTCTAATGCTTTGCTTTTCATTTAATTAAAACCGTTTGCACGAACGGACGTTTCAGCGCACGTGTACGACGCGGGTTTATGCGAGACGCGTAATTAATTTTCACGATAATTTCGTTGCTTTGACGCACCCAACTATGGATCGTCGTATTATTTTCCATAATTACGCGCCGCTGCTTTGTCCGGCCGATTTAATTCCCCCTCCTCGCTTTTGTAGCTGCGAGATATGCCACTTGAAGAAGTTAAACGCGTTATCAAATGCGCTACACCTTTCAAAATAAAGCGAATAAAGCACAGCACTCGCAATATGAATACTGCATATGAATCTGCTGCATTCTTTCAATTATTTCTCAGCCAATTCTATTTTTTTATTGTTGACAAATTTTACAAGTTGCAGGAGAATAGTAAAGAATCGCATATCAATACGTATGATTTTCTCTTTTCATCTTTCGCTAAGAATTTTGCGAAAACCTGAAAGTTCTTTGTTAAACCGAGAGCGAGGTTTAAACGTAATATTAGGTTGGCAACTAAGTGATTGCGGACTTTGTCAATACCACCTAATGACAAAATCCGCGATCACTTAGTTGCCAACGTAATAATTGCAGATCCGTGGCAAGATAAAAAGAGAAACATTTTCTGCCTCCTTTACTCTCACTTTATTATACTATTACGTACACAAGCAGGTGCTACGTAATTATAACAGTAACACCCTTTCTTTCTTCTTTCTCTGATACATCAAAGACGCGTACAGAGTTGAAAAATTCAGGTATCGCATGGCGCGGTTCAAGAGTTCGCGAATCGACGAATCGGGTCAAGCGTCGAGTTTCATCGGCAGACTCGGCTCTCATCGGTGATTTTCGGCTAGCGAAAGGCAGAAACTTCTCTCGTGGCTGCGATAAGAGAGCAGCGCGCAAAGGGCGACTGGGGCGGTTCTCTTCCTTTCAAAGCAGTCGATTCTCTATCTGAGAAATTTGGGCTCCACTGCTTCGAGACTTTACACCGGGTGAAATCGCGCTGTTTTCCGGAGAATAACACGGTGTACGATGAGGAAACGCGATAACAAGGAGGATCAATAGGCGCATTTCGTGGAAAAGTGGATGAACCGACGATAGCGAATCGGAGACCGAGATATAAACCGCTCGACCGTGTATAATTTCGCCTGGTAATATAATATTAGCGTTTTAGTGGCAAGGTTTGTGTGTCTGTGTAGGAGTATGCGTGGAATGGCGTATGCACGCTAGCCGCAAACGATAACGCCAAATGTTGGATTAATTGTAGCATTGCGATAGCTGTTTGCGTGAAACTGTTATCCTGCTTGGCTGATTATTTAATTACCCTGTTGGTCCCTATCACTGCCGATCTATGGATTAATGGAGATATGTAGTAGGTTAATACTTTCCGATCCAGTAGTTCGACCGTTCAATGGACAATTGGAAATATAGATGAAATCTATAAATTCGTTGAAAAATTCGCGTTTATGATAGAAATGAGGTGAATAGGTCGAGATAGGTGCTGAAGAAACACTCGAGTATAATTAACAGTAACTTTATTAATACGTTGGTCGCCACGTCACCCATATCTATGTGACGGGTATGTTACCATGGGGGCCCCGTAACCTAAATATGGGTGACGCTCTTTTTGTTCGAGTTAATTAAATATAGGCTATTATATATAGGATATATATAGGATTATATATAGGAAGTTTGTAAAACATCTTTCTCGATAGACTTTATTATTATTTGAATGTCGATGACATCATTAAGGAAGATTGGTGGGAGAGGAGCATCTCTTTGCGTATGTTGACTTGTTAATGTTTCAACTACGTCCATAGAAGCGTCTGTAGATTCTAATATTGCGAATCTGTTAGAAGTGGCAACATGGCTTGTTGTCGATTCGTCCCGACTAGTGTTTACACTTTTTTAACTATATCTAGCTTACGCTTCTGCCACGGAGGAGGTAGAACAGTGCCATTACAGTTTTGCTCATGAGAGCCTGATCGCATTACTTGGGCCTAGTTAATTCAAATTGAAATAACTATTCGAGAGGCTGTGATTTGGATTAAAGATTAAGAGTGTCGGATTTTCGACGAATGAGTTTAGTAAACACTTCGTTTATTTCTGTTTCAATTCACTTTCAACGGAAGGTCGTCCCTTATTGTATTGTAAACTTCACTGAGCACTAGACACACGTCTACACGCTTTGGTAGTCGACGACAGAATGAGGAGAGTAAACTAACACAGATAAGTTTTGTTCTAAACTCTTTAATGTCTTATTCCAGATCACTTTGAAAAATATACGTTTGATATCCATTTGGTATTATTGAGGTTATTGGAAGTATGTGAATACAAAGGAACGCGTGGATAAATTGTAAGGTAGAAAATATATATATTTTTAATACAAACTGTAAGTACAAAGTTCGGAATATAATTGAGCTGATCCAGATCCGCACGCTAGCAGCGTTACCTTATGACTAAAAAACCCTGAAGCCAACGTTGCATGTGTACCGTTTGTGGTTTGCCTTCGACGCAGTCTGTGCGCTGTCGATGGCTTCAGTGCTTGATAAAACTAAAGACCAGATGTAGAGTTTTCTTAGAAATGGCGGCCATTTCAACACCTTCCCTAAAACTCTACATCCTTACATACAATTATCTCTTTGTAAATATTTGAAACTTAATGTCATCAATGCCTTTCTCTTTATCATTCAAATTAATTTATTACTTAAAAAAAAAAAAATGCTACGAGAAGACTTAACAGATCATGTAGAGTTTTTCCTTTTTTACAAATGATAACCACTTCGACAGGTATCAATAGGAAGACTCTGATATCACGAAAAACGTTCCTTCTACATATTATACTGTATATATATGATAGTCGAATAGAGAATTTGGATGTTTTTTTATTATTAAATTTGTACTTTATAATTTGTCCAGCTGGACATTTGGTAAATTTTTCTAGCTTAACACTAGAACCAGCACACCAGTCAAATTGGCTGGTTTTACAATTTTATTTTAAAATTCCTACTTCATGTTATATTTTTTTCTGCAGTGATGTAATGACTTTAGCAACGATAACTAAAAAAATAATATAATGAATTTTATTTCGTTTTTTATATATTCAAACTGAACATAATTTTATATCAAGGCTACTTATACGAATACCAGTCAAAATGACTGGTTCTACAATTTTATAAATGTGTCAACCGCCATTTAGGGGTGATAGTCTCAGATGGATTGATAATGTTGAGGTTGAGGTTGACTAATTGAAAAACGAATAGATAAATTTGCAATAGAAAAGTATATTGAAATAATTAAAGGCATAAGTATAATGTATAAGTTTATGCTGATTCAGATCCTGACTCTCTTAGTATTACTAGACAATGGAATGATGGGGAGCACGTTCATATATTTATAGGAAAAGGACATTACCAAGAAAGTTAACCTTATAGCTTTGGCTAGAAACTACTGGGAACATGAATAAAAATCTGACCTTGCAATCCAAAACATAATGTATACTCAAGGATGCAATAATATGCACCGTTCCTTATTTAGAATATTTCTGCGTAATAGCAGTCTCAAGGTCACGGATATACATAAATAAAATGTAGAGTTTTTCTTGAAATAGTTACTTCAACAAATAATACCAAGAATGTACTACGTAACATGGAATTCCTTCTATAAGAAAATAATAACTCAATAAATATAAAAATGTTTTATTATTACGTATTTTTTAGAGATCAGTCATTTTCACTGGTTTTGGTAGAAATAGCTTCTTTGTATAAGAGTTTTGCTCTCTTCAGTAACCGCCTGGAATTTGGATGTATAAGGAGAAAATGTGAAAAGAGACTATGGTAGATGGAGTAAGCGTGAACGCAGAAAAGCACAAGCGGAGTAGTGGAAAATGGCTGCGGAGGATTGGGCAAAAAGGAAGGGGGAATGGCATTCGTTGGAAGAGTATATGACTGTTTCGGTGGCTGTTTCATATTCGATGGCTTTCAATTGGCCAGCTTATTGTTGCCAATTTTCATTTCGTCTCTCTTTCTCTCTCTCTCTTTGTCATAATCTCTCCTCGCCTTCTACCTTTAGCCCGTGCTGTGCTGTAGTTGTAGCAGTGAAAAGCTAACTTTCTCGATACACGGAACATCCTCGAGTCCATTCTAACAATCGTAATGCAGTTCGCTGCAGTTTGTTCGCCATATGATCTAGCAGGGCGAAATACGGCTTCTTAAATGGAAACGAGAGAAATATTCGTTGCTCTCGTTTCCCGATTACGAGATCGTTAGTACGAGAGTCTGTTGGAAAGTTATATAACTTGGGTCTCGACTTTATGCAACATCAATTACGGAAATCAGCTCGACGTCGGTTACCGCGATACTCGAGCGCGAAATCGTCGAAAGAATCGTCGATACTGCACATAGAATTATTCTTTTCTTATTATCTTATTTATTCGATTTTCCTTTCAACCGCGTCCTTTTCTTTCCTCATCTTCTGTTCTCCTGTTCTGGCGATTTATCAGCTCGTTAAATTACTGAATCTTCTATTTATATATTTTTTTTATTTTAATTATATGTTTATTAATATTTATTTATGCACGTGTTTTGTCGTTTAATGAAGTTTAATCGGCCACCGATTCACATTGTTGTGTCTTTAACGACGTAGTTAGTTTGGAAATACGTTAAACACGTTTTTACTGTGACGTTCGGCATAGAACAAGAACACGCGCGAGACGAGGAAATTGCGGAGAAGTAAGCTTGTAAGATATCGCCGAGTTAATTTAGTTTGTAATGAGATTGCCGAACGTAACGTTGCAGTAAACGCGAGGTCATTAACTGCCACTCCGCCGATGAAGATAATTAGCAAGACTCTCGGATTTAACGAATCCAATCGCGGCACGTTTATTTTACTCTGCGTTGGAACTTTCTGGCGTTGCAACTATATCCAAATCCGATAATTATTGATGTTACGGCCCGAGGCTTACTATTGGCCGTGTTCCTAACCGTCGCCCTTGGTACTACAGTGTCGTAGACAGATCGTCTTACATGATCGGCGAGATAAACACAATGCAGCGATAAGCGCGTAGTTGTCGTCCAGCAGCGATTTCTAAAAAACATCGATTCGCCTTCGGTCTGTTATTTTACCTACACAAAAAAGGTGGCATACGTGATCATGGGCGCGAACGGTTGCGAGACCCGAGCGTGGTGGGGGTCGTTTCTAAGAGAAGGACAAAGGAAACAAATCGAAGGGGAGTCAGTATAATACGAGGATTCAAACCGAATGTATCGAGAGGTTCAGAGAAATAAAATCAAGTTCGCTTAGTCAGAGAAATATTATAAAGTCGAATCGAATTATAATAATAAACTAATTATATCATCGTTAAAACATTTGTAACGTGTTAATTATAATTTTAAATATTGTTAAAAATATAAGCTTACATTAACCCTGTTAATTCAGTGTTATAATCATTCGAACTACCTCTGTTATCCTAATCGAAACAGGGGAACGACTGGTTCGCGGCGTCGACTATCAGAATCGTAGCTAGAATTTACGCCTCTCCCTGACGCGTTTCCTCGCGATCGCGTCCCTTCGCGAATGGTCGTAACAATTGATTTATGTCCACTTTTGAGACATTTGCCTGACAGTTCATCCACTGCAGCTCCGTGACGATTGATATCGAAATTCAAGGATTTTTATTAAATACAAAATTCCATTTTTTTTGCCTCACTTTCTGGGCAATACATCCGCTGCAACGTTGACAATTAGCGTTGAAATTGCAGTAATTTCTGTTTGATTGCCACACCGAAATCACATGTTTCGCTCAGGACGCCACGGGAGTATTTTTTATTATTCAAAACATATAATGGCAAAATAATAATAAATTGATGATGTAAGACACCATTCTTCTCCAATGGACTGTTTATCTTATTGGTGGTCACCGATGACTACCGTGGCGCGTTGGTAACAGATCATAGCGACATATTATAACAAGGCATCGTTTATTTCAACAAATCATTCGCATTCGTTATTTCGTCGTAAGCAAACCGTGCAGAATATATTGTTAAAACGTGTACAAGATATTAGTAAACAGCATTATGATTATTTCTATGATTTCGACGAAACATTCGGCTGAAGTGGTAGAAGTCCACAAAAAAATTATGTCTGTGATAAACCAATGGTAGTGGTAGATTACAAGAGAGGAAAATGTGCTGTAGATTTATCAGATCAAAGTATAGCATACTCTACACCACACAGAAGAACCCTCAAGTGGTATATAAAATTAGCTTCAAAGCTATTGCTACATACATCAATTCCAAACGCGATGATACTCCATAAACAAGCAACAAAAACAAAAATCAATGTATCAGATTTTAGAATGGCACTCGCAATGCACCATACACAGTGCCATTCATCAGAGCCGTGAAATGTACTTAATTTTATGTTTAAAGTGTTTCAACACAGTGCACCGTTAGATGCAACATTTGTTCTCATTTTTTTTTATTGATGTTCTAATAAAAATGTTTAATTGTTCAATGGGGCACTTTTTATTTCAAAGTGTTTTCTATTTATCGGTTAATGTCAATTTTCATTCAGTTTTTACAATTATAAGAAATTGAAGCACTCCGCCAACTTCTTACCAACATGGCAGTCAAAGTGTTAACTAAAGAACAGTTCTAAAGAGCATTTTTAAACAATTTATGGAAATTCAATGATCTTTACTTAATAAAGAAAAAGTGGATGCTTGCGACAGTTGCTCGATAATTTATCTTCAAATGAGGAACATTCTTCACGTTGAAATTCTATGATTTTCCGTTCAATAAAATAGCATGTATCTCTTTTTGGAACACATTCTCGACAATTTATCAACCATTGCCGTATAACTCACACAATTACCTAAGTTTACAACGTTTGGATCGTAATTTGGCGAAAAAATAAAATTCCTAGGAATTACAATACAAGCTATAGGAAAGGAGAATTAAATTGCAAGGAATGCCGCGTGTTCGAGAAAAAGTTTCTATCTTAAATAGCAAGCAAAATTTCGTGTACAGCTGCACGGGTCGATCGGAGATAGTCGTGGAAGATGGAAACGGAATGGTTTATGGTGGCGTTCCAGCTAAAATGGTGCGCGTCAGTTATGTCGCTGCATTCGCGATAGCTCGTTTAACGGCTGTAAGAATTTGAAATTTCCACCGCTGTACAATTTTCTCTCAGATTGAACTTCCAGTGAAATGGCACCGCGAAAGTTTCTTACGATCCTCACGTTCATTGCTACTTTATGATCACTAATAACTATTATTTTCAAAGAACCAACAGATTTCAGTTTTTTCAATGATACAATTCAATCATTTAAGTATATTTTCTCTTATTTATGCGACTTTTATTCCATAGCTTCGTAACAGTATTTATGCAACATATATCGATTACCAAACGATAATTGTTATTTATTTGCATGAATTTTTGATAAGAAAATATATCGGATCGTAACATAATCGTGCAAGAAAATATTTTCTTTTATTTATACCAATCGTATTTAATTTCTTATAACAATATTTTTAATAAATATTTACTAAATCGTATTAAATGTCCAGTAATAAAATCACATCCCTGTGAATTAATGATGAAACCTAACCTAACCTAAAATATTCTTTGGAATCTTGTTTCGCCAATGTTTACTTTTCATTTCGAACTTTCATCTACGTTTCAATTTATCTTCCAGCAGTTTAAACAACTTCTCGTTGGCCATGGAGCAACGTTACTCTCAGTGACTCGTAAAAAAAAAGATATCGTAAGTAACGTAGGTGCAGGTGAACGAATATTCGCGTATGTAATGATAAAGCTGCTCGCGGAGCTCGTTGGAGAGAAAAAAAGTATCGTCAACGTGAAATTCGTCGAAATTCGACAGGTCGCGCGTTCCCTGTTTTTCGTATTTTCTCGGTTGGTCGGCATTTTTCGCGTTTCAGAGCAGCGATTTGCCGGCAGCTGGCATTCGAACAACGGCTTTCATTACTTCGTAACGAATATTCGTTGTGTACCGCCTGTGTATAATGCGCGGCTTTGTTTTTAGCCCGGTTGTACTGCCTTTCAGTTCCCGTGGGCCTTTTCCTTCCTTTTTTTTTCGAATATCGTTGCTTGGACGGATGTAATTTAACCGAAGAACCAAAATACCCGTCGGCATTCAAAGTGTTTACGACAACCACAGCGCCTACTCCCTTTCCTTTTTTCATTTTTCTTTTTGCTATGTTAAAGTTAATCAACTGTGTTTTCTTAACTATGTGCCTTTCCACGGCTAAACAATTTCTTCTTATAGGAAATTCATTTATACATTTATGTAATGAAATTTGTATAATAATGAGATATAGTAATAATATATTAACAATAAGAGCAACGATCATTTTTATAATAATAAAGAAAATATATTATTTTTTAAAACAACAGCAGCCAGCAATTTGATCTGAAATTCTACTTCACTGCATCGGCTGTACTTCTATTTATTTAAGTAGAAACTACGAAACATTTGTTCATAGTGGAGTTTAGCTTAATGTAAATATATAAACTACTATTACAATAAATAGACTAAACCGTATCCCAACGGAGACTAACTTTGATTTGAACGAGAAATTCAGTGAAATAAATAGAAATAAAACGCTGGGAATGTAAACAAAATGTTTATTCACTTGCCACGTGTGTTATTTTCATGGAAAAAACATGACGTTTCTATTAAAACATTTTTTAATTGCTATTTCTTTAAATGTTTTTCTTGCTTTAACACGTACTGAATATGTTACGCACTGGTTAATTGGAATTAAAACAATACGAAAAAAATAAGTAAATATATGAAGAAGGCGGAATGTTGATTTTTCTTTAAACCTCTTTTTCTACTTTAGCGTGTACTGAATATTTTACATTTAATTTAATTGAAACTAAAACAATACGGCGGATATAATTAAATATATGAAAAATTCATAGGGAAAAGGGGGAACGTCGTTTCAAAATTTCGCAGAAAAAGGAAATTTATTTTTCGTATAAAACTTCATATTTTCTTATATATTAAAGTAAAACATCATTTCATTCTTCACTTTATTCTGTATCATTTTCAATTTTTATTATAATTCTAAGTAATATATAACACGTTAAACTCTAAAAAATGAAAATCATTTTTTCATTGTACATCTCAATCTTTTTTAAATTCTTGTAAAGTGCAAAAAATTTTAGAAGACGACATATGAAAAAAACGTTAATCTGAAAATTTGTAAAAATTCACATTCCCTCATCTTTCCTTCCTATGAATTGTAATTATATCTTTTGATTTTGTAAAAGTAAACATTAATATTGGGTGCCAAAAACACTTGCATATTTTTAGTAAAATATACAAACAAAGGATCTTTAACGTATACCTAAATATATTATGAACAAGTACTTTGGAAGCCAAGTAATGTGATAAAAATAAATAAATAAACATATATATATATATATATATATATATACACATAGCACGGACAGTCGCATAGCACGGTTATGTGATATAGGAATTCGCGTTATAGGAAATGATGGTATACAGGAATTTTTCTCGTATAGCGAACATAACCTAAAATAACATGTTTGAAATGATTATTGCTATGCCAACTTTTATTTTCTATGTTCTATCAAATAGGACAATACTTTAAAAACAAATAGCATATATATGAAGTTAATTAAAATGAAAAAATTATTAATGTATGTAACAAATCTTTTATTTCATTGAAATTTAATAAGGAAGTAATTATGTAAATGTACCTATTAAATAATACAATACTTCTAACAGTAAATGGGACAATACTTTAAAAACAAATAGCATATATACAAAGTTGATTAAACAAAACATATTATTAATGTAACAAATCTTTTATTTCAATGAAATTTAATAAGAAAGTAATTATGTAAATGTACCTATTAAATAGGACAATACTTCTAAAAGTAAATGGGACAATACTTTAAAAACAAATAGCATATATACAAAGTTGATTAAACAAAACATATTATTAATGTATGTAACAAATCTTTTATTTCGTTGAAATTTAATAAGAAAGTAATTATGTAAATTTACCTATTACGTTTTTTCAGATTTTTTAAATGGAAAAATATTTGTACGATCTTAATTATTAGTCACTGTCCAATGTCTTTGTTTCGGTGAAAATAAATATTTATTTTCATCAGCTCATCAATCAATCTATTATCTTACTTTATTATAATGTATTTAACGCGTTTTATATTTTTATATTTTTATATTTTTATCGGAATAAAAATAAACGTTAACATCATCAAAATTACACTTGAATACACAAAAAACCTGATATCGTTAATTTTGATTTCTTTACAACAATTCTCACGTTACAACCTCAACCAAAACTATTTTTTTTTTCTTTTTCAACATTTCTATTCATCGAAATTAATTTTTTCTCTCAATGTTCGATCAATATCAGTTGCACTATAAAATCTGATCGGAAGAAAATATAGACAGACAGTTTCCAGACGAAACACGAGCAAGCTCAGTTCGAAGCAAATACCTAATCTGGAATGAAAAGTTTGGCTGAGTTTGGCTTCCGTCCGCCGGAAGTTCCCGTAGCTTAGCCAGTTCTTGTTCCCTCGTGATTTTTCGGCTATGCTCAAAGCGGCGAATGTATATTTCGAAGCTATCGTTCGGGTATTTCCGGTGGCATAGCGTCGACGTTCTATTCGCACAGACGAAACTTTTCAATTTTTAACATCGGATACGCTTTCTAAATCGATTGGTCGCTGGAATATTCCGTGGGATGGATTTCCATGCAACTTTCTTCAGATGTTTTCTACGAGATTCGAAGAATCGGGAAAAAGTGGTAGAGTTACGGATCCCTTTTCCTTCCTCATTCGATTCTTTTGTTCTCGTTCTTTTCTCCATTTCGTGCAATTTCGATGGGACTAGTTTCTTCGAAAATGCTTCAAGCTTTTCGGAATATTTTTTACCACGGTCGGTAAATGCCTAGTTCTGCTAGAATCTGAGTGGAATTAATTAGCTTGAAAATATCAAACTTTTTCAGTGATATTTTTCACGGTAATGTTTTCTTTTTGCCTATAAATGCTAATGAAACTTTTCACCAATGTTAGTTGGTTTTGTTAGAACTAGGGCCGAAAGAGGTATTTTAAAAATGTTCATATTCCACTGTGATATCTCTTGCAACAATTTTTCAGATTTAAATTAAATGTATGTTTTTATTTTATCATTAGCTACTGTTAAAAAGATGTTCATTATTCTAAGAGAATGTCGAAGAAAGAATAAAATTAGATATACAGATTGCAATCATCTATTTGAAAAATATAATAAGTGCTTTTAGGTTATGTTCGATTTAATTAAGATATTGAGATTCCGTTGATAAGTTTCGAATCAGATTTGAGGTTTTTGAGGGTTGGGATGGTGAGATAAAGTTTACCAAGTTTAAAAAGAACACGTTATATCTTTCATCTGGTATATTAACTTCGTAAAACTTTCCACTAATTATGTTAAAAAGAAAATGAAATAGCAGCATGAGACGCCTGAAGCTGTCTGTGTAACAGTTTCTTATTCTACTTCAATTAGACTTGTCTTATTATATTAGGCTAGTTCTATGAGTAATGCGGTTTTCCTGATTGCAGGAACCGAGTTTCCAACAATAAAACTCGTTATGATAAGAGCTTTATAGAAATAGATGGCGCAGAGTCGTAGACAATACACAGCTAACCAATTATCAACAGATAGTGATTTATTTTTTGTCTAAAATACGTACCTGAAGAAGCTGCTTTAATATTTTTCCACATATTTGTTGTCTCTTATTAACTAAAAGGATTTATTATTATTTTAAATAAAATATAGAGAAACATTTATCTTGCTGCGCAAATTAAAAGCTTTTAAATAAGTATAGCTTGCAGTAAAATAATAATTTCTACTGCAGATATTTCCATCAATACAAGCAAATAAACAGCAACTAAATACAAATTCGTTGCATTCGTATTTCATCTTGAATATTTTCGAATTTTCGAGTTGCTGTATTTGATCATCTGTCGGGTTGGAAACTAAGTGATTGCGGATTTTGCCATTAGATTGTATTGACAAGATCCGCAATCACTTAGTTGCCAACCTAATAGATGACCAAATTTGGCAACTCGAAAATTGTCGCTGTTGTAGACATCTAACTGTGAGGCGCAATAAAAACCTTCATTATTTGCTTAATTGTTTGCTTCACACTTTACCGACCGATAGTCGATTAATCGGTTTTTGTCATCGATGCTTACCGACCATAGCCTATTAATCGGCTTTTTGTCGCCGTCAGTTTTTCTCATTATTTGAGCAGTAATTTGTTATTTAGTACTAAGGTACCTTGCTCAGTTGCGTCAGTTGCGTTGATTTGTAAGCTCCCACAGTTTTACCAATTTGCTAATTATTATATAAATTAAATAAAATAGTCAAGATATTTTAATTCAATATATCTAAATATCAGAAAATAAATATATTATAGTACGCTATGTTACTACCCCAAAAATATAGTATAATAAATATTTAATTTATATTACTGTACAATTCTTATATATATAATATAAATACTACCAAATTAATACAAAGCTATATCACAATATACTGTACTGTACAACCCCCACAAAAATGCAGTGCAATAATTGCATATTACAACTAACTTAAATCTAATTATTATATAAATTTAAAAAAATAGTCAAGATATTTTAATTCAATATAATAGGTTATATCTAAATATCAGTAAATAAATACATTATAGTACATTATACCTTAAAATACAATATAATAAATATTTAATCTACATAAATACGAAGAAATAATTATAATCTAATACATATATATAATATAAAATTCCAACCCAATATTTTATACACTTTTATACATTCTATACGTTCTACGTATTCAAATTTCCCGTGAACGTGTAAGCATGCACAGTCTATCAATAATTTTTCCTGATACAATAAAATTTCCTGATAAAATAGCACAGATTGATCTGTGCAATATGAAAATGTTCGATCGAAAACTTGGAAAAAATTCCTAACCTCAATCAAAATCCAAATTCTTAACGGGGACTCGAACAATACGATTGTCTCAAACAAAGTTCAACTACTTTTCTCCTTAATTTACACGACAAGAGAGTGACTTTCTTCGAGAACATAATCGCGATAAGCGCTTATCGCGATCTCGACGATCGAAAGGGACTTTGGTCTATAACTCGTAGACGCGCCGCTTAATAAGCAGCCATTTTATTTCCCCGGGCGGGCTATTTAAATTGTAAAACACCACTGTCCCAGGCTCGAATTGATTTCCAGACAGCCGGTTTGATTTAAATGTAAAACAGCTTGCTCCTCGCGAGGATGACGGTGCTTGGCGCGAGTAACTATTTTCAAGCGGAGCTTAATCTGGCGCGCTCGTCCAGCCAGCAAAGGGAAAATGCCAGCCGTGAGACGTTAGAGTGTACAGGCTGCTTTCCTTCGAAGTACCTGCTTCATTTCCCGCTGAATTATCTCGTAATAATATTTTTCCCGGCGAACTTTGTCCCTCTCTGGGTTACTTCCAGATCTTCGCGTTATCTTCGAATTAGAGAAGTTCCATCATGAAATATTACGATACTTCTAGAAAGAAAATTCGCTTGGGAAATTCTTCTCTTCCTTATCCCGAGAGATTTTCTGCAAAGTTTGAGAAATTCGGAATTACGGATCGATGATCTCTTTATATTGGCCTGGCAACTAAGTGATTGCGGATTTTGCCATTAGGTAGTATTGACAAATCCGCAACCACTTAGTTGCCCACCCAATATTAATGTAGTGTTCAAATTTATCAAAATATTTGATAATTTATTTAAATTGCAAATGAAGAAACAATTGAACGATCTTTAGGTTACTTAATCTTTAAAATATTACAATATTGAGTACTGATACGAAGCTTTTGAGCAATAATTTAGTATAAATAATTATTAAAGAACAGAAAGAAACTGGTGGCTATTGCAATCTTATTGAGTTGGCAACTAAGTGGTTACGGATTTGTCAATACTACCTAATGGCAAAATCCGCAACTACTTAGTTGCCAAGCCAATATGTTTCATGTGTTTCGTTTCTTAAATCCTAGTTTCTCGCGTGTCCGTCTAAGGATTTGCAATTTCGCCAACTGTCGCTGGATCCTTCACAGTAAATGCAAACCTAAGCTGTAGTTGATAGGTCTTTCGGAAGATTGTAGTTTGCGGTGTAGCAGTTTCTACTCGCGTCCTGCTTCAGGATCGTACTTGCACTTCATCTTGTTTTGTGTCTCGCAAACTAATATATGATACTGTTTGTTGAAGTTAGCCATCGCGAAATTTAGCTGGCTGTTCATACTCGATGAAAGATTCTCGTGGAAACCGGAACATATTGTTTCGCATTCGCTTCGCTCATACGTATCTCTTATCATGAAATCTCACCTTAGCCTTGATCTTCCGTAAACTGTTTGCTTGTGAGGAAAACAATTATGATTTGCTATAACGATATGTTTTAATGAGATTAGCAATATATTCAGCAATATTAATATATTAATATTAATATATTCTTTCATATATTATATTATTTGGTGTACGAGTAGTAGACAAGTCACGTATGGGGTTGGCAACTAAGTGATTGCGGATTTTGTCATTAGGTGGTAGTGACAAAGTCCGCAATCACTTAGTTGCCAACCCAGTAGCTTGTGGAACCGTGTTCGTGCGAAACAAATTAGTGAAAAGTTGATTGGTTAACCCATTAATTAACACAGCATTAACGCAATGTTTCATTTGCAAATTTTCTGACAATCATCCTATGGTATCTAATTCTACTTTTTTTTTTATTTTATGGCTATGGCAGGGATTTTTAAAGAGATGGCTATATTTCTTCGTTATTGTATAAACTTTGCATGGAGAAAATAGCAAATAAAATTGATGTTTAATAATATTATGACGAACCATTGCTCGGTTAATGTTGTTCGAAATTTTAACAACATTTAATCCTTTGCACTGTTATGTCGAGCGTAACTCAACATCAGTTCTTATCTCAGCAGCTCCTTTGTCAATTTCCAGCTTTTTTCTAAAACGTGCGAAGGAAAAGCAGGATTGCATGCTGGAAATTGTTTCAAGATATATCCTGCACTTAAAAATCTCAAAATACCACAATTGTGTGAATAAAACTGGTATTCAAGTGAATTTCGTTCTTCTTTTATTTATTTAAATTTATTTTTTAGTTAAAGTAAATTTCAAATAAAACACTTAAAAGCGTTGGCAGCTGCTGCTAACGAAATTGAAATAAAATTCCCAGTACAAAGGATTAATGTTGCATTTTGTAAAAAGATTTATTTCGTAAAACCCGCGAAGAAGTATCCTCGACTAAATTCTCTAGAAAATTCCACTGCGCGCATCGATAGCAGCGATAATTGCGTTCCGATGCCTATCGCGGTTTTTCATATTTCTTTTTCCTCTCTCTTAATAGATGGTTTTCCACGAAAAATGCAAACAAGCTCCGCGGTATATCGTTTCTCGTTCGCTGAAAATTCCTCTCATTTTCTTCATTATCTCGTTAACGGGCAACTACTCGAGATTTATGGCCACTCGAAGATATCGTTGAACCGTGCCCTAATAAATAGAGAGCGAGAGAGAGCGAGAGCGAGAGCGAGAGCGAGAAAGAACGAGAGCGAGAAAGAGCGAGAGCGAGAAAGAGAGAGGAGCAGTGAAATCCTTGCTGGCTAGATTTTCCAGCCGAAAACTTGGCTGTGTCTGTTCGTTCGTTTTAAATTTCATCTTTTATTCATCCGCGTCCACTTCGTGCTGCTGGTTTTACATCCGCCAATTATTACTATTAATTTCGTCGAAACGATCGCGCGCAATGCTTTTTAATCGCTTCGTAAATACACATGGCTATTTGACGAATTACTATCAAATGGGAGTGCAAACGTTATTATGTAGATGTGGCGTTGGCTGTCGCCGGATGACGATTTGTATAGTCGTCTGATTCGATGATAGCTACGTTGAAGTGCGTCCTCACTGCTGTTCGTCAACATTTCACCAACGGATCGTCTGTTTGGTATTTGCATATCGTTCGCAAATACGCTGGTGTCTTGTACGATGGATTTCAAATAAAGACTACACGCTAGAAATAGGATAATGACATTAACATGGATTTTTATGTCGTTTGGTCGTGTAGAATGAAGGACATATTTTAACACTAGAATTATCGATAGTTAACACGAAGCTATTTCTACCAAAACCAGTGAAAATTACTGGTATTTAAAAAATACATAATAATAGAATATTTTTATATTTATTGGTTTATTACTTTCTTACAGAAGGAATTCCATGTTATGTTGTTGAGAATTGTGGATCTTAATTACCGAAATAAATGTAAAGGAACACTAAGGTTACACTTAGAATTCAAATTAAAATAGTTATAGATTTATTTAATAAACGATTTCCAGGATTTTCGTCGATATACATTTGCACGCGCCTCAGCACTTTGTCACGCCATCTTCCATACCAGACTGCCAACGGAACAGTTGCATTCATCTGTTTTTCGAGACGCTGCGCACATGTGTGTAGTATGTGAAGTATGTGTACTTCCATACACCCATATTCACATACGTGTGTTACTACTACGCGGCCAATCTAGTCTAACACACAAAATTATACATATCTCAATATATGTAGTACATTTTTGGTGTTATTAATCCATCTGGGACCATGATCCCTAAACGAGGGTTGCCACATTTATAAAATTGAAGAACCAGTCGTGTTGACTGGTGTGGTATTTCTAGCGTTAGCATCTAGCGATCTAGCGGTCGATCTGGAATTTTCCTGATACTTGATATCGACATGCCGAATGATGCGCGGTAAAAATTTAAAAAAACGAGTGGCAACTTGTACAAAACGAGGAAACTGGTTAATTGGAATTCGATAAACAGATTGCAGGACCCTTTTACACTTCGACAAGTACCAGTCATTTTTGACTGGTATTGGTATAAGTAACCTCGATACAAAATTATTTTCAGTTCGGATACATAAAAAACAAAATAAAATTCATTATATTATTCTTTTAGTTATTGTTACGAAAGTCATTACATCATGGCGGAAAGAAAATATAACACGAAGTAGGAATTTTAAAATAAAGTTGTAAAACCAGTCAATTTGTCTGGTGTGGTAGTTCTAGTTTTAATATGAAGCAGAAAAGTGAAGAAGGGAATAATTTGATAAACGATAAATTTTTTATTTTTATTATTTAATTTGTGGCGGCACTTGGCAACAATGTATATGTCGAATCGAAGTGCCTAATGAGCCATCAATATCCCAACGGTCTTTCCGTTGAATGTTCGAGAAGGCGTGCGTGGCAACGGTGGCGGACGCCTAACAAACGCGTGGATAGTGGGGATATTGAGGGGCGACAAAAGAAAGAAAAGATTCATTCCGTTTCGAACAACAGAGTGCGAAGGATCCAGCGTAACAGGGAAGCAAACACATTCGAGAATTGTAATTGTTAATTGTTGATCGTTGACTGTTAATTGTTTAATAAATCTTTTTGTTGAACATCAAGAGTATTTCTGGGGGCACTTACATCTGTTTCCACCACAAATTTGTACTTTACGATTTGTCCAACCGGACATTTGGTAAATTAGACGATAAATTGACAACTTTTTATGTGAGACGAATGATATTGATTTATAGTTGATATGTTAATTTATCTTAATTAACATTTACCTTCGTATCCAATGTTACGTGTATTTTCAATTTGTTTATTTTTCATTTTAGACACTCGATATGCTGTAATTTTGCTTACATTAAAACCGTTATTTTAACAAACTTCAGATTTTGCTGGTGTAATTGAAGTTGACTTTTATTCAAACAAAGAAGTGAATTACACATAACCATTTGTATTTACTGAATTAATTTAACTATAATTTCATACATATAGAATACATTTATACAGCTACATATTACACATCATTATTCCAATTACTGAAATTCATTCTTTTTAATTCCTTCATCATCTGGCCATTAAGATTCTTTTATCGACCGTCAGATGACTTTATTAACCGTAGCGCTCGCAGCTAACAAAAGCTTATACAAATTTAAATTCAGGACAACGAAGATTTACGTTATTTGCTCGCATTCATTTCCAACCGTAGAATCGCGGTTTTTAAAGATATTATTTATCACTGTTATTTACAAACCTGTTTACCGAAACATCCGGCGTGCAGATCAAAATTTACGATCTATAATTATCGCAATACACATAAAGCGTGGATTATCTAGCCGTTCGTTACGCTAATTAGTCCGACAGTGGAAGGAAATTATTCGAAGAAAATTCCGAGCGAAGCAGGAACAGTGTAAAAAGGAAAAAGAAAGAATAGGGAAAAAAGAAGTGTAAAAGATTGAATCCTTCTGGTGCAACCGATAGTTAAACATCGCGTCTCGTTTCATCTTTCTATCCGTTTCTATCAGAATCGTGTTGCGGTACTCAACAGGCGTGAGTGGAACGAGCAGTGCTGCGATTTTGCAGAAGTGTTTTGAAGAAGGCGAAAGGCGCGGCATCCTCTCACGGAATCCCGCAATTATTTTGTTACTGCAACAACGATGCCAATCGAAGCGGACCGTTCCGCTCTCGATCGACCGCAACAGTTCCGTTCCTTTTCATTTGTCGAAGAGCAGTGAGAATGGATGATGGTGTTTCAGCGGCGTTATTTTTTCCTCCTTCGCGTTTCTCTTACACCTGTTTCTCCTCTCGCTTATAAATATTACTCTGTTATTCCTTGATACGTTTCACAGAGATTAATTCGTCAATATAACCGAGTACTGACAATTTGTTCTTTAATTTATTAATTTGCTGACAGAATTCATCGATTGAGTATTAAATCGTTCACGTACTGAATTCACTAATCGAATTTCTTTAAAGGTATTGGTACATACAGTGGCTCATGAAAGTATTCGAACGCTTACATATGCAAACTTGAATGGCAAATTAATGTACATTAAAGTAATTTGCTTAGACAAGCAGATGTCAGTAGGAAGATGGAAGTTTTGAGGTTATGTCAGTAAAATCTGAAAAGGATTCAACAACGTAGGTAGAAGTTGATAGATTTATTAGAAGCACGCATTGTAAGTGACTGACTTGTGGTTATCTGGAATTTATTTAATCTTTTTCCGATTTTAGTCCATAAATTTCCAATCGGATTTACGTCTGGACTTTGCGGTGGAGTAATTAACATGTGTGATGTGTTATATATGATCCATTCTTTCACAATTCTAGCAGTATGCTTAGGATCATTATCTTGTTGGAAGTGGAAATCTTCCAATAATCCTAATTTACGGGCACTTTCTTTAAGATTATTTTTTAAAATATTGAAATATTTTTATCAAGTATTTTTTATCAAGTATTTATCAAGTATCATATATTTATCAAGTATTCCATCAATAAATATCAGTTAGTTATATATAGTTCGCGTTTAGCTGGAGCATAATCGTAAAAGACACAACGATTATTATGTATCTTTCAAACAATGTTTGAATTTATTGTTTAATCATTCACTCGCATGTATGTCGTTTTTGCTGGAAGAATAAAATATGCAGCCACCTTTTTCTAAGCCAAATAAATTTGTTTCTCAATATGTTCAACATTCATCAATTTATTAATTCGTCTACTCGCGTATCAGTTCATCAACCAATTGTACTAACTCTGTCTCGGTATTACAAGCTTCGAACATGCCAAGACTACCCTAAATCATTCGTTGATTGATTCATTTAATTTCCCAGCTGCGATTTACGCGTCCCTCAACGTACTTTCATATTAGCTTTCTCATTCATTTGCTTACTCATTAGCCCATTTAGTCGGTAACTGAACTGTCCCATTGATTTACACGCTCGTTTCTTGGGACCTACACTTTCCTCTTGCGCCTCTCTTTACCAATTTTCCTCGGTGGCACGGAAAAACGAGCTTTCAGCGAGGTGCACGGGTCCTCTTTGTGTCTGCGATGCAGCCCCGCATTCGTAAGATCCGAACACTGAACACCTCGTTAAAACTTGATAACACGGCCTCTTTAGTTGGCCTCCTCCTTTTTCCTTCGTCTCACTCTCGGTCCTATGCTTTTCCACCTTGTGCCCCTGATGTCACGACTGCAGCTCGTGCCTACTGATAAAAGAAACCTTTTGCGGCCATTGACCACTAGAGGATAGATGAACACGCGTTTTCCGAACCTCTCCGGACTACACTACGCGACTTTTCTTCTCGCAAGCTGCACTTCTTTCATCCTCCTCGCTTGCCTTCACCGTCAACGTATTTCTATACAGACGTTTCGATGCTTCTCTCAAAGACTTCTTGGCCTTCTGTCGTTATTTCAACATTTTTCTTCCTTCCTCCATTTCTTTTAAATATTTACACATAGAATCTTTCCTTTTTCAATAGTCGCATTGTACAACTTGGCATATCACAATGGTCAGTGGCAATAGTTCGGTATTAGCTTATTTAAAATAAAATCTTTTCATTAAGTTTGGAAGGTCGTTTCAATGCAAAATAATGTAATTTCTCTAGTTGAAATTTTTCAACAATTGACTGTAGGTTTTATTTTTGATTTGTTATCCTCTGCTTTTAATTGAACAATCTTACGACGATATTTAACATACCTTCTATTATTCTATTATTGGGTTCGCAGTTAAATGATTGCGGATTTTGTCAATAGGTGGCATTGCACATTCTTCTGTTTTATCAACGTGTTCAAAGCACCTAACCTATATTGTTTTCTTCTTGTTTGGGCTTCCATCTTTAATTTAATAAAAAATTGTACCCATTAGTTATTTAGTTCCGTTTTTATCCCAATTTAAAAATATAAGCATAAGACGCGCATTTCAGACATATTTTATTATATTATTTCCGAAAAGGTAAGACCATATCGCAAGCACACAACAAGTTCTGTGTATATGGGAATGAAGCCTTGAAAGAAAGGCAATGTCACAATTGGTTTGCCAAATTTCGTTCTGCTGATTTTTCACTGAAAAATCCTCAACGATCTGGCCGTCCAGTTGAAGTTGACGAGACCCGTATCAAGGCCATTATCGATTCAGATCGTCCTAGCATGAGATTGTAGAGAAGCTCAATGTATCGCGTGCATGCATTAAAAAAAAATTAAAACAGCTTGGCTATGTCAAAAAGCTCGCTTTATGGCACCCTCATCAGCTTAAGCAAATTCATTTGACGCAACGCATTAGCATCTGCGATTCGCTTCTGAAACGCAACGAAATTGATCCATTTCTGAAACGACTGATTACTGGCGACGAAAAGTGGACAGTTTATAACGACGTTAATCGGAAAAGATCGTGGGTGATGCAAGATGAACTAGCCCAGACGACACCAAAAGCTGAGATTCACAAAAAAAAATCATGCTGTTAATTTGGTTGGATTATAAAGGAATTCTGTACTTTGAACTTTTACCAAGAAACCAAACGATTAATTCAAACGTGTACGTTCAACGACTCGCCAAACTGAGCGATGCAGTTCAAGAAAAGCGGCCAGAATTGGCAAATCGTAAGAGTGTTGTTTTCCAGCATGATAATGAAAAGCCCCACACATCTTTGGTTACTCGCCAAAAATTATTGAAACTAGGTTGGGATGTGTTGTCACATCCGCCATATAGCCCTGACCTTGTACCTTCAGATTACCATTTATTTCGTTCCATGCAACACTCCTTAAATGGTAAAATTTTTAATGCCGCTGATGATGTAAATTCACATTTAATTCAGAAGTTTTATGAATATGGAATTGTGACACTACCTGAAAGATGGCAAAAGGAGATCGACAAAAACGGACAATACCTAATTGAGTAAAGTTATATCTTTAAGCAAAAATTTTGAATTTTCCTTATTTAAAATACGCAATCACTTAGTTGCCAACCAATATATCAACGTCCCATAATTGAAATTTACACATGCGTAATTATAAATGTCTTTGCACCTAGAAAAAAGATAGTATTTTATTTGAACCGCAGTTAAAGACAAAACAGATAACACTATGAGGTGATATTGGTGGTAGTGCGTTAAATAATCACTTGGTGTTTAGGTCAACAATATATTTATTAACAAGTGTCTTCTTTTGATCGCGTCGCGTATCGCTCTCGGTTTCACTAGTCAATTTCTCTGCAGGCTTACATTTCGACCTTATCGCTCCCTGGTTCAAACTTAACTGTCGATCGGATTCGATTCTTTTCTGTTTGTCACCCCTCAATATCCCCACTATCCACGCGTTTGTTAGGCGTCTGCCACCGTTGCCACGCACGCCTTCAGGAATATTCGGTGGAAGGACCGTTGAGATATTGATGGCCCATTAGGCACTTCGCTTCGGCGATATACATTGTTGCCAAGTGCTGCCACAATCGTATTGATGTAAGTACATACTTTCCACGATAAATAGATAAAAGCGTATAAAAATACTGAAGAGGATTCAAAATTTCGACGAAATTTCAACACGTCTCTGTTGTTTTCAGAAAAAGCACCACCGGTATTCACATTTTTCGTTTATTTTCGCCAGATTGTAATAGAGGCGCGAATCGAATGACCCGTATTTCAATAATTATGCAATCATGTCTTGGGAGAGCGTCTTGCGCGGGCTCGCGCCTCGTCATACGACTCCGCCACCGCTTTCATTAAAAATTCCCCAAGGCCTTCGGTGAATAGCGCTTTCAGCTTGCACGATGCAGACGCGGCCGATAAATAAATTACGAGAGAGAACCAACTCGCGCGTTTTCCAACTTTTCACCGACTAGCGGCATTAACAAATGCCACGTTCTCCCGATGGATTTCCACCCCGTTCCAACATATACGCGCTCCAAAGAAAATGAAATGGTCCATTTAGAATCTTTTGTTCTTTTAGAATAGAAAGGTTGAAATGTTTAAAAAGATCGAACAACCTGCAGTACTTTTATCATTGAAAATTCCCCTTGATTTAGTTATAACTATAATTATCGTGGCGAGTTATGTATGTAGAATATTAAAGATTGGTATTAGACATGTAAGGTCATACAAAGTCATTCTTGCTTCACAGTTTTTTGCAGAGTTCTTTTTTTAGATATTAACACTAAATTTACTGGCATTTGAAACGTAGCTATCAAAACCAGCCAAAATGAGTGGCCTTTAAAAAATACATAATAATAGAATATTTTTATATTTATTTATCTATTATTATCTTACAAAAGGAACTCCATGTTCTGAGATCATAAAAACTATATAATAACAACTATAATAATAACAATAAATACAATAAT
Organism: Bombus pascuorum; assembly: GCF_905332965.1. Lineage (NCBI taxonomy): Eukaryota > Metazoa > Arthropoda > Insecta > Hymenoptera > Apidae > Bombus > Bombus pascuorum. Next base: position 1,031,570 of record NC_083504.1, read on the forward strand.
GAAGAATATTTAATACCAAAACAAGAATATTAAATATTAAATATATTCTTTGGTAACAAGAATATTAAAATAAATTTCCATTAATAAATATAAGAAGTATAATATAATAATATAATAATAAGCGTAATAAGCGTAGTAGAATGAATAAAATACAAATATAACTTAAGCAGGTATTACAGTGGCTAGAAAAAGATATTGCTATATTTACCGCTACATTTACGTACTAATTAATTAAGTTTCATTTATTAGTACTACTTTCACGTGAATATAAAAATTTGACATCGCGAAAATGAAATGTAGATTAACAATTTTTTTATTATTAATCAACATATCTGCAAATATTTTTTGTAACTAGTATATGTTACAACCTAATAACAGCACACACTAAATACCTGTAATAAACACGTGCAGCAAATTGCACTTCTTTTTTTCTTTCTATCTTCATTAGGCTCTTTCCTTTCATTCGTTCATTCCAAAAAAAGTTTCAATTTCATCCATCGAAAGAGCGAACGTAACATCTCCGCTACCTACCAATTTATCAAATCTGTAAAGCGTGGCGTGTAACACACGATATTAAGCGTTTCCGCAAGTTCATGCCACGGAAAGCCAGCAGCAGGAAGACATTAACGACATTCATTTAATACCGGATGTCCTTGGAAAAAAATCCATTAAAGCTACACGTTCGAAAAAGAATTACGGGGTAAAATGTACGAGAACGTTAAAAAAAAAAAAAAAAAAAAGAAAGAAAACCACCGTTATATGAAATATTGCTCTTTATTTTAACGGTACAACCAGAACAGAGAGAATATTTTTTAATGCGTTGCGCGCAGACGAAATGGTGGCGCTGTTAGCCCGTCAAACTGTATCGTTCCTATTCCGACTCGTTCGTTACACGAAATTTATTCAGAACGGAAATTCCATTAGCAAACACTGCCAACAGTGGAATCCTATCTTTTTTCTCTGACATTTTTTTTTTTTTTTTTGCTTTTTTTTCTCTCGATTCGCTCGCGGTTCTCCACCGCGGTTCGATTATGAATCAGCTTGTCATGCAGTTTGCACGAGGCGCAATATTTGTCCACGGGTATGTTGATTCGAGCGTGCTGTTGAAAAGTGTCTGTGCCCGCCTTATTTGAGTAATTTGTCCATGTTTGTTAACCGTGAATGCACGCAGGCAAATTAAGAGTTTCGATGGAGCTGCGGCGTTTTTACAATTAACTTGAAATATCGCGTTTGTTAAGACATTTAATTGCAGAATAAACAAGGCCGATGTTAAATTTTATATTTGTTATCGCGGCACGTGCTCTCGCACCACATCCTCACTTATATGCCGCGTAATTAATTTTTCTAGCCGTGTTCGAAAATATGGCAATTTTAGGAGAAAGGAAAATTATTTTAATCGTCGACGGTTTATGATATCTTCCTGTAATTAGCATATATGGAAAGTCGATTAGTCGAAATTAATTAGTTGCTTTCTCTAATCGACTCGATTGCGGAGATTTCGACATACTCATTTTTTTTTTTTTTTATTTAATTTGTACTTTGCAATTTGTCCAGGTGGACATTTGGTAAATAAACTTATATTTTTACGAACACAACTGTAGAAAGAGATCGTAATGACTATTTTATGCTACTTTGACTACTTCGTATCTTTCTGGATATTTAAATTTCCCATAAATGCATAAACATTCGCATTCTGCTAATCGCGAATTCTAACGATGGAATCGAGACATTTGCAGAAAATTTATAATATGAAAGAGAATAAATTCAAATGGTTTGGAACATAACCTTCAATCAACAAATGTACAGTAAAATTTAATTCAATATAAACTGCTCCTTCTCTTATTCAAATTTGTTAGCGACTCTTATTACGATTATTAATGACCGGGTTAATGACCAATTGTTTAATTAATCAGGTTAACTAATGACTCGTTATTACAATTAACCAAAAATCAAGATTGCAAGCTAATGTAGTGTTCGTTGCTTTAATGCAAACTATTGGGTTGGTAACTAAGTGATCGCGGATTTTGTCATTACCACCTAGTGACAAACTCATACCAACCCAAATACGTTGAAGACGAACTGTGCCACAAATTTTACTGCTACTAATACTTTTACTAATTACTTTTAATAAGTAAAACTAGTTACTAGTGTAAAACTAATTACTTTTAAAAAGTAATACTAATTACTTTTACTAATTTTTATCATAAATAACATAGTTTTCGTTGATTTAATGTGCAACCAATTTTTTCTTTGACCAGGTAGTCGATACTATTCGCGTCTATCTTGGAATTACGACACGGAATTCGCTGTTTAATCTTCCTTCACGAACGCGCATTCATCAAAGTTTTTTCTTGTCAAAAGATAAACATGTTGCCAATATTTGACCTTTGTCTTCTACTTTTTCTTTTTTTCTTTTTAATACACGAGGTTGAAGAAGTTCTGTTTTTCAGCTGCGCAAACAACAACATCGAGACGAAAGTATAAATAAAGGGAAGCCGTTAAATCCATAAACTGTTGCAGGAGAGAAACGAAGAATTTTGTATTTTTAACATTCCAGTATTTTTCTTCGCACGATATACGAGACATGCAGATTCCTCGGTTCCATTCCATTTTTTCCCACTGTATCTGCCAACTGTAGATACGATATTTTACTAATGTGATACTGCATTATCGAATGTCAGTCGTACGCGCGGCCACTGAATTTATAATAATAAGCGTTATGGAGAGCGGAATTATAGTAAGCGATCAGCCACATTGTCAATGTTTCACCGTTTCCATCCACCGTTTATCATTTTCTCTGATCCCTGCGAGTTCCAAACCGAGTTTCCTATACGAAATTAATCTTTTCTCAGTTGATATCTCAAAGTGAACCATGAAAGCTTCTTACAAACAATAAAAAGCACTTCCCGGAACAAATCCACCACTTACTCAAATCATATCTAAGCAACAGAACTTTTGTAGTAAAAATAAAGGATGTATATTCTGAATTAAAAGACATCAAGGCAGGGCTACCGCAAGGAGGCGTCTTAGGGCCAATATTATACACGCTATACATAGCCAACATACCAACATCTACCAATAGCAAAATACTGACATTCGCGGACAACATGGCTGTACTAGTCAGGCACACTAATGCAGAAACAGCAGCTACATTACTACAAGAGCACATCAGAAAAATAGAAAAATGGCTACGAGATAAACAAATAAAAGCAAAGCCCAGTAAATGCAACCATATTACATTCACACTAAGAAAAGGGGAACCACCAAATATCCATTTGAATGGCACGCACATATCACAAACAAGGCAAGTTAAATAGCATTCCACTTGGACACACAATTTACATGGAAGCAACATACTAAATCAATTATAGACAAAATACAGATAAAAAGAAGACAAATGTACTTGCTAACTAGTCGAAATTCTAAATTCAGCGTAGAAAATAAATTAAAAATCTACAAAACGATAATAAAAACAATTTGGACGTCCAGAATACCACTATGGGGACAGCAGTAATGAGCCACATAAATAAACTAGAGTCGCTACAATCGAAGATACTGAGAACAATAGTGAACGTCCCATGGTATGTCAGAAACGAGGATATACGCAAAGACTTAAAAATACCAACGGTGAAAGAAGAAATCGGCAGGTACGCAGAAAAATACAAGGAAAGAACGACATCACATCCAAACCAGCTGGCTGTTGAAGCGAGCAAAACTCTGATAGAAAGAAGACTAAAAAGAAAACACCCCATTGACCTCACTAAAGAAATAAAATAGTCAAATTCGAAGATGGTATTCCGCGAGAGGTAGCCATTCACATGTTATTTAGCAATGAAGTTAGAAAAATTTACCAAATGTCCAGCTGGACAAATTGTAAAGTACTGAGATGATATCGGATGTCGTGCGTTAAATAATCACTCGGTGTTTAGGTCAACAATATATTTATTAACAAGCGTCTTCGTTTGGTCGCGTCGTGTATCGCTCTCGGTTTCGCTGCCCGGTTACAACTCGACTTTATCGCTCCCCGGTTCAACTTAACTGTCGATCGGAATCGATTCTTTTCTGTTTGTCACCCCTCAATATCCCCACTAGCCACGCGTTTGTTAGGCGTGCGTGGCAACGGTCGCGGACCTTCTCGAATATTCGGCGGAAAGACCGTTGGGATATTGATGGTTCATTGGGCATTTCGCTTCGGTGATATACATTGTTGCCGGATTTCGCCACAGTACGAATGAAATAATAATAAAAAAACAAGTTGATATCTTGCTCAGCTAATGTATTCAGAGAGCCTTTTCTATTGCAGTGGTTTATATTTGTCTTTCTTTTTTGTTCCAGGTGAGTACGTTACGATACCGATTTAATTGACCTGTAATTTGGTGAGTATTTGTCAAGTTGTTTGAAAATGTTTGCACGGCAAAAGTAGGCCATAATTAATGAAATCTATAATTAAATTATGAAAACTATAAATGGATAATATTCATGTAGAAATGATTGAGTCTAACGAATCGGAAGGAAATTATTTGCTTATCGTGACGATAATTGTTAACATAATATTTTTGCGGAAATTATTACGTCGTTCGTCTTATTTTCATAGACTTAGTGTCATCAGATTTGTATTTGGTTTTGATTAATGCCAGATATTATAGAAATTATAAGTTTGGATACGATAGAGAACTTGAAAGCAGCAAACAAAGCAGAGAGAGAGAGAGAGTGAGGGGGGGGGGAGAAATTTATATGTTTCAAACTTTCTCTTTCAACAATTTTAAAGTTACATGCGAAGTCCGGAAGTTCGGAAGTGTCATTGATTAACTCAGTGAATTAAAAAGCTACAGAAAAATGATAATATTGGAAACATTGTTTTTTAAATTTACCTCAAAATTTTCTATTATTTTCTTATCTCCTTGGCATAACTAAATTTATAGAAGTAATTTGTTTCTTATTAAATTGAAGTTGAAGCTTTTGTTTCTGCATATTACTAGCTACTCGAAGCGTGTATTTGCATGGTTAAAATTATGCGTAAAGAGAATTATAGTTATTGGATTGGCAACTAAGTGATTGCGGGTTTTGTCAATACCACCAAGGATTTTGTCATTATTTGTCCTATGGCGAGAAGTATCACGTTGCCAAACAAAATCTTATTGCGTGACGATGAGCGATGTATTGGGTTGGCAACTAAGTGATTGCGGATTTTGTCAATACCACCTAGTGACAAAGTGTGCAATCACTTAGTTACCAACCCAATAATTAACACTTTACTGACCACTAGCGGTTCAGCAGCATACTCACGTCCGACCGGCAACTCTGTTTCGGTTTACACTCTCCAATACCATTTTTTTTCGTTCATCGCGAACGGTATGTTTTTCAAATGGTATAAAATTGTGGGAGCTTACAAAGCAAGGCAACTGACGCAACTGAACAAAGTACCTCAGTAGTAAATAATAAATTACTGCTCAAATAATGAGAAAGATTATCGGCGACAGAAAGCCGATTAATAGGCTATTGGTCAGTGAAGTGTTAACGTGGGGGACGTGTATACTCGTGCAAACGAATACAAAACAAGCGATTAAGAGGACGTTCGACGTGAATCGTTCGTACGTTAAAAACAAGGAAACGAAGAAAATACGGCAAGTAGCGGCTATTGTTAAACATCATTGTTAATATTACTGTTACCTTTTGTCCGGTAGAAAATTTCTATTTTATCGATGCAATGGAGTAGCAAGCAGCTGGTTGGTGAAAATGAACACAATGTATAGTTTAATGGCTAACGACGAAATAATCGAATCCTCTTGAGATTAGTCGTTCGTTAAAACGAAATGAACTCGACTGTAGAATTCCTATAGAGTTGTATTTAAAACGTATTTGTTTAAAAAACGAATTCAGAGGAATTCAACTGAGAAGAATAAATGTTTCTATTGTGTAGGCAATTTTGTCAATACCACCTAATGACAAAATCCGCAATCACTTAGTTGCCAACCCAATATTAGACGCCTCCGTTCCACGACGATAATGATCACAAATAAATATTTGATCGAAGTTTCCAATTAGTAGGCTTTTAATTAGTAGGCAACGTCAAATATTTCCTCGACACGATGATCCCATCGAATCTGCTCGATCGTTTCGCAAAAGTTCCTATCGTACAATCCTACGATTTTGTTGGACTTCTCTCGTTGCACGAATGTAATTGTGAAAATAAGGTTGGCCATCAACAAGGATCGAAAGATTAGCAAGCGAGATGTTGTTACCGGAACAGCGTCACTTGGCAATTCGCCATTCGAAGGATGAATGGCGACAATTAAGGGACACGCAATGATGTTGCTGCCCTGTTACGATTAACGGTGCAGCTGTGCTTAACGAAATTGTTAATTGCTAATTAAAGCAAGATCGAACTCACGCTGTTAAATATGCAGAATGTCCTGTGTTCACGTGACGAGAAAGCCTCTCGGTTAATAATTTCCGACGTAATACTATGTTAATGAGTTGAAGCATCGCCCCCAAGTTAGTTACGTGGAAATTTGTGCCACGAAACGCGTAGTTATTGCTCTTCGCTTTCATTACTGCATACACATAGCAGCAGCTTTAATCTCTTGTTGATATTGAATTATAGAAACAGCTGGAATTTACGTGGAAATCTTTCGAGTGTACATTTGCCAACACCTGATACGACATCATTAAGACCGCTGAATACCCAAATACATTTTCGTAATTTCCATTTTAGGTGGCGCGAGCCATCGGTCTGTTCACGTGTAATCGTATTATATATCGGTAATTAAGTAATTGCGGATTTTGGCAATACCACCTAATGACACCCAATGACGTGGCACATGGTACATGGTATACGGTACATGCTACATGCTACGTGGTACATGGTACATGCTACATGGTACATGCTGCATGCTACATGGTACATGCTACATGCTACATGCTACATGCTGCATGCTACGTGGTACATGGTTTATGGTACATGTTACATGCTACATGCTGCATGCTACATGGTACATGGTACATGGTACATGGTACATTCTACATGCTACATGCTGCATGCTACATGGTACATGGTTTATGGTACATGTTACATGCTACATGGTACATGGTACATGCTACATGCTGCATGCTACATGCTACATGGTTTATGGTACATGTTACATGCTACATGTTACATGCTGCATGCTACATGGTAAATGGTACATGGTATACGGTACATGGTACACGGTACATGGTACATGAAGTTTCGTTTCATAATAAATAACTACGACACGATGTAAATGTAAAGTTGATCGCATGTCACCGCTATCAATTATCGACTTAATTGTCTTTGATTCTGTATAATTACAAAACATATTTCCTTATCAGTAATACTGAATCTTAACTTTCATCGAAGCTTGTTCCAGAAAAATTCGGTATCGACATTCGACAGTTCGATTCTTCGACCAATTAAACGACGTCTATAGTTGAACGTAGCTCGTGTATCATCGACGAGAAAATCCTTATCCGATGATGAAACGGTCTGTTCATGATGCAATATGTTCGTAGCGAGAAACAAGAATAGAGAAACGAGTACCGGTAGACGATCGAGTTATCAGGAAAAGTAATGAACACGGTTTCAATAGCAGACTTATCGACGCGGTGCAGTCACGTCCAGCGAATTCGACTAATTTTTTTCGCCCTCTTTCTCTGTGTGTACCTAACGATCGAACCCGAAGGAACAGAAAGAAACGAGAGAACGACAGAAACAAAGAAAAAAAGAGAGATGGAACAGCGAGCAATTAGTTGGTTCGCTAGACTAGTTGTGATTAATCGTGGGCGTTAGGTGGCGTTTTCAAGCAGCGACGAGTCGCTCGGTCTGCGACTGGTGCATCAAACCGCAAGCCCGCGAACGCCGATTAATCACCGTAATCCGAAATGATCGTGGCAATTTGACGAGGAAAGATATGGTTGGAAACGCGGCGTAATTTATTCCTCGTTTCGGCTTCTCACCGACTGAAATCAAAAACGCTGCCCCGTGAATTAGTCCAAGTTCCGTCACCCCATCGATTCCCCAGCCTCGCAATCAACTTCTTTCGCAGATTTCCTCGTTTTCAAGCGTTTTCTCCAACCTGTTTTTAATTACCGATTTTTTCCAACATTTAATGAGCTGCTTTGGAAGATTTATAGGCGTTGAAAAAGTCAGGATTGAAGATGTTTTTTCGGTGAAACTGCTTGATCGAATTGCATTAATTTTCAGCTGTCAGAGTGATAGGTTCCAGACTTTTTTGCTCTTGAAAATTGTCGGATATGCACAGCTATTTTTCACAGAATTAACGCTCATTTTTACTGACACAGAAATACGTATATGCCTTCTTCATTGTAATAATTTATTATTCGGTTGTCCAGAAAGTGTCTTTCTCTCGCAAACGTGTTCTTTACAACAGTGCACCTTCATACAAACGTGAAACCAAGTCTGTGAAATGTCACGGTGTTTATCTCAATAAAACAAAACCGATCGTACGTAATTTGACAAAATAATATAAAACAAAGAACGTTGAGCTTTTATTATTTTCTCATAAAACGAAAGAAACTTTTCAGACAACCTAATATTATATATTATAGGTTAGCAACTAACCTAACCCCAACCTAACCCAATATTATGAATTGTGTTTGCATTTTCTTGGGCAGCCATTTTCGTGGCCACGTCTGGCGCATGAGATCGCGTCAAAGGGACACTGATCGAGGGATTCTGATCGAATTATTATCGAATTATAGCCGTTTGAGTCGCAAGCAGCGCGATCGCGCTGTTTACATTTTCTGTGGAAAAGTGCCAGTACATTTGAACGATACGAACAACTATATTTTCTATTTCATTGTTATCTTATCAGTAATTTTTATTGAAGAAAACTTGAAATATTTATAAACTAACAATACGCATATATAATACTATAAATGTATTACATAAAAATAACAAATATGATTTGGCATTTTTCGACCCTGTTTTTTCAAATACCCCAGCAATACAAACGGATAATCAAAGTTTTATTTATTTAATAATGAATTTGTAGCGGTACTCGACGGCAATACTTTCCAACGGTTTCTGTCCCGTGTCTTGCTACACAAAGACCTTATGCTCGATTGGACGATGGTAGAGCAGTGGTTAGCGTCGTTGGTTGCGAGCGTTTCAGACCAGGTTCAAATTCCGGCATCGTAATTCGGTTTTTTTTCCACGATTCCTAAATGGGAAGAAGGCAACCTGGATGAAGACAAAAATTCTTATACAGTAGCAGCGCAATATCACGACCTATCCCCACCTCAAATTGTTTTATATCAACATACTACTTCAAATTAAGATACTAGCGCGAACGAATACATTCAATTCTGTTTTTACAAGGTGAACAGCTTAGCAAGAAAGCGCGGGAAGAAGTTTTTAGCAATCAGCTGTCGTGTTCTCGTTCACTTGAATCTGGTGAACGGTGCTCGTGATTGCTATACCGGAATATCAATATAGCAGCAATCTGTTCGGCATATCTGACTCTCGCACGTTTGGCCGTAAATACACACGAATATTACTTTCGTTTCACGATCGCGTGAAACTTCTACTTGAAAATGACGAGCCGTGACGGGGCTCGCGATATTCAAACCTTCAACGGCACACCAATTTTTCCTGTGAACGCGTTATGTTTTAACACGTCCAATAACAAGGTTTCAGAAGTGAAAACACCGTGAAAACGGGATTTTAAGTGTAATATGGTATTTCAGTAAACAAATGAGTGCATTTGTCATAAGCAAAAAATTCCTGAAAGAGAAAAAAATGTTTCGATCACTTTCGTGCAAGGTAATTAAAACTCAGCCCTTTAAATATTCGCGCGCAAATAAGCGATATATCGAGCTACCTTACGGACGTTTTAAGAGGACGTGTTTATTGCTTTAACGCGTTTCATTATCATCATGCGTTAAAGTGGTGGTCAGAAGATTTGAAATAGTTTGATAATCTTCTTGTTCATGCAAAATTTAATAATTGGATTGATTTTTGATTAAAGAATTTTCTCATTTTTTCACGCAATTCTAAGCAGGCATTTTTAAATTGTTGATTTATAGAAGACGTTTAAGACACTTAGAGTAGTCAAATATTTGGTCGATTATTTTTTTTTATTGTTTAATTTGTACTTTAGAATTTGTCCAGCTGGACATTCGGTAAAATTTTCTAGCTTTATTGCTAAATAAATAAGAGATGGATGGCCCAGCGGGATACCATCTCCGAGTTTGTCTATTTTATTTTTTTAGTGGGGTGTTTTCTGGTCGATTTTTTAAGTAATTTATTTAACTTATTTTATTTTACTAAATTAAATATAAAATATATATATAATTAAATTATTATTATTATATATATAATTAATGATTAAATATGAATATATCACATGAAGGAAACTAAAAATGTTTTCGTACTCGAAGTATTCGAACAATTACATTTACAAATTTCAATTAATGACATGAGGTGTACTAAACTAATTTGTTAAAACAATTTAGTATCTATAGTGATGAGGAAGTGTCAAGATTACATCAGTAAAATTTGAAAACAATGCAATAATATACATACATTTACTAGATACATTCATGATACACGTCTCACAAAAGTATTCGAACGCTGTAACACTGTTGATAGTTTTTCATCTTCCTTTGCACCGAATGTAAACATCATTGCGAAATGAAAATATTGGTACTTCACTTGATATTAGGATATCGTTTCAGTAACAGTAACGTAAAAGTGTGCACAGTAGTATTGTAGCGACACATGAGTCATAGGACGAGGCGAAGCGAGAGCGACTCATGTTGTTGTGCCTCGAAACACGAACACCGCCTCGACACACGAGATTAGCGTTAGATTATCTCTGGGCAAAAACAATGTTGCCGTTGAGGGCAATCGTCGTTCTAAGACAAATCTTCCGACTCCCCCCGACTAGTATAAATAAACGGACACGATCGCGAGCGGGCAGTTATTACCATCGAGCTATTACCGAGATATTATCGAATAATCATTATTTGCGAATTAACGGAGTATACGAGTCTTCGAGTTATCCGCGAGGATTTTATATTCTATCTTCGTGACTACGTTTGTACGAACGTCGACGGCATTTATAAGCTTTTATACTATTATCTATTCAGCTTATTCTAAATGCACTTGACGGTTGCAACAGCAATTTTATTCGTCGTTATTACATAAATCCGATTTCCTCGCATCCTCCGCTACAGTATTTAAAATGAATACCAAAAAGTGTGAAAGAGAAATAATATCCGATTACATGTTGATTGCCGGAATTGTGAACAGAAGTAAATCCACATTACACTATATCATAAAAAAGTGAAAGAATGAGGAAACACTTGCAAACAAAGCTCGATCAGGTCGACCAAAGAGATTGACTGGAACAGAGGAGAAAGTTATCATTCGCGAATTAAAAAAAATCCTACTACATCCGCTCCTCAACTCGCAAGTATGGTAGCTGATATGTTTTGTAAAGAAGTTCACTCGGAATTATGTCGATGAATCTTACGAAACAATGATTTTCATGGCAGAGTACCGCAAAACAAGCCACATATTAATACGGTAAATGATAAAAAAGATTGACTTTTGCAAAAACCTATATTAATAAATATAATTCTTTTTGGAACAAAGTCATCTTTTCGGACGAGTCAAAGTTTAACATTTTTGGCTCAGATGGTCAAAATTATCTGCTGAGAAAACTAAATACGGAATTGGAAATTCGACATTTACATCAAACAGCGAAACACGAAGGTGGATCGGTCATGATGTGGGGGTGCATGGCTGCCAATGGCACTGGAAAGTTGATATTTATTGATGGAATACTTGATAAATATAAGTATTTCAATATTTTAAAAAATAACCTTAAAGAAAGTGCCCGTAAATTAGGATTATTGGAAGATTTCCACTTCCAACAAGATAATAATTCTAAGCATACTGCTAGAATTGTGAAAGAATGGATCGTATATAACACACCACACATGTTAATTACTCCACCGCAAAGTCCAGACGTAAATCCGATTGGAAATTTATGGACTAAAATCGGAAAAAGATTAAATAAATTCCAGATAACCACAAAGCAAGTATTGAAAGATAAAATCATAGAAATATGGAACTTCGTTGAGTGTAGTTTTACAAAATCATTGGTTTACAGTATGGAACGCCCATTGAGACACACTATCGCTACTGAAGGTGGTCCAACAAAATATTAATATTAAATAATTTAATAATATATGTAGCATTCAAATACTTTTGTCAGTCACTTACAATGCGTGCTTCTAATAAATCTATCAACTTCTACCTACGTTGTTGAATCCTTTTCAGATTTTACTGACATAACCTCAAAACGTCCGTACCGATTTCTCTGCAACGATAGCTCTGTCGTGACCAGTTATATTCTCTCTGGCTGTAGATGTGTTTCCGCGTAAAGCGTCCCACGTTTAGCTAGCGGCCATGTTCAGCGACTGGGTCTGCCTGAGCAGTTGTTTACGAGGGTGCGACCGGAGGACGCGGTGATCGTTCGAGCGGACAATAAACATCGGACGCGATACGAAACAGAAGTCGAAGGCGTGCCGATAGATGACGTTTCCTGGTCGAAACAATAGCACCGTTTCGCGGAAGGCTGTCCATCGTGAGATTAGCGGAAAGAGGGTGTCGCTCTAACTGATCGCTTGAGCGGAACGTTTCCTGAGATTTTCCACGGGAATCCTAGAAATTTTTGACGATTTTTAGATCAACTTTTCTAAATAATTGCCGTTGAGTATTTTAGAGTTGAAATTTCAAGTAGTTGTCGAAACGACGAACAAGTAGCACCACAGCGTCTTCTGACGAGATCCACTGCTCGTCGAGTTGAATAACGCTGGCCTGTTTTCAAAAGGGGTTTTGCTTATTTCTTTAAAAACACAGAGGCAGCTGTCTTCATTCGCCCAAGCCTTCGTAGCATCAGTAACTCGGAAGAAATCCATTTGTCCATTTCCTTTACGTTTGCAATTTGAAGGAAAGGAATGGTATAATAGGTTAGCTTCATTTGAAAGCCCATTTCTCTTGTTGTCTCTCGTGGATTGTTTTCAGTACTTTCTTAAAACGTTATTTTTCAGTCTGTATATTGTATATACGAAGACACTTACTTCTGTGCTTCGAACAAATAAACAAATCCTTTTTGAAAACGTACCAATAATCGCAAATAATGTACATTAAAGTAATTTGCTTCGACAAGCAGATGTCAATATAAAGATGGAAGTTTTAAGGTTAGTTGCCAACCCAATATTTTTCCATCATCTGTTTCTTTATCGCAGTTCTTTTTGTCTTCTAAAGTTGGTAATATTTGTGTATAATCGCCTAAGTATCTAGTGTACATGATTAGAAAGTTGAATTTAGGTAAAATGACGCTGTGGGATCGACATGTACGAAAGAACGTGTTATTTAGAATTTCGATATGAACGTTTCATTTCTGAAAATTTCATGTGATTTCATAGATCTTTATCCTTTTTCGATGGACTGTGTCAATCAAAAATATGTCTCCAATATGTATATATGTAAATTTAAAAACCTGAAGAAAGAAAAAAAGAACAAAATGGAAAAGATTATTGGAATAATTTTGAACGACAAAGATGGTATCCAGAGAAGGGAGTCGCGTCTCGTCCTCGAGCCATCGTTGGCTAGACACGTCCCATTATACAAGCGTAGCTCTCTTTCCTTTATCGGCGGCCCATCTAAAATGGAAAAGTTTCCGCTATTTTTCCTCAACGGTCCGCCAGCCGCATCTAAAGTACTTGGACGACGAAGCTGGTGAATAAAAAATCAGTCGGACGATTTCATAGAAGATACGCGTTTAGTCGAAAACTTTAGTCGATGATACGGATGCCAGTTTCTGGTCGTTGAGTCTATCGTAGAGTGCATTAGCAGATAATCGACGAACATCGTCGGCCAACGAGGAAAAAATGGTGCAGTTTCAGCGGAGAAACGTGGCGACAGATATCCATGAAGCGACATAAAAATTCAATCTCCTCGATGAAGCGTTTCTGCTTGTTCCCTGGCTCGTTCTATTTCTACGCCTCGAAGCGACGAATATGGAATAGTCTGGGGAATTATGGATCGACGAGTATATATGGAAATTTCGGCTGATAGGTGGAGATGCGTGTTTGACGAGGTAGTTTTGAAAATGCAGATGATTTAGTAGAGAAGCAGAGTGTATGTTCTCAGAGTAGCGAATGTACGAGTATCGATGGATAGTTTGAATTTTTCATCGAGTTCCATTTGTGAATAAACGACCAGAGGGATGAAAGGCTGACGACTGATTGATTTTTTTTTTTTTTTTTTATTTATTTGTTCGTCTACCTTTGGCGTACAAAACATTATTAGTACATGAAATATCCGTAAATGTCAGAATAGAACGAATGTATCGCCGGGTTGTATAAATCTTTCGACCAGTTTCACGTGGAAATAATAAATGGCGAAAGGGGTGAAAGAATCAATGAACTTTTGTTGTTTATTCATTTGTTCGGATAGCTTTAGCGTAAAAAAGATCATTGGTATATAAAATACTAATAGATATCAAAATAACGAATGTATTTGCGATTTGAAATCTATCCTGTGATACATTGTGCAATGTAACGCAAAATAATCTTCATGAAGATTAAAACTGTTTGAACAAAACAAAGAAAAAATACAATATTTACTGTAGCCTGTAAAATACGACATTCTAAAAGATTTTGCAGAAAGTAAATTCCATTAATAACATAATTGAAAGTGAAACAGAGCCACGTACTAATCCAAATTTCTAGCCTTTCGAGCGCTGCGTTGTCCGACGTTAAGCGTGGGCCATGAACGGCCCACTCTTTGCAGAGAAGCTCACCGTGGGCTGTGTATTTTTATGAAAGAGCGCAAGTTGGGTAGACTCAATTTTCATTGCAAAATATATTGATTGTAGCTAAAATAAATTATGTAGTGATCTGAAAATCCTTAATAACCATTTATTTCATTAAGCAATAATAACATGAATAATATCAAAGTTTGAAATTATATCTTTTAAATTGAAAATTTCATAATTTTGTATTGTATGGTAGATCTGAAAGCAGAGTTCGATACATAAGCCAATGTTACATTTTTGGCATTCGTAACGCGAGTCAGTCCTGCGATTATGTTTAGCGCAAACAGCGCATCTTCGTCGCGAAGAATGTTTATTATTTTCTTTAGTTATGCAGGATGTAGGGAAATGTCTCTCCGTTAACCGAAATGGAAAGTCGTCCGAATCAACTCTTCCTCCTTTAGTCTCTACTCTGCGTGGCAGGTATTTTTGCAAAATGAAATGCTGAAAATTTTCAAAAGTTCCAGTTGTATTATTAGCACTTTTGTCAAGAATATATGCATTATATATAGCAAGATCTAATAGGTGGAAAAATATATTTATACCATTTTGTGCCTTTTCGAACGCAGCGAAGTGAACTCAAAATCATGTCGATTATTATCGACTGCGCCCATCAAGGCATTGTAGTCTGCTACACACTTTGATTTTCGCTTTGATCCGCCAGTTTGACAATTAATTTCTTTTGTTTCAACGAAATCATTAGAGTGTTAGGTGGATAACATCCATACGTCTTTTTTATCACGCCACTTTAGCGTCACTTTTAGCCTAAATTGAAAGGTTATATGAGAACACATATATGAGTTCATAGCGCTCAAAGAGTTAGGCAATCACTCTGTATACAGCATACTTGGACACACATATTACATATTGTTGAGAATTGTGGATCTTAATCACTGAAATAAATGTATAGCAACATTTACATTACGCTTAGAATTGATGGTAAAATAGTTTCAGATTTATTTAATATGAGATTTACAAGATATTCGTGGATACACATTTGCACGCGTCTGAGCTCTTTCTTTGTCCCGACATCTTCTATCGGCTTGGCAACAAAGCAATTGCGGATTTTGTCAATATCACCTAACGACAAAATCACTTAGTTGTCAACCCAATATACCAAACTACTAACGGAACAGTTGCATTCGTCTGTTTTACGAGACGCTGTGCACGCACATATTGCCACACACTCATGCTCATATATGTGTGTGACTACTACGCGGCTAACCTAGTGTAGCACAAAAAATCACACATATCTCAATAATAACTTTAGAATTTGAGATTTTTCATATAAACAAAGACAAAGGCATTCGAAAACATGATGATTTTCGTTTTGAAGCAGCAAGATTTTCGAGTTTTCGAAACTGGCTTGTATCTTCCCTTGACCCTGTCAGTCTTGCAGCAGCAGGTTTCTATTATACGGGCAAAATGAATAGAGTCAAAAAAATGTTTTGTGTATCGGAGTGGTGGTAAGTCACTGGTCAGAAGGTCGAACGAACTGCCATGCAAGTTCACCGAATCCGGCTTGCAACTTGCAAATTTGTTCGCAATTAAGATTGCGAAAATGTACCACCAATCGGAGCAAATCCTGATGAAATTCTACGGACTAAACCAAGAGATAGAACTATATCATGTTTGTATGGAATGGAATATTCGACGAATGAATTTTCAATGTGCGGCGGACTAGGCTGTGATAGTTGTTGGTTAGTTGCTGTAGATGTCGTTTTTGCCTTGGGGGTCTATTGTATTATTTACTTCCTAATTATTGTGGAAGAAAAATGCGGAACACCGGGGATTCGAACCTGAGTCCTGAGGGTTCGTAACCAAAGGCGCTAATCACTACGCTATCGTCGTCCGCTGTTAGTTAATGTCTAGTGGCGGTATTTGTTGTAGAGTGCCGCCACATTTCTAACACAATGAAACGAAATGTTAGATTGGCAACTAAGTAATTGCGGATCTTTTCATTAAATGATATTGATAAAATCTACAATAGACACAGCGACAGAAGGAACCAACTTTGCTCCGACTTTTCAAATATTTCTTTTTAAGATTCATAACTCTTGAGAATTGTACTTGTTGAGAATAACACTTAGAATTGATGGCAAAATAGCTTCAAATTTATTTAATATGTGATTTACAAGATATTCGTGGATACACATTTGCACGCGTCTCAGCACTCTCTTTGTTCCGCCATCTTCTATTGAGTTGGCAACTAAGAGATTGCGGATTTTGTCAATACTACCTAATGACAAAATTCGCAATCACTTAGTTGCCAAACCTATAGACACAGCGACAGAAGGAACCAACTTTGCTGCAACTTTTCAAATATTTCTTTTTAAGATTCATAACTGTTGAGAATTGTGGATCTTAATCACCGAAATAAATGTATAGCAACATTTACATTACACTTTGAATTGATGTCAAAATAGCTTCAAATTTATTTAATGTGTGATTTAGAAGATATTCGTGGATACATATTTGCACGCGTCTCAGCATTCTCATTGTCTCGCCATCTTCTTTACCACATTACCAAAGGAACAGCTGCATTCATCTGTTTTACGAGACGCTGCGCACGCACATAGTGCCACACACTCGTGCTCATATATGTGTGTGACTACTAAAACTACACATATCTCAATACATATTAACACATTGCATATGGATCACGAGATATCTCGTTTTTAGCAAGTCGAACGTTGTGGCCAGATCACATCTGATTTTCATGTTTTTTCGACTGAATCGATGACTTAAGTAACCGGAGACAAATGTTTTTGTTACGTTAGCAGGGTAATGAAGTCTTGCGCATTCTTCTGACTAATAATTAGTAAAATAATTGAATGTTGCATTGTAAGCATGTAAAAATAGTGAGTCAGTATAACCAGTACATCGGTAGATCTGTGCCGATCGTCTATCGTAGCTTATAATATTTTATTGTTGTACATTTTGTTATTTAAAAATTCGTGTTTTAATTTGTAAGGAAACAGCTTTTAAAAAATCATTTACATTTTCAATCTGGTACTGAAAATTTATAACAAAAATTATTTTATAAAACAGGTTCTAATTCTATAAAAGTAGCAAAATTACACATAAATGTAAAGAAAATGAAAGTCAAAGTGAATTGTTTTGCAACAATTCTTGCGACGAAAATGAATTCAGTGATAGCAGCAGCATTCTTGAATTAAGCGATGCGATTAGACATAGAAGAAGACTGAATAAAAAATTAAAAATGTGCATATATGCAACCTATTTTTCCCAAGATACTTCTGGACAGTAGAGCGCCGTACGTAATGTGTTAATATAATTAACCGTGGATTTAAAATGTTCAGCAGTGACAGTACAACGCACCATCGGATATAAACGTACGATTTACCGACGGGGCGTGCGCGTAACATCGTTTCGTTTCAGCCATTCACGCCAGCCCATATTTCTTCTTAAACGAAACCTAAGCTGTCGCAATAAAAGAGAGACTCGCAGACCGCGTCGCAAGGCAAAGGAAGAGATCTCAATACTCGGCACGTATGCCGCGTAGATCCAGCCCGTGTTCCTCCACGAGGGATATTTCTATCGTGACATATGACCGCGGAGCAGAAATAAAGGGAAACCGTGTCTCTGTATCCGATTCGCCATCCTCGACAAGACGTGCGCGCTCTCCCGTCCCTGTGGAAAATGCGTTTTCGTTGCTTCCATTTTTAAAGGGAATCCGACACCGACCAAGAAGAGGGTCACGCGATCAACGTATCAGAAGGCTAAATCACTGACTCGCTCGTATATGGAACAGCTTCGAAAATAATTTTCGTCGCCATTTTGCCTACATAACCTATCTGTTGGATCTATGGACCCTGACGTAAATCATAGAAGATTCGTTGGGAATATTTGAATACATCTACGTGGTAGTAGACACCAGCTCTTTTGTATTTTGCATTTCAACCTATATATAATGCACCGTGCGTGATTTAGTGGGCAGATGATCGTAAGAATGTTAGGAAGCTTCATGAAGGGACACGACTTGGTATTTTTTCATCTTTCTTTGAAATTTCATATGCTGTTCGTGATTCAGGCTAGAGCTAGTTTCCGTTTTCCAGTTATTCGACAATTTTCGAACGTTTCTTAAAATGAAACACGACTTCTTGAGTACTTTTTTTTTTCAAATCTATGCAGAGACTGCTTGCGATCAACAAGGCTACAGTTATATTTATTTATTAAAGTCATTCCCTGCTTTATAATCGTTTAAATGTTAGGAGACTTCTCAGGGAAAGACAAAAATCTATGGTCTGTACTTTTAAGTATACTTTTTGAGTCCATATGCTATTCATTATACTTACCACATTCTTTTGTTTTGTCAACGTGTTCAAAGCACCTAACCTATATTGTTTTCTTCTTGTTTGGGCTTCCATCTCTAATTTAATAAAAAATTGTATCTATTAGTTATTTAGTTTCGTTTTTATCCCAACTTAAAAATGCAAGCATAAGACGCGCATTTCAGACATATTTTATTGTATTATTTCCAAAAAGATAAGAACACATTGCAAGCACACAACAAGTTATGTGCCGTATATGGGAATGAAGCCTTGAAAGAAAGGTGATGTCACAATTGGTTTGCCAAATTTCGTTCTGCTGATTTTTGACTGAAAAATCCTCAACGATCCGGTCGTCCAGTTGAAGTTGACGAGATTCATATCAAGGCCATTATCGATTCAGATCGTCATGGCACAACGAGTGAATTTGCAGAGAAGCTCAATGTATCGCGTACATGCATTAAAAAAAAATTAAAACAGCTTGGCTATGTCAAAAAGCTCGATTTATGGCACCCTCATCAGCTTAAGCAAATTCATTTGACGCAACGCATTAGCATCTGCGATTCGCTTCTGAAACGCAACGAAATTGATCCATTTCTGAAACGACTGATTACTGGCGACAAAAAGTGGACAGTTTATAACGACGTTAATCGGAAAAGATCGTGGGTGATGCAAGATGAACTAGCCCAGACGACACCAAAAGCTGAGATTCACAAAAAAAAATCATGCTGTTAATTTGGTTGGATTATAAAGGAATTCTGTACTTTGAACTTTTACCAAGAAACCAAACGATTAATTCAAACGTGTACGTTCAACGACTCGCCAAACTGAGCGATGCAGTTCAAGAAAAGCGGCCAGAATTGGCAAATCGTAAGAGTGTTGTTTTCCAGCATGATAATGAAAAGCCCCACACATCTTTGGTTACTCGCCAAAAATTATTGAAACTAGGTTGGGATGTGTTGTCACATCCGCCATATAGCCCTGACCTTGTACCTTCAGATTACCATTTATTTCGTTCCATGCAGCACTCCTTAAATGGTAAAATTTTTAATGCCGCTGATGATATAAATTCACATTTAATTCAGAAGTTTTATGAATATGGAATTATGACACTGCCTGAAAGATGGCAAAAGGTGATCGACAAAAACGGACAATACCTAATTGAATGAAGTTATATCTTTAAGCAAAAATTTTGAATTTTCCTTCTTATTTAAATTACGCAATTACTTAAGTCTCTACTTTGCAATCTTTTAAATATTGCAAGGTTTATCCATCCCTGTTATAGGATGTTTTATTGTACGTTATATCTGCAAAGTAAAGATTTCTTTTATACCGAAAGATGGTTGGCTGCTCTCTGTATCGCGTTGAAGACTGATTAATTAACGCGATAATGCAAGATATTACGCGCTGCCGTGAATTACGAAGCGGGAATATTGGTTGGCCGTGGCAGCGTTTGCCGCAAAGTCATCAAAGATTTACCACGAATCCGGCATCGGCCGTAAACTCCACCGCTGTTATTTCTTAGCTTACCGCTAGCCTGGCCGCAGCTACACCAGCGTGAACAACCTGCACGCTGAAATCGCTCGTTCGTTATCGTTGTATCTAAACTATCTCTCAAATAAACGTAAATACGTCGAATATCGTTCCATATTTATGATCGTTTTCCGGTTCTTTAACCGAGTTAACGCATTCTATGGCGTACCAATATCATGTGATTTATCGTCCATACTCACAATTTGTCGTTAGAGTGACCCACGCTCTCTGTTTGTTATTAATTATGCTCGATAATGGTTAGAAAATGACAAGAATTAGCATAAAGGAAAGGTAGTAGAAAATACATAAAATATTGAGATATATATTATTATTGTGTATCGATGAATGATAAACATTCATGAAATAATATTCGATTAATTAATTTGTATTATATGGCAAACATCTTGCTATAGGCATTTGTAGAAAATGTCTTATAATATTAATTTAATACAATTAATTAATCTATGAAATTATCTAATAATATTAAGGCTTTGTTGTCGTATTGAGTTTGATATGATAGCTGCGCTATTCGGAATTAATTTTCATTGATCGGACAGAATAACATAATATAATAAGACAAAAGACCTAAGAGATATCGGGCGAACTATAAACAATGTCGCGAGAAAGTCGAAGTGCCGACGGGCCCAACAATGTATCTTCGGTTCTTCGATCGAATAGTTTCGCGGAAAAGGCCTACGTGACCCTGGCCGCGAACGGTTGCAGAACACGTGCGTGGTGGGGCTAAGCAAAACACAAGGGGTTGCTAAGCGACAAAGACGAATTAACAGTCAGTGTGAGTTGAGCAGCCAGAGAGTGTGAATCGAGAAGTCAGGGAGATAGTGTTGCTAGTGTGTCGAAAGAATGTGACCCGAGAGAGAGAGAGAGAGAGAGAGTGTTGAATCAGTGGTGACGAGAGTTACAAATTAACTATCTAGTTGTTTTAATTATAATACGTTATTGTGATTAGTTCACGTTAAACAACCATCGTTTCCTCTTTAACCAACATCTGTTTAATCCATTTATTGTAAATAAACTAACTGTAGTAAAGATCCAACAATATAATATAATATAATTATGTATATAGTAGTTACTATACTAACTTGTAAAGTCTTATTTAGTATTCTATGTGTTTTCGAAGCGTGTTTCGTAGATAACGGCTAAAAGTAGACATACGACCAAAGCAGTAGAAACCTTTCAGTCAGAAAGAATTTGTAAAAATTGTCTCTGCAATAGAATTCTAGAATACTCAGTTTCTGCAAATCTACAAATTCATTGTTATTATTAGTTGACAGTATTTTGTGCAAAAAAGACCAAAAATATATTTCACAATATTTTCTTTCTGCTTGTATAATCAAAATATTAAATGGATGGAACAGGTTAGCAGTGTGACCAGGCAAAATGAGCCGTGTTAACTGGTTTCGTGGAACACACGGCTAGAAATTCTGAAATGCGTAACATTTATTGCGAAATATCGCGGTCGAGTGAGAAGGAAAATTTGGAGGAAAAAGACAAAACGAAAGCAATTTACGAATAATTACCTAATTGCTTTACAAGTTAATTGCCATAATGCAGAAGTAATAATAATGGCAGTAACGGTTGGCATTGGTTATTATATGCAGTCACGTTATTGATGATTAATGTATTTGCGTTTTCAGTTATTAATTATTAACCGTAATTAAGTTTGGTACGTATGGTAATCGGGCGAATGCGGTTTAACGCGTTGATGTGGTTACGAGGAAACGAGAATCGAAAAACGTAAACGGATTGAATTTGCAACAAGCGTGCATATATGGAGAACATTTGTGTTTTAATCGTTTTAAATATTCGCAAATTGTTCTACCTTTTGTTGAAACTATTCCTTCAGCGATTCGTATTAAAAGAAATATTCTTTTCCTTTAGTTGTATTATACACTTATTAAGAGAGATTTCTAACTTAGAATTCTAACTCAAATAGTTCTGTTCTATAAATAGTTCTCTAAGCGTAATTTTGTATAATATTTCAATTCTCTGCTTCAGGTGAAACGTTAGAGTTGCGAAAAGATAGCGTAGGTAGCCATTTTATTCTTAATCTTCAAAGTATTGGTTGGCAACTAAGTGATTGTTATTAAAATATAAATTAAAACTAGTATTTTTATTATTATATGAAAAAATTAAATTTCTTATGATAATATTATAATTATATTATTTACAAATTTAGTTATTAAAATATAAATTAAAATTTATATTTTTGTTATTATATGAAAAAATTAAATTCCTTATGATAACATTATAATTATATTATTTATAAATTTAGTTATTAAAATATAAATTAAAATTTATATTTTTGTTATTATGTGAAAAAATTAAATTCCTTATGATAACATTATAATTATATTATTTACAAATTTAATTATTACAATATAAATTAAAATTTATACTTTTGTTTTTATATGAAAAAATTAAATTTTTTATGATAACATTATAATTATTTTATTTACAAATTTAATTTTCAAATATACAGAAACGAATTTCCCGTGTGAAATTCAATTTTCACCCCTGCTACCAAATCTATAGTATTTAATTACATATTTGAAAATATATAAACGATTCTTTCACGCAACACTGATAATTCGTTTATTTCATTCTTACAAAATATGTCATTTTAAATGGTAATTTAATTAATTTTCCAATTGTATGAATTTTTATCATAATATTAATTCTAATTGTAAGAACATTAAATAAAGGAGCACCAAAAGTCCAATATATTTAACCTGTACACTCGGCGTAGGATTCTTTTCGAAACCAATAAGTAGCTGACCAAGACCTTCGGCCCGTTACAATTCACGGATTTCTAAGAGTGCGGACCTTGAGAACCGCTACAGTTAAAATACAAGCTGTCAGAGAGCGCGAAGAAAAGGCACGGTGGAAAATGAGCGAGAGAAGGCATAGTAGAAAGGCATGGAAGAAGGGGCCAAGCAGCAGGCGATTCACGTTAGCCAGGGAAGGGAACTTCGTAGACTTCTCAGTCAGAGAAGCTCCGCGAGCCACGGCACACCTGGTCATCGACGCGTGAACGTGAATGTTGTTGCGCATGTTCCGTGTGTTGCGTTCGTCAGTGACCGGTAAAACGGTGAACAATCGAAGCAAAATCGTGTTTTCGAGGTGCAGTTTCTCTATTAACACGTTGACACGCGAATTTGATATATTTTTTTTCCTACAATATACCGCCATATTCATAATCAATCTGTGGATTTTTATGCATTTGTAGAACAATTCGAAGATAGAAAAATGCATATAATAGAGAAAAACATATAAAACATCGAAAGTATAGTTCCTGTTAGTAACATTTAACAAATAGATTTTGACGTAAATTTATATCTTGCAGAGTAAATAAATTAAAAATTAGAATCTCGATAGAAAAATGTTTTATCTACCAAGTATTATAAAGAGTGCTATACTTTCGACAGTCTATATATTTTATCATATTTTCCGCGTTCTGTGCAATTCTCAACTTTTAAACTTCCTAAAAATATATTAATAAGTGAAACAATCCTCTATCTAGATTCCATTTTTTTTAATCATATTTGAAAAATTATGAACTTGCACGAATATCCCTTGTCTAATCGTAACGTTTCGTTTCTGGGGAATATGCATATCGCGCTTGCGCACTTTTTTCAGATAATCTGGAGTTAGGTTGGGGTTAGGTTATTATTAGCGTTATTGGAAATAGTTTAGTCGATGGCATTTCTCTTATTTTGATCATCCTTAAGAATTTACTAAATTCGAATTCTACTTCTAATAAAACATGGATCAAAAGTGCTAACCTACACTTTCTTTAAGAACGCGATGGGAGACACTGAGCTTGGATAGTGGTTCTGTTCGTTGCATTTACTATTTCCAAAGATTCGTAGAATTTCTCGTTTAGGGATTTTCCTACACCGCGTAACCGATGCAGCAAGATACTTTAAAGTGACTCTTGGTGCGAGTAGCATTGCGAAGGATTTTAATCGCAAGAAGGAGAGTTTGAATTTTGGTATACAGAGTGGAAGTTGGAAGCTTGAGTCGAGTTTCGGTTTGTTTCAGAATTTCCGTGAGTTTGTTGTCTAGGGATTTTCGTTTGGAACATGAACTTCGCAAGATAGTATTTTCACATTATTCTTAGCGCGAATGTATGCCTGGCAAATTATTCAGTTTAGAAATCTGTTGTTTAGGGATTTTCGTCTGGTTGAATTAAAACCCATCTTATGTTTCGCTGGAATTGTAAACATTTCTCACGAATATAAATATCTTGAATTGAAGGTATCTATTGGACTGACAACTAAGTGATTGCGGATTATATCATTAATTGGTATTGACAAAATCCGCAATCCCTTAGTAACTAGACCAAGACCAGTTTTACTTAGATTTGTAAATATATCATTCAGAAAATTTGGATAGTGGGAGCGATATTAGCAATAGTTCTCGATGTGGATGAAATTTTCGAGTTTTTGATCGTCGATATGAGCATTTGAATTTGATAAATGTGGTTGGTTGTGGGTCACGAGAATATTATTTTGGAATTGATTGGAGAGCAATTGTATCTTAATCCACGCAAATGTCTTATATATTCTCTTTTAATTAATCTAGCAGTCATAATTCAAAATTAATTAATTTAACATTAATTCAAAAATAAACAACAAATTTTAATTTAATTTAACAATCGATTTATACAGTTTGCAGTTACTTCACATTACCTAACATCGGAATACTATTCTCCTTACAACCAGTCTGCCGACAACATACAATGTGCACCCAGCGACTGCATTCCAATCTGCTCAGACCTTTAACAGTCCAAGAATATACAGCGTTGTTCAAATATTTCGCTCGCCTATTATTTTCAAATGATTTTCGTTTGCAAGAAAACGGCAGAGAAAAATGTGAGAAATATAAAGAATTGTAAGAATTAAACTTACGCATGCGAGTAGCATTGAAAAGTTGTACCACTCTTGGGCCATAAAATGTACTGAGGATTATTGGGTTGGCAACTAAGTGGTTGCGGATTTTGTCATTAGGTCGTATTGAAAAATCCGCAACCACTTAGTTGCCAACCCAATATTAATATAAAGTGTTCACATTTATCAAAATATTTGATAATTTAATTAAATTGCAAATGGAGGAACAATTGAACGATCTGTAAGTTACTTAATCTTTAAAATATTACAATATTGAGTACTGATATGAAGCTTTTGAGCAATAATTTAGTATAAATAATTATTAAGGAATAGAAAGAAGCTGGTGGCTATTGCAATCTTATTGAGTTGGCAACTAAGTGGTTGCGGATTTGTCAATACTACCTAATGGCAAAATCCGCAACTACTTAGTTGCCAACCCAATATGTTTCATGCGTTTCGTTTCTTAAATCCTAGTTTCTCGCGTGTCTTTCTAAGAATTTGCGATTTCGCCAACTGTCGCTGGATCCTTGACAGTAAATGCAAACCTAAGCTGTAGTTGATAGGTCTTTCGGAAGATTGTAGTTTGTGGTGTAGCAGTTTCTGGTCGCATCCTGCTTCAGGATCGCACTTGCACTTCATCTTGTTTTGTGTCTCGCAAACTAATATATGATACTGTTTGTTGAAGTTAGCCATCGCGAAATTTAGCTGGCTGTTTATACTCGATGGAAGATTCTCGCGGAAACCGGAACATATTGTTTCGCATTCGCTTCGCTCATACGTATCTCTTATCATGAAATCTCACTTTATCATTGATCTTCCGTAAATTGTTTGCTTGTGAGAAAAACAATTATGATTTGCTATAATGATACGTTTTAATGAGATTAGCAATATATTCAACAATGTTAATATATTGATATTAATATATTCTGAATAATATATATCAGTTTATTAGTATTAATAAATTATTATTTTACATTACATTATATATTATATATTAATTATATTAATATATATAATATATCATCTATAATATAATTAATATATTAGTATTGATATATAACTTATATTAATATTAATATATTCTTTCATATATTATATTATTTGGTGTACGAGTAGCAGACAAGCCACGTATTGGGTTGGCAACCAAGTGGTTACGGATTTTGTCATTAGGTGGCATTGACAAAATCCGCAATCACATAGTTGCCAACCCAATAGATTGAAACATAAAGGAAGATGATGTTACATGATGTGGCAGTGAGTCATTTGTTTTTTTCGGTATTGAATATGAATAGTGTGCCAGGATAATGAAACCTGAAAGTATATAAAATGCGCAATTGATCAGGTTATTTTGTAAAACGATCGTACGTAATAAATCGTTGTTAATAAATTGTTTGCTATCATAGTAATAAAGTAAAATAACAGTAATAGTGAACACGATAAGATTTAAACGTTATAAATATATGGTCATTCTAATTCATGTGTACATTCTAATTTAAACAACGATGACGAGGTCAACAATAGCAAGTTGACAGTCTAGTGAACATTGTTAATGAAATGTTGCAAGGAATGTCACAATGTCTAGATACTATTTTATCGTCTATACCTACTCGTATTTTGTGTTACGATGTACATTTAGTCACGTGTTGAATTTTACGAGCAATATGAAATAATATTATTGTTTATTGAAAAACAACTTTGCCTGTCAAGGTTTCTCGTTACGATGCTACGTTTGATTGTTAAAGTTCAATGTATATGAAACAGAAGAAATTCTACGATATAATATTCGATCAATGTTTCTGTATCAAATTACGTTCGACAATACATTGGTATGTATTAACAGCGATCGATAATTGGCATAAAAAAAAAAAATATTTCATTACTCGTTGAATTATTTGATGGTGAATTCCTCATTTGTTTTAATTGGTATTAAATTTCCTTTGAATTTTACAGCAGGGCTATCCACAAAGTATCGTAACGACTATCGATATGAAATATGGTTTATCGCTTTCCACGTACAATCGGCTTCTCTTGCACAACGTTTTATATTTACGACCTTTGTTTATGACGATAAATCGTACATGGATAGTCATGAATTTTTGACAGCTTTGATAAGATGATCGCGATAAAAGCGTATCTATCGTTTCAGAAATAAATATGGGGATGGCTGAGAAATATTTGCGAATACAATTATGTGTCTGCTTTCGAGTTATTCCATTAATATTATAACAACAGGAAACGTCGTATTCACTTTTTATCATAATACTTGATTTTCACAAGTTTATTAATTCATTGGGACCAATAAATAATTTAAAAATCAAACTTTACAAAATTGCAAAAATAAAAAATATTCACACCTTAGAAACGATCAAAATTTCATATTATCTTCGATCAATTTGGTACAAGAGACCATCGACAAACCTAACCTATTTGGTTGGCACCTAAGTGATCGCGAGTTTTGTCATTAGGTGGCACTGACAAAATCCCCTATTACTTAGTTGCCAACCTAATATGTCACAAATTATAAACTTCTAGAATTATTAAAAAAGATTCTTTGAAATTTCCAATCAATTTTTTTTGTATAGTTTATTTTGGTTTTTACAATTTGTCCTGAAGGACATTTGGTAAAGTGTTATATCTCATTGGTAATAAAAAAATAAAATAAAATAAAAATAAATATAGCATGTGGCTACCCCCAGCGGGGTGCCAACTTCGTGTTTCTAAGTTATATCTTTTATGCCCAATCGAATTGACCATTAAATTCCAATTTTTAAAATACTAAGCAAATTCTCAGAAATCTACAATCACAATTCAACATGAAAGGTTACTGAAAAATCTAATCTTAAGTTGAAGTGTCGAATGTAAAATTTTCAAAAAATTCTCATAGATCCTTAGTGCATTCGTAATGAAGATCTGACAGAAATCTTGAATCGATTTGGTATCCAACATCACTGCTGGATTTCGTTTAAAATTCTTCCGTGATCGTCATAAAAATTCGAAAACAGAGCAATCCTGTTCGCTGAAGCGGTGATCTGGAGGATCGATGGCTGGTGCACGTCAAGAGCAACTTATTGAAAACGGTTCGTCGCACCTGACGCCTGCACCGTTGCTGGCCAGGTTTCATCCTGGCGACCGCTTACTCCGAAAACGTAGCTCGTGGGACACAGTGGCCTCGTGTTTCATGGGGAAACGGAACATATTGCCGGATCATCAATCCTGGCTGCACTGGGAATTTTATGTCGTTCCACCGGGATGCTCTTACTTGACGTGTCCTGAGTAGTTTCTTATTTACTTCGTCCGCAATATTTTCTAAAATATTCTGTCTGGAAAATAGTCGTTGACTCTTGTTCGTTTAAAATCTTTGCAAAATGATTCTTCGGAATATCGATCATTGAGCATTTCTCTCTATGGTTTAGAATATTTCTACGATTATTCGAGACTTGGATCAGTGAGGAATGGGATGAAAATATTTCCAAAATTATTTTTCAGAATGTAAATCATTGAGAATTTCCCTCGTTGGTTTGGAATATTTCTACTATGGTATTCTTTGAGACTTGGATCAATGAGAAATGAGAAGAAGATATTTCCAAAATGATTCTTCAGAATATAAATCATTGAGAATTCCTCTTGTTGATTTAGAATATTTCTGCGATGATTTTTCAAGATTTAAATCAGTGAAAAATGAGCAGATATTTTTTCCCATAAATCTAGAATATTTCCAGAATGTCTTTTTGCATTTAGACTAGAGAGTATTTTTAAAGAATTCCTTTTTACAGAAGCAATATAAAGAGATTTTATTATTCCATCTTGGTGGATGTGTGAATACAATGAAACTATGAAACGAGGATTTCCCACTCGACAAAGTAGCCCAGTAGAGTAGATGGTCATGCAAGGACAATCAAATTTTACGATTATAGAGCTGAAAGAAGTAATATACCTTCAAATTGAGGATGACAATCTGAAGTCATAGGTCAACATATCGCATAAAAGTGGTAGGAAAAATATTGCTAGAATCGTTAATTAAATATTCTAGTAAAAATAAATTATTTCAGTTCCTAAAGCTTCTATAAATTATATTACAACCCTTCTTCATCTCATTTTCCATCACATTTAGAATTTATTATTCATAACCAAACTATGTAATACCACAGTATATACAGTAGCGGACAAAAGTTTAAGACGAAATGGAAGAAATAAATAATTGATTTACTTTCCATAAAAAATATAAATACGGTGTTCTACTTTTGGTATTAACTAATTGTACATTTGTTTGTACACTTAGAAAAAAAATTTCATTTTGATATTTTGCTCAATAGCTAAGTTATAAAAAAGGAACGAAATCTGTATAATATTTCGTCGGTCAAAAGTTTAAGACTATACAAAAAATATTAATTTTTGGTTAAAAAATATACACAATTTTTGTTTAAATTCAATATTTTGTTCAATATCCGTTATTTCTTATCCCTTCGGTACATCTTCTTGGCATAGAATCTATTAATTTTTTATATTAATCTACCGTAATATTATTCCAGGCTGTTTCAATCGTAGAGTAAAGTTCATTTAAATTTTTCGGTTTATAACCTTGTACTGTCTTTTTTATGATGCTTCACAAATTCTCGATTGGGTTAATGTCTGGTGATTGCGACGGCCACGGCAGCACGGTGATATTTTCTTCTTGAAAAAACTGTTTCACAACCCGAGCCGTGTGCTTCGGATCATTATCATTTTGAAAAATAAAATCATCACTCATATTGTTGCGTGCAAAAGGTAACATTGTGTTCTTGAGTATGTCCTTGTATTGAAAACGGTCCATAATTCCATTGATACGACATATCGGACCAGGGCCGCTTCGAGAAAAACACGCCCACACCATAACGTTGCCACCACCATGTTTAAGAGTTTTTAAAACGCACTGTGTTTTCAAACTTTCGCCAATTCGACGTCTAACGTACCGTATCCCGTCAGAACAGACGCGATTGAATTTCGATTCGTCAGAAAACAATACCTTTTGCCAATCTTCACTTGTCCAATGCTTATGAGCTTTAGCAAATGCAAGTCGTCTTTTTCGATTCCTAGAACTCAGCAGTGGTTTCTTTTGGGGTTTTCGTCCTCTTAAGTTAAAGTCTTCTAATCTTCTCCTAACAGTTCTAGCACTAATTTGTGTATCGTTTTCATAGTTTATCTCCGCAGCAATATTATTTGCACTACGAAAACGATCCTTTTCGCTCAATCGATGAATCCGGCGATCCATTTTCGGTGTTGTTTTCCGTGGTCTTCCGTTTTTCGGTTGATCGCAATACATGCCTGTCTTTAAACATTTATACCAAGCTTGTTTACAAGCTGTTTCTGACCTGTTCACTATATTTGCTATTTCGGTGAAGGTTTTACTTTGCTTTCGCAGCCTTACGATTTGTTCCCTTTCGTTTTCAAGTAAATTCTTTGATTTACCCATAGTCTGTTCCTACCTAAATGAATTTTAAGCAATAAAAGGTACACTAAACAATGATTTTGACATTCCAGAATCAAAATGTTCAAAAACTGTACTCGTACTCACGTTTTACACAGATCGTCTTAAACTAATGTCCACTGTTTCCAAGTGCTAGGCGGTAACTAACTGTTGTAACTCCTACATTGTTTGTATTTAACAACTGACTGTCTGAGGTTACGAAGGTCAAACATACAGCTACGTTATTCCAAAGAGACAAACCGAATAGAAGAACAATATGCGTATAAGATGTTTGTAATCCGGTTTACAAATCATCGTCTTAAACTTTTGTCCGCTACTGTAGTTAAAACGAGTACCATGCACCACACATTAATTCTACTTAAATAACTCAAATAATTCCCATTTTCTCCAAAAATAATTCAACTATTTTTCATTTCCACTATATCTACAATTCACTATCCATAACCAAATTGTGTAATGTTACAGTATAAATTGGCTAAAACTAACACTGTGAATCGGATATAAAATGTTCACGCACATACTCATATTCTCCAATTTTTTCCAAAATAATCCAACCACTCCAATTCCATCACAGTAATTACTAGTTATATTTATATATTTTTTTATATTTATTTATATTACTATTAGTTATATATATTATTATAGTTATATATATATATCTATCTATAACAATAATAATAAGTTATATATATAACTATAATAATATATATAACTAATAGTAATATACATATATTAATATAATAACTATATAATAACTATAATAATATATGTGTGTATGCATGTATTCCAATTCCATCACAGTAATTACTAGTTCTTACCTTTTTTTATATTTATTTATATTACTATTAATTATATATATTATATATATATATATATAAATATATATATATATATATATATATATTACTAAATTAAATTAGTACTTAATTAAATTTAACTCTTGCTTTGTACCTCCAAACAAGTTTTTTCCGCTAAACCTACCAAGATTCTATTTTTTATTGGATTGGCAACTAAGTGATTGCAGGTTTTTTCAATACCACCTAATGACGAAATCCGCAATCACTTAGTTGCCAAGTTTGCGAGTCGACGCGACATCACGTGTATAACGTTCGCGTTTTTTTCATGTCTTCGTATTATGCAAATGTACGGAGGAACGTTGCAGCCAGACAAGTGGTTAATAATACGTCTGTTGATAATGAGCCATGTTAGGTTTCCGTTCACTTAGCTGGCACGCTGGCCAACATTAAGGACTTTCAGTCGAGGACAAGCTCGATAGATTCGGTGTTTATTCGACAGAAAGTTGTCACGACTGATCCTAACCTTGCGTAGTATGACTTGATTATGGATCAGTGCCAATTGTGATGGCAAAAACAAAGAAATTCGGAAATAATTGTGTAGTGGTTGATTATACAGTGAAGTGGAAGTTGAAGTGGAATTGGTATTTAATTTGGAAAGTTGGATCATATTTCCAATCGAAGCTCGTTTTCAATTTTGCAATTTCCTGTTTCATGTGAATTTGATAGGAATAATACGAATTTGCTGATGAGATGTATTTAATTAATTACCTTTCTTCATGGTTATTAAAGTCTTCATAATTCGTGATTATTAATTTAATTCTGATAATTCGTTCTGCTTTTATCATTTACGTAGCATTTCGTGAAATTAGATGTCTCAATGCAAAACACGAATTTCGTCTATAAAATTGTGGCTACCAAAGTTTTCTATAAAAAAAAAAGGGAAAAAAGAAAAAAACCTTTGTTTGAAAAATCTCTAGAATCAATTTACAATTTACAAGGTTTAAGTACAAGTTTAGGTACAATTTACATTCTACTGGAGTCTCTATTATGCACAAAATTCATCAGCTGTTGCCTTAACATTGGAAAAAAACTAGAAACTTACAACTTGCAGAAAGTTGCAAAATGACTATGAGTTACAAGCTCTGCAAAATGCTTGTTTGTCGTGTATCAAACTTTGAAAAAACTAACAAGTTATTACTTGGAATAAGTTGTAAAATATTCCTTATTATAAAGCTGAATATATCTTTATCGACAGAGCAATGTTTCTAGAACAAGTCAAGGCTAAAAAGTTGATTTTCAATTTTCAATCCACCAATTTTGATATTATGAGACTTTCTTTTTATCTAATACCGTTGTTGACTAATTTCACTAATAATATTAATTTTATTTGGCTCTGTGTTTCATTTCAATGATATCAAATTTTCCTAATCACATAAAAGTATTGCCAAATGATACAAAATTTATTATAGTGGGATTTTCAATTTTCAATCCACCAATTTTAATATTATGAGACTTTTTTTTTATTAAATACCGTTGTTGACTAATTTCACTAATAATATTAATTTTATCTGATTCTGTGTTTCATTTCAATGATATCAAATTTTCCTAACCATATAAAAGTATTACCAAATGATACAAAATTTATTATAGTCGGATTCAATTAATTACATAATTGCAATAATAAATACAGAAGTGCACAAACAATTTTTCTACCCACTCTAACTACACGGTGCTATTAAAATGATTGTACGTTCGTCATCGTGCACGATGAGTGTTCGTGGTCACGGAGGAAACATATGGAGACAGAAGTTATTCGAGGGGCACAGCTGACTTGACTACAAATATCGTGGCTGGTGTTGCAGAAACTCGATATGAACGGTGCCGCTCGCCCTTGTGCCAATAAACTGTATTGCAGCCCGTATCTCGCCGCTAGAGCCATTAGCTTGTCGAATCCTAATGCCGATTGCGATTATTACGATCTGCCAATCGCCTATTTCAAATGCGACTCGCGATCTTTAACGTTTTACGTTTCCGGTCTCTGGTTATCTCGTTCAGAATTTTCCTCCGTTTGTGCATTTGATCTACGATGGAGAACTTAGTGGAGTCAAATTTAAGTGCGTCTATGAGACGTGAAATTTTTCGAAGAGGGAAAATATAGGAAGGTCATTGGTTTACAGTAGATTTCTAAAATTGGTGTCTACAGAGTATGAATTAATTCGTCACTGGAATTGTTAATATTTTGCACGTGGTCGTTTATTTATTTAGGATTGTAAGAAATGTGGATCTTTGGTGCCGAAATAATGTTGAAGGAACATTGAATATACACTGAGGTGTAATATTAAAATAATAATATATTTATTACAAGAAGGATTTCTCACATATTTTTCGATTCACACTTACACGCGTCTCCGCACTTTCTCTACACTCGACAGCTAACCGACCCTTCCAGATGCTTCTTAACGACTGCCAATCGTCCTTTGTTTCAACTCAGACCAGGACGCGCTCTGACGCTTACACACACATTCACATGTACAGTGTAACTGTATCATCTTCCTAACAAGGATTTTTCAGTATCTGTCGCTAATCTTCTATAATAACACGTCTTATCTGTTTCCTCATCTCCGAAAACATTCATTTTATCGATCTGACGGTCTCGAAGCTCGTATCTCCCAACAGTGAAATTAGCCACGTCACATTTAACGCGTTGACTTTCACGGGAATTTTATATATTGGGTTGGCAACTTCGTCAATAGGTGGTGTTGACAAAATCCGCAATCAGTAGTTGCCAACCCAATATATATAAAATTCCTAATCCTCTACAGTCTGTTGCATTGGCAAGTAAGTGATTACAGATTTTGTTAATAGGTGGTATATTTTGTCGTAATGGGTTGAAATATACTACATGATAACAGTTTATTTTTGCAAAATATTATGTATATATATATTTGCGCGCTATTTCTTCGAGAGTGTTATCTGACTCACATATATTGTAACAAATTTAATTCATGCTGTTTATCTTATTTTAAAGACACTTGCGGCTAAGAAATACCATTTGGTTACAATTTTTTTAATTACATCCTTCTTCGTCCAATCTTCTCACTCATCCTTGTGTACTTTACTCCTCATGCTACTCTTAATCTAGTTACTGCACACTAATTGTCTACGTTACAAGTCGCTGCTACTTTAAGACTATTATATCCATCAACAACCTTGTTGCTAATTGTCTGCTTGTTGCACCTTTTAATCTCTGGTATCTTCTCTGTCGTTTCTTTCTTTACCTTTTTAATCCCATCTTCCTTAACCATTCCTTCACCAGTTCTGATCTTCTATCTCTTAGAATAATTCTCTACGCTTGTGTTTAGTCTGCCTACTCCTGTGCAGTCTGTTGTATTGGGTTGGCAACTAAATGATTGTGGATTTTACCAATACTACTTAATGACAAAATCCACAATCACTTAGTTGCCAATACAACAGACTGTACAGGAGTACTGACTACTACAAATGAATAAAAAAATACCACCTAATGACAAGATCTGAAATCACTTAGTTGTCAATACAACAGACTGTGCAGGAGTACTGACTACTAGAAATGTAGTGTAACTGACGTTGTAAAAATGTAATCCATGAGGTTTATCTTGTTCGAATCATGTTAAAGGATCTAGTAACGTGGGTCACTGAGCCATCGCGGCAGTCAACGTGTTAGAAAATCTTTCTCAAATGAATCTCAGTTAGTCAGATGAATTCACCTCGAAAATGTCGATCGGTGTTTCCGCTCGCTTTAGAATGACGCCGAGTGTTTGCACGAGGTGAGCAACGGAAATGGCGAGGCTGTGCAAGTGAACATAAACGCTGTGTTTCGTGTTGCACCACATTTCTCACGCATCTGGCCAGAATCCCGTTTGGATTACGTCGTAGGAGGTGGAACGCGCAGCAACCAAGAAAGGGGTTGGGCTGGTCTTTTCACAGGAAATTGTGGTTCTGTGAATGCCGTTTGGATTACTCAAGAGCGTCCAACCGATGCCTGATTTCGGGAATCAGCACCAGGCAGCCCCGGATCCTCGCATCATCCTCGTTTGAGAACATCTCAGGCATGAAGGAGCGCGAGATGAAACTCTTTGGCTGCCGATGGTCCTTTTGGAATTTCGCGACTAATCTCGCAGGTTCGTCATCCGGATATTATTGAACAAACGAACATCACACAGCAGATACTATTCGTCTTTTGTCTCTCTCTGTCTTTTATTTGCCTTCGCGCGTTTTCTTCCCTGATCATAGACTAATGCTGAAATCGGGTGTAAGTTACGAAACCACTGCGGGACCCGCATTCTCAAGTCTCCGTAGAAACATTTTTATTGCCAGAACTTTCTAATTTTAACTTTGAAATGGCTAGTTTCTTGGTAAATGGAACTATGGCTGTGTAAGATTTTTTTTTTTTTTTTTTATTTTATTTTTGTTATTGTAAGAAATGTGGATCTTTGGTGCCGAAATAATGTTGAAGGAACACTGAATATACACTGGGGTGTAATATTAGAATAATATTATATTTATTACAAGAAGGATTCCTCACTTATTCTTTGATTCACACTTGCACGTGTCTCCGCACTTTCTCTACACTCGACAGCTAACCGGCCCTTCTGGATGCTTCTTAACAACTGCCAATCGTCCTTTGTCTCAACTCAGGCCTGGACGCGCTCTGACGCTACACACACATTCACATGTACAGTGTAACTGTATCTTCTTCCTAACAGTTATTTTACAATTTGTCCTTATGGACATTTGGTAAAGTATTATATCTTATTGGTGAAGAAAAAAAATAAAATAAAAATAAATATAACATGTGGGTGGCTACCCCCAGCGGGGTGCCAGCTTCGTTTTTTCTAAGTTATATCTTTTATGGGCTGTGTAAGATGTACAAGATATACTTGAAGGTGTTTGGTGAATTGGTGGATGCTTTTGTAAAATAACAAGACCGAGTCGATGGAGATGACGCGGAGGTAATTGTCCATCGTTTGCCTGGTTTTAGCTTCGGATGATGTTTCGTAAATGCGCAGCGATTGGGAAACTCCGTTTTGTTCTTCCAGTGTTGAACTTATCGTTTCGTTATCGTTGATTCCCGCTCGTAGATGGAATTGTCTCGTTTAAAAATAGCTGGTATTTCGATTGTACATAATATTGATCCTTCGTACTTCTGTCTTCTTTGGCTTTATTTTTCAATGAAGCATTTTTCTTCGTTTCATCTTTGTAGTATGAAATTAAGTATCGTCAAATGATACGAAATTTAAGGCACATCTAATTAATTAGTAGATACGTAAATGTTATAGTAAATATAGTGTTAAGGTTATTCGGTGTATATGGAATTAAAGAAACGCGTGGGTAAATTGTAAGGTATTGTGAGTATATATATATATTGTGAATATTAAAGCACAAAGTGTGGAATACAATGTAAGCTGGTGCAGATCCTCACGCTAGTGTCACGTAATTTCAAATGGTAATCAAAGATTCAGTAAAAAAATTGGGTTTATTAGTAACAGTTATGTTTTTTACTACAAGAAATCACAAGAAGAACTGTGTGGACCCGTCTCGTACCATCAAGGAGGAAAGCTCGGTGTGGGTGTGCCCTTTTGAACTTAGAACGCGGATTCGTCGTCCACACTTTTCGGTAGAAAAGCGAGGGTAATGATCCGCGGTGCCCATTGGTTAATAAATGAAACTGTAAAGACAAAGAGGAGCCGATGCGGCTCGTGGGCATCCTTGTTCATAAGAAAGGCCTATTATCTCTCCAGACACCCGCTTTCTCCGTAAACCGAAAATGTTTATGCGAAGAGAAAGGAAACTGAACAGATTCGGTTTAGGGTATCCCCTTAGCCTTGTGGCGGGTCAGTGTGACAATGTTTAGGTCTTGGCGCCATGACCATGGGGAACCTCGCAAGGACCATCGCATCTGGCGTAACACACGACAGACAAAAATTCGATCCGTGACACTAGCGATGTTACCCTGAGACTAATAGAACCCCGAAACCAACGTCGCACGTGTACCGCTTATGGTCTGTCATCGACGCATTCTTTTGTCTATGCGCTATCGATGACCTCAGCGCTTGAGAAAACCGAAGACCAGATGTAGAGTTTTCTTAGAAGTTTTTTTTTTTTTTATTTTATTTTGGTTATTTTACAATTTGTCCTTATGGACATTTGGTAAAGTGTTATATCTTATTGGTGAAGAAAAAAAATAAAATAAAATAAAAATAAATATAGCATGTGGGTGGCTACCCCCAGCTGGGTGCCAGCTTCGTTTTTTTCTAAGTTATATCTTTTATGTTCTTAGAAGTGGCGATCACTTCAACATATAGTAATGCACCTATAGTTGTAGCTACGATAGGTTTATTAAATTTAAAGATACGTGGAACCTCTATCTCAGTAAACGTGAACCAGAATCCACGACGACTAATCATCGACTAATGCTGAAACAGCGAGAAGACAGGGGAAATCAGATGAAAATGACGAAACCACTGCGGGACCCGCATTCTCGAGTCTCCACAGAAACCTTCTCATTGTCGGAACTTTTTAAATTTACATCGCTCATGATCCTCGTCAATAGCAAATTACATAGCCGGAAGCGCGCTCATCTGGCTACCTTCTTTTACCAACGAGCAAAGATTTCGCCAAAATTGGACACGCGCCGTTCTACGTTGCAATCTGCTGATTGTAAATTCGACCGTGAAACGTCTTCACCGGGTGTTAGGAAACGTCGAATGGAGTTTTCGTATCGATATCGAAGGAATCGACGAACGAAACGAGGCCATTGTTGATTCGACCCAGTTTCCCCTAGAAATTTTCTAGTTTCTCGCGGCGA
The DNA here is from genome assembly GCF_905332965.1 of Bombus pascuorum. NCBI lineage: Eukaryota > Metazoa > Arthropoda > Insecta > Hymenoptera > Apidae > Bombus > Bombus pascuorum. The sequence continues at coordinate 1,070,283 of NC_083504.1, forward strand.
TTCGTTTGCGTTGGGGAATTTTTGTAGAAATTGAAACGAAGAAATTACTATAATCTGAGATGCAATTGATATACGTGTCAGCTTCAAAATGGATGTTGTGTTTAAAATTAATCACCAGAGTAAGTGGTATTGCGCTCCTTTGACGACAGACCAAAAACTATTGGGCTGGCAACTAAGTGATTGCGGATTTTATCAATACCACCTAATGGTAAAATCCGCAATCACTTAGTTGCCAACATAATAGATGATACAGTGATAGTGTTTTATTTTTTGTCTAAAATACGTACCTGAAGAAGCTGCTTTAATATTTTTCCACATATTTGTTGTCTCTTATTAACTAAAAGGATTTATTATTATTTTAAATAAAACATAGAGAAACATTTATTTTGCTGCGCAAATTAAAAGCTTTTAAATAAGTATAGCTTGCAGTAAAATAATAATTTCTACTGCAGATATTTCCATCAATACAAGCAAATAAACAGCAACTAAATATAAATTTGTTGCATTCGTATTTCATCTTGAATATTTTCGAATTTTCGAGTTGCTGTATTTGATCATCTGTCGGGTTGGAAACTAAGTGATTGCGGATTTTGCCATTAGATTGTATTGACAAGATCCGCAATCATTTAGTTGCCAACCTAATAGATGACCAAATTTGGCAACTCGAAAAATGTCGCTGTTGTAGACATCTAACTGTGAAACGCAATAAAAACCTTCATTATTTGCTTAATTGTTTGTTTCACACTTTACCGACCGATTAATCGGTTTTTGTTACCGATGCTTACCGACCATAGCCTATTAATCGGCTTTTTGTCGCCGTCAGTTTTTCTCATTATTTGAGCTGTAATTTGTTATTTAGTACTAAGGTACCTTGCCCAGTTGCGTCAGTTACGTTGATTTGTAAGCTCCCACAGTTTTACCAATTTGAAAAACTTATCGTTCACGATGAATGAAAAGAATGGTATCGGAGAGTCTAAACCGAAGCAGAGCTAGCGCCAGGGAGAATCTGCGCATGAGATGCCGGTCGGACGTGCGTATGCTGTTGAATCGCTAGCGGTCGGTAAAGTGTTAATTATTTGAAGTGGCGAATTGTGAATCTCACTTTTTGCGATTTCGATAACATTCGGTCATCAGGTTTGCGCATAGCGTTTGTAGGTACTATAGTTGCTTGTTTTTCGATTGATCTGCGATGAAGTAACAGCCCATTACGATTTAAAGGTTATCCATTGTATCAGTAATCATCAGCTGCTAAGTGAATTCATTGATCTCGCGACTATTGTGTACGAACGTTTGTTTCATCGTAGTTGGGCAACAACGTTACCGCGAACTGGCTCAATTGTATCATTGCTCTTGATGATGGAACGTGCTTGTCATCTGTTCAGATGCACCTCATCGCTGCTAGGTATCCTGCTGCGATTTCCATCTCGATTTCCTTCGATTTCGCGCGAATTGTTTCTATTTCTTGTGTATAGGGCGTCTCGGTTATATTGGCTTGGCAACTAAGTGATTGCGGATTTTGCCAATACAACCTAATGACAAAATCCGCAACCACTTAGTTGCCAACCTAATATATCTTCTTCGGTTGATTGCAGAAAGTATAGTATTTTGTATGTAATTTGAGTGATGTCGAAGGACGAATAGTTTTCAAAGAATATTTTTCTTATATCATTTTTCTGAGTCTCTTCGAACGTCGTTGATGTTTTTTCCTTGCGTGTCGCAGCTGACATTAAGATGCAAAATTATACGATCTCGAAATAATTTTCAAAAATAACAAAGAATCTTTTGTGGCGTATAATTTCATTGCAAAATTTTCATTTATAAAACACGCGCACAAGCAATGGCAACATTCTAAATTTGGCTAATGCTTTGGACGAATTTCTGTATAAATATGACAACATTCTACGTGAGTTTTAGATTAAGTATGAAATTAAAAGTACTTAGAATTGTTTACAACATTCCTTCAATGACGTGATATCTTTTTAACTAGCCTTTTCCAATATACTGAAGTTCGGAAAAAATCAAAGTCATCGACCAATTTGTGAAGTATTAGATTGGCAACTAAGCGATTGCTGCTTTTATCAATGCCACTTAATGGCAAAATCCGCAATTACTTAGTTGCCAACCCAATATTACCAAAACTTATCTTCAAAGTCAGATGACACGATAATATTTGTCAACTCAAAATTACTTCGAGAGTTAATGTTCTTATTATCATTGGTATTAATAAATAGAGTATTAAGAGTTATACGTTATGGCGTAATATATTTCAATCTATTGCAGTTTTCAGGACAAACTACCAGAAATTCACGCATTGACCTTCTCATGTTGAAATTTAATATCCCTAGAATAGGGCGTTCTTTGTACATTGATCACGTGATCCTTCATCCTACTCGCATAATTTCCCACTTTCCTTCTCGATCCTCTAATTTCCTCTAATCTGTTCCAGTTTAACCGTTCACGCGTATCATCACTCAGCCAGATTCATTCAAAAGTTAAATAAACTCGTTTACAGAATTTTATCTTAGCCGTGTACGTTTTGGTAACATTTATCCCGAACATAACCAAATTTATTCCCTTTGTTTTCCTTCCTGGGTCTGATGTGATTTCAGGCCAACAGCCAGTCGCGTTCTTCTTTCACTCTGTTTCTCCTCCCTTCTATCTCTTTTATCTCGTTTCTCGCTATCCTTTTCTCATTCCAACCAATCGTCTCGTCGTCAACGTGCCATTGATCGAGAGAGACCGGAGTAATATCCGTTTGAGGAATCAGCACGGAAACTCCGCCAGTATCTCTGCTTCCGGTGCAGACGTTCGATACCCTTTGATCGCGCATTCTTTTTGCCTCGCCATCTGTTTATTTATTAACCGAACGGATGAAGGCTCTTCGCTCGGTGTCATATCTCCTTTCCAACTTCCTCTTTCGCATCCAAGCAAATAGGAAGCGAGAGAATGTGTTTTCGTGTGCTTCGATGAAACGTTACACGTGTAACGCGTGCGTGCGCGTTAGTAGACTGCGCTTGTGGTTAGGTTAGGTTGCTTCGATTGAATTTGAAATTGAAAAGTGATTTATGTTTTTTTCGGAGATGTTTGAAGGCAAAGAGTTGGCCGACGTAGTACTGTGTGCCTGTCCGCGTAGCGTTGTGTGTTTGTGAAATATCTAGAGTTCATGGATTTTAGTTTTAGATCTTTGAAAGCTGTTTAACCCTTTACACTGCTATGTAGAGTGTGACTTGACATCAGTTTTTATCTCAGGAGCTCCTTTGTCGAGTCCCACTCGACATTCTTTCATGTCCCACTTTTTTTGTGATTGCATCCTGGAAATTGTTTCAAAATATATCATACACTTAAAAATTAGAAAATACAACAATAGTGTGAATAAAACTGGCATTTAAGTGAATTTCTTTCTCCTTTTATTTATTTAAATTGTCTTATTTTTTGGTTAAAGTAGATTTCAAATAAAATGCTTAAAAGCGTTGACAGCTGCTGGTAACGAAATTGAAATAAAATTCGCAGTGTAGAGGGTTAAAGGAAGAAAATCGTAAAAAGATGCGATTTTTCAGGCAGTTCTATTACGTTTTCCAAGAAATCCTGTAAATACAGCAAATTAAATTTAAAAGATACTGTTTGCCACGCTATTACCTTTCTCTGCTTTTCAATGTATTCGATTGATCGCTGTAGCTTCTGAACAGTTATCATCTCAGTATATTATAGTTTTTTAATGCCGAGAAAAAATGTTGAAAAATTGTTTATTTAAAATGCTGGAACAGGTGATAAGAATACATCGTACGTATTTTAGTGGATCTGTGAAAGCGAAATAATAGTGAAATTAGGAAGGCTGGCATTTTTATTCGAACGTAAATACTAGCTAATTCACGAGGACAATTACGAACCTGTCCCTGGGTCAGTCGTAACCCACCACCCATTAACGTGGATAATTTCATTACTGCTGGCTGCACGATCTACAATTATGAGCCGGTCTTTTGCTTTCGTGCGCGATTTCATAGTCGTTGTTAAATACATTGGCGTAGTTCTCGTATTCTCTCTGGTGCGATTTAAATCGAAAAGAAATGAACAATTGCTATTGGCTGGTTATCGAGCATGTTACGTGGAATTATGTAACGTGTGAAACGTATCAGAAAATGTAAATGTATATGTTTCTATCTATAGTTATAATTAGCTGGCACAAGGTGCACGGATATGGATTTTACGTGTTTCGTTCCACTTACGAAATATGGTTCCAAAGTTACAAAATTACGATATTGTAAAATTACAATATTACAAAATGTGAACGTAGAAAAGTACGTTGTTCGAGGTATACATTTGTCGTTTTCATCGAACGTTCTCTTCTGTTGAGTAGTCGAACGATGTATGTGAAAAGCGTTTAATAACGTAAAATGTGAATTGCAAGCTCGAGGGGAGCTTGTCCCTAGAATTGAGGTTAGGTTTCGTCGAATTGCAAATGTTTCGTTTCTTTGATATATTTAAACAAATACTAGTGCAAATTCTACTAATTAATCGTGCAATCTTTTTACCCATTTTAGAAATAAAGAATTAAAGAATTATTTAAATTAATTAATCATTTAAATTAAAGAATTATTTAAAAAAATAAAGATGTTACGATTTCAACTAGAATATACCCCTTTTTTTCTTCACGATTATCAAAATTTAGAGCTTCTCCAGAGCTTTATGAAATAAAAAGGATTACTTTTGATTTGATATTTCATGAACGACGAACGAGATGAAGCTCTGAATATTCCGCAAGCCTGTTCGCTCCTTTCTCAGTTTTTCAGATGTCTGGCGAAGATATCCACCGTTACATCCGCCTTCGCTCGTATTTACAACACCGTATACGAGCGTGTGTTGCTATTTCATGTGTGCGTTATTCGCGACACGTTCAACGGGGAGCGGCATCACGAATCACGCCAGCTTCCTTATTCAATATCCGAGTTCGACGACGCTGATGTCGCGTGATAGGCGTTCCTTATTCGCTTCAAGAACTTCCTGGACACGGATATCTATCTAACACAGTAGCATGCAAAAGTTTTACCAGCTACTGAATAAAATTGTTTTGTTTCACAAATGAATTTAAGAATATTTGATAATACTTTATTATTAATATTATTATTTAGTTTGAGAATTAGCAATTATTTGAAGAAATATATCGATCTCTTTGCAACAATTAATTTTTTTCAGCTTTCTTTTTAACGATAATTCTAAAAGAAAAATGCTGCTGAATAAATTTGTTAATAAGTCAATTTGTGTTTATTACGCTCTTCTCTTATTCAAATATTCCTACGTATTCTGTAAGATTTTGGCTGCTTAATTTTGAAATATCTCGTTTTAATTCGTATAATACTAAGCATTGAATAAAAAGAAGAGATATGATGAAATTTTGTAATATTTCATTTTACAATCATTCGTATCACACGAAATACGTATTAAAAAATATAATGAAATACCATGGAAGCAATATAAGAGAATTGTAGATCTTAATCGTCAAAATAAATGTATAGCAACACTTACATTACACTTGGAATTGATATCAAAATAGTTTCAGATTTATTTAATATGAGATTTACAAGATATTCGTGGATACACATTTGCACGCGTCTCAGCTCTCTCTTTGTCCCGACATCTTCTATCGGCTTGGCAACAAAGTGATTGCGGATTTTGTCAATATCACCTAACGACAAAATAACTTAGTTGTCAACCCAATATACCAAACTACCAACGGAATAGTTGCATTCGTCTGTTTTACGAGACGCTGTGCACACACATATTGCTACACACTCATACCCATATATGTGTGTGACTATTACGCGGCTAACCTAGTGTAGCACAAAAAATCACACATATCTCAATAATAACTTTAGAATTTGAGATTTTTCATATAAACAAAGACAAATAAAGTTTCTGTGGCGGACTAATTTATTTAATTTAACGACGACGTCGCGTGACATTCGAAAACATGATGATTTTCGTTTTGAAGCTGCATGACTTTCGAGTTTTCGAAACTGGCTTGTATCTTCCGTTGACGCTGCCAGTCTTGCAGCAGCAGGATTCTATTATACGGGCAAAATGAATAGAGTCAAAAATGTTTTGTGTGTCGGAGTGGTAGTAGTAAGTCACTGGTTAGAGGAGTCGTACGTACTCCCATGTAAGTTCAAGAGATATATGGTCTCCAAAGTACTGATTTGTCTGCAATGAAAATGACGATGATGTACTAATTGGAGCAAATTCCGGATGAAATTCTACCGACAGAACGAAGAAGTAGAGAAGTAGAACTATATTAGAATACTCGACGAATGAATTTTTAATGTGCGGCGGACTAGGTCCGTGATAGTTATTGTAGTTGGCTGTAGATGTCGCTGCCTATTGTATTATTTACTTCCTAATTATTGTGGAAAAAAAATGCGGACACTGGGATTCGAACGTGAGTCCCGAGCGTTCGTAACCAAAGGCGCTACTGCGCTATCGTCGTCCGCTGCTAGTTAATGTCTAGTGGCGGTATTTGTTGTAGAGTGCCGCCACATTTCTAACACAATGAAACGAAATGTTAGATTGGCAACTAAGTAATTGCGGATTTTTTCATTAAATGATATTGATAATATCTACAATAGACACAGCGACAGGAACCAACTTTGCCCCGACTTTTCAAATATTTCTTTTTAAGATTCATAACTGTTGAGAATTGTGGATCTTAATCACCGAAATAAATGCATAGCAACATTTATATTACACTTAGAATTGATGGCAAAATAGCTTCAAATTTATTTAATATGTGATTTACAAGATATTTGTGGATACACATTTGCACGCGTCTCAGCACTCTATCTCATCATCTTCTATGCAACACTGCCAATGGAGCCGTTGTATTCATCTGTTTTGCGAGACGCTGTGCACGCATATACTGCCACACACTCATACCCATATATGTGTGTGACTATTACGCGGCTAACCTAGTGTAGCACACAAAATTACACATATCTCAATAATAACCACCCAATAATAATATGGTCTACTACTAGACTAGAACTAACTACTAAAACTAACAAAAATTGGATCGTGCAATTCCAAATCCATGAATTAAAAACATATGAAATGTACAACCATCGTCGAAACGTAAAAAAGAAGCACATCCAATCTTGTTCCTCTAATACTGTCTTTCTTCTTCTAATTGCAAATCAGAAAAGAGGTACGACTCGTTCCACTTATCTGAGGACCATGTTTCACAGAAATATTCTGTGCAAAGGCACGGTAAATGGAACGTGGCCGGTGAAAATTGTTTCATCGTGTAAACGACCTTCTTCGTTCCTAGTTTCTTTCAATTTTTACACAGCCCGAATAAAAGGGACTGCGTGTAATGCAAGCACACGGAACGATTTTGGTAACTGGCTCGACCTTAATGATAATTAACCGCATGTATGCTGGTCGAATATCGACAGCTGCCATATTCGCTGCACTAACTTCCTACTGACGTAGCAATCGAATAACGCACCATATGAAACGTCTGGTAACGGATGTCGATTGTTTCGAGCGCTCATTGTTCCAGTGTAAGTCAGACGAATCAAGAAGCTTTCGATACTTTGGATATAAAAAATAACTGATCGTTGCGAAGAGGAGATACGAGCCTCTCAGAAGCTGTTAAGTTGGCAATTAAGCTGTTGCGGATTTTGTCAACCCCACCTATTGACAAAATCCGCATTCACTTAATTTCTAACCCAATAAATCAATTAACTCCACTTTTCAAATTCGTTTCAAACTTCACCAATATAATCGTTACAATGCTGTATCGTTATAGCAACGATGAAATTTTTTTAAATATTTCATGCAACACAGAGCTTGCATAAATCGTGGAATATTTTCGCGAACCACGGTATATTGAAACTTTATAGTGGAACTGTGTAAATGTATGTCACAGCTTATCTACGTTTTTCGCGAAAATAACAAATAATACGTTATACACCTTGAAGGTTATAAATGTTTATCATTACTAGTATCCGCGGTTTTAGTGCAAACATGTGCCACGTTAGTCATAGATAAATGCGTTGTTATGACATTCACTTGAAATGAATTTCAGCGATGAACTATGACAGCAATCTTAGACTTCCTCCACGATAATTACTTCTATCAATCTTTCAGTCTTCTAATAAAAACACGTAACATGTTGTAACTACCAGAGATAAATGTATCACTACGTAAGCAGCCTGAAAAAGTCAGATAAACGGCCTTCCGCTACTTAATCACAAATGTAATATTATTTGTTGGACTATATTTTTCATCAAACGACTTTTCCTCCTTACCGACGCGCTCTTCCATCAGAAAATATCTTCAACTGCATTACCGCGTTAAATGACGCTACTTATTGTGTTGGCAACTAAGAGATTGTCAACGTGAAAATGTCAAAATGTCAGAGTGTACGTGTGTGTCATAAAAAATGTCACAATATCTCGCAGCCTAGCCAGAGGGGAAATTTCCAACGATGTTTTTTTCCTCTCTTTTTTCCGATCCATTTCGGTTCGATCCTGTGTTCCCGGAGGCGGAAGCGGCTTCACACGGTCCGCACAGTCAATAGCGCGGTTCAATTTTTGAAGTGTACACATAATATATGGAGATACGTAGGTAGCTGCCAATTTACCGGGGGTCTGGATCTGCGATCCCTTCGTTCTCCACTGTGAGGTTACTTCGACCAACGCGATGCGCGGTCCGGAAAAGAGCAACGTCGCACAGCGCGGCATTTGAACGAGGACGTGGGACGAAAATCAAAATTCGCTGGCTACGTTCGCAGAACGTTTAAGAATTTTAAATACAATTTAATATAATTAATAATGCGTTATTATTAAATAGATACTTTTACCTATATATATACAATATAAATAAATTTGTTCAAAACCTTTAAAAGCAAATACTATTGTGTTATACAATACAAACCTCCAATAAATACAGTATAATACAAATATATTCTACTTATAAATAATTTCATTTATATATATAAATCTATTTATGAACTTTAAATTCCTTAATTTTTGTTATTTTTATATGAAAAAATTATATTACCTATAACATTATCGTTCATATAATATTTGTTTTTTTTAAATTTAACCCACTCAACAAAACTATTTATTTATATATATGTAATTAAATATAAATACACACCTCACCTTGTTATTCATATAAAATAAAAATTTAAAATACAATTTAATATAATTAATAATGCATTCTATTGCCAATGTAACGTTATACAATACAAACCTCCAATAAATACAGTATAATACAAATATATTTTACTTATAAATAATTTCATTTATATATATAAATCTATTTATGAACTTTAAATTCCTTAATATTTTTTTATTTTTATATGAAAAAATTATAATACCTATAACATTATCGTTCATATAATATTTATGTTTTTTTTTTAATTTAACCCACTCAACAAAACTATTTATTTATATATATATAATTAAATATAAATATACACCTCACCTTGTTATTCATATAAAATAAAAATTTAAAATACAACTTAATATAATTAATAATGCATTGTATTGCAAACGTAATGCATACGTTTCGGAGCTACCTTCACACAGGGACCGTGCCAGTCTCGTCTCTGTGATTTATAACCTTTTCACTACTACGGGTGACTACAATCGCTCTGCGTAAGATGCCGCGTATTGTACACACAAGTATTGTACATACTGAAGCATTTTATTAAAACAAAAAATGGTGTGACAAGAGGGCAGTGTATATGTTGTCCTTTTTCCACAATGAACAATTTGTTCACACGAAACGTTCACGTGAAAAATGATTAAGAAACCGAAGTATGTTGTCGATTATAATCGATTGATGGGAACTGTGGAACGAATCGCGATACCAGTGCCAGATTTTCGAAGTTGGCCTATGTGTAACACCATGTTCCGAAAAATACCACACGCAATACCATTATTAAAGCTATTTAATTATATAATTTATAATGTATATAATACATAATTAAATAATTTATAAAATATAAAAAATATAAATTATATACAATTATATTATATTATATTATATTATTTATATTCTATAATTATTATTTGTTTGCAAATTGTAATTATTAGCTTGGCAATTAAGTGATTGTGTATTTTAAATAAGAAGAAAAATTCAAAATTTTTGCTTAAAAATATAACTTTATTTAATTAGGTGTTGTCCATTTTCGTCCATCACCTTTTGTCATCTTTCAGACAGTGTCATAATTCCATGTTCATAGAACTTCTGATTTTTCCCAGCAAAAAATAAATACTCTGTTTTGAGGAAACTTTTTTTCTTCGAAAAACATCGTCAGAACAGCTTGGTTTGCAGTGAGGCGTAAACCTGACCGCTGACGATCCTTTGTTAATAATAAAAATATTTTTAATAAAATAAGATATATTACCGAAGCGAATACAATTATTATTATCGTTGTTATTAGAGCGAAGATGCACCTATCCGACGCGGTTGCGAAACAAGAAACGTTGAACAACTGAATCAGTCGGATAATACGAGTTCGCCAGTTCTTCCTTCCTTCGCTTATCATTCGTATTTATCATTCGTATAATCGGAGTTAATTCTCATATAACTGGATTTCGCTGAGCTGAAGTTCGTAAATACCAAGACAAAGACTTTTATCCGCATAAGCGTGACCGTCGCGTGACCTGAAGTCGAGTAATAGGAGTTGAACAACGTATTCGGTAAATCGGGCATTGTGATGATATAAGTTTACATAAACATAGTTCTACTTATTCTAATTGTAGTTATGTTAACCAACACTGGTTTCCAAGTACTGAGGTGTCGATTCAAGAACGTCGTGGAGGCCGCTAATGGAGAAGTTTCTTCAGGGTGGGGAAAATGCGAGGATTGCATGGAGGATTTAAAAAAAAGGAAGGAAAAAGGCAACGTTCGTAGGCAACGTTTGCATGTTTGCAGGTGGTGTCGTTTTGACCCAACGTCGGAATTTCGCCGAGTTCAGCGTTTCCCGCGGAAACTGCCTTTGTCAATCGGCAACCGGCATTCGAACCGGATTGCCCCTTAAGAGGAGCGAGCTTTTTCATGTTCCCTTGATTCAACCTATGTGTGCAGACCTCTATGCCTTGCTGATCGCGCTTTCGAGACAAAAACGTGGGAATTTCTGTCGACCCAGAGCTTTCGTTCGCACTCGCCTCAACTTCCACCGAAATTTCACGTATTTTTGGTCTGGCAGAAATGACAATCGAAAATTTGGGAATTTAATGATCTGTGGCGACACTCGACAACAATGTATATCGCCGATGCGAAATGTCCAATGAGTCACCAATATCCCAACGGTCCTTCCGTCGAATGTTCGAGAAGAAAGCGTGCGTGGCAACGGTCGCGAACGCCTAACAAACGCGTGGATAGTGGGGATATTGAGGGGTGACGAAAAGAAAAGAATCGAATCCGATCGACAGTTAGGTTCGAACTAGGAAGCGATAAAGTCGAGTTGTAACCGCGCAGCGAGATTGACTAGCGAAACCGAGAGCGATACGTGACGCGATCAAAAGAAGACACTTGTTAATAAATGTATTGTTAACCTAAACATCGAGTGATTATTTAACGCACTGCACTCAATATCACCTCAGATCGTTGATCTATTCTGTTCTATCGAATATTTTTGCTTCTATAAACCAGTTGTTTCGTTGGAAACGTGGAATATTTTTGTGTCGAAGAATACTCTGATTTTACAATGTACACATTGTTGACCGGCCATGAATTAACTCGTGTTTTCATGGCCAAACGTTACCGACCGGCCACGACTAAACTCGTGATATACGTTTTTTCACATCGACGTCGTTTTCTCAGTGCACTGTTAGAGATGATACAGTGCAATTGTTGGTCAGCATAGCTCAAGCTGTGTCTCTCGCTTATAAGACCCGTCAAGTTGCGTCCTTTGTTGCAAAAAAATGTCAACGATGACGAAACGTACCAATGAAGAATCTTTCAATGCATTATACGCGGATGTTTTATCTGATTGCCAAGTGATTGTGAATCAAATTGTGGTGACTTGGAAAATGATACTGTATCAGAAGATAGTGAATCTGATATTAGCCCACCAAAATATCATTAAACCTACGTGCATATTACAATACAATAAGCACACGAAAGGGGTAGATCGTGCAGATCAGTATTTGGCAAATAGCAGTATTTTACGAAAAACTTTAAAGTGACCCAGAAAATTAGCATTTTTCTAATAAACTGCATCTTGTTCGATGCATACAAAATGTAGTGTACCTATCTGCCAGAAAATAAAATAAGATACAACAAATTTCTACTAGAAGTAGCTGGAGAATGGATAACTGACACTTCTCGAGTTTCTAAAACAGCTCCTTATTATAATAATGCACCCTTCAGGCTTTCCGGACAACTAGGAGACCACGCGTTAGAAAAAATAATCACTAGCAGAAAAACAAATCTGACTAGAGCGTGTGGAGTATGCTGTTCAAAAGGAAAACGCAAAAACTAGATATATTTGCAAAAGCTGTTGTGTACCATTACACGTAGGTGATTGTTACACTATTTATCATAGGAAAAAGAAATATTAAATGTTGAATAATAAATAGAATTTATTAAAGTTTATTTATATTGTTTTATTTGCACATCCAATTGTGATATGAGATAAATTCTCAGTAAAATTGCCGGTCAACGATGTATTAACAGATCCTACATTTCGTGCAAATTTAATATGTTTGGACCTAATTAACTAACCTATAAAATGCCGCAATAAGTAAAGTGGTGTTCAAATGTTTTTTGTAGGCTTTTCGAAGAACATGTTAGATCGACCATCTTAGCTTGCAATATTCTCGTAAATGTGCTCCTATTTACACAAACGATAGGAGATCTCGTTTCAAGTTAATGATTCGGGTCGTTCAAACGATATATTTCTTCTTTTTTTTTTGCATCGATCAGATGAAAGTTGGACGCTTGAGAAGTTTCATATGAAACCACGAGGCCGCGGTGCTCCATTTGCTTTCATCTTGAACTACTTCTTCGCCTTGATATTTCAGTAAAAAGTTGTTTGCGTCAAAGTTGCTTGCTTCTTCCTGTATTTTTTTTCCTCGATTGTCAACAATCCGCATCGTTCTATTTTAAACTGTATTTCCAGTCAAAACGTTTCATATTCCGGGAGTAATTTCTTTTCTTAAGCAACGAACGTTACCTGTTACTTTGAAGGATCGGTCGACTTCAAACTTTCGCCTTGCAAAATTTTACACCAGTTTTCCATTTGAAATTTTTTGGCAAATCCGCCCCCTTATTTCTATTTCCATTTTTCTTTTCTTTCTAAATATTTTAACTTTCCTCCATTTAATCGATTCACAGTTGACACGGTTCTTCGTTGTGAAATTCCCTTTACGTAGTTTCAACCAACTAAAATCTGTTTAGTTGTGTTACACATAGTATCAATTGACCGCTCGAAGCCATAAAAGAACAAATCCTACCATATCATTCGGTGGTTCGAAACTAAGCTTCGTAAGTTAAGGAACTTGTCTTCACTTTGTCTTAACTGTAAGTCGTTCTTGGAATAGGCGAAGAGATGTTGAACGGTCAATTGATTTCGGACGCGCTGTACCGAACTCTTTATCCCAATTACAGTTTCCACCAGGCACTTCAGGAATTCTCTTCACGGAATTTCGTTTGATCGTGAACGAACGTTGGTCATCCAGTTTTCCCACTTTTACAGTTTCACATCGTATTTACGTATTGACAATTATGTCAAATTCTACCAACAATATATATTAATAAACAGATTGTGTAGCATGAATTGCCGTTAATAATATGTTAACCCAATAAGTGTGCAGTTATTACAATAATAATAATAATAAAACAAATGTATTAATAAAATGATAGTACATCGCGAAAGTATTAAATGCAAATATTATATATCGCCACTTACTCATTGGTTTTAATGATTTTTTTTAGCGATTGTCTCAAACAGCAATTCTAATTCTAAAGATTGTTATATTTTACATGTCTATAAAAATAGGAATGATAAATTTACAGATTGTATGGTTGGCAACTAAGTGGTTGTGGACTTTGTCATTAGGTGGCACTGACAAAATCCGCAATCACTTAGTTGCCAACCTAATATATAGCACTGTAAACAGTAAGTCTCACACTATTTGGTATTCATTTTAAATACTATTGTGCACACTTACGTTACTGTTATTGAAACATCCTAACATCAAGTGAACGTAAGAATATTTTCATTCAGCAATGATGTTTACATTCGGTGCAAAGGAAAATGAAAAACTATCAACAGTGTTACAGCGTTCGAATACTTTTTTGTGAAGATACCAAATTGTTTATACAAATTAGTTTAGTACACCTCATTTTAATTAATAATTGAAACTTAATATTGATATTTAATATTTAATAATAATTGAATAATAATTGAAATTGAATTTAATAATTGAAATTTGTAAGTGTAAGCGTTCGAATATTTTCATGAGTCACTGTATATACACAATTTACTGTTTTTTCACGTGCAGTCAAATTTTTACTCGATTATCATTATTTATGTTTAAACGAGACGCGACTCATGATACACTGCATGGTACACGGTCATGGTGGACGATATAATGTGCTCGAAATTTCCAGCTTGAATATATTGGAAATGTTGGAACTTCGTTTAAAGTAGTTCAAAATTAATTGAAAATATTTGCCATAATACAAATCGCATGATTATCACAATTGCGCACAATGACACAGATAGTTGTAAATAACATGAAATACGATTTCGTGTGAGAAAGCTCGAGGCTATGAACAATATCGCGGTGGTGCGACTTTCGTGAATCGCGCGTAAATACGCAGACGTATCGGAATATCCAATTGGCCCAGGGGAAGTTAATCGGACGATACGTCCCGTTGCCAACGGGGCTGATCCGCAACCGCGACGACCGCAAATGGAAAATCCCCGTAAAAAGTAGCGTAACCCGCTTTGCCCTATCAGTCGCGCGACTATTCCCAGCTGTAAATCCATTTTTCTTCCTTGCCCTATCGTTCTCTATCTGCATTACCCCCTCCTTTTTATACGAAAATCCCGTTTTAAACGGAAATTTCACAAATTTCAACGACGAATTAATTAATCTGTTAGAGAACACGAGTTAGCTGGTCTGACTCGGATTCATAATCTCTTATAATCTCTTAATTCATTGTAATTTCTCTATTTGCATCTGCTATGTTTTAATATGTTCGTTCGTTTCTGTTTCCAAGTGAATTTTATATTCGGTGACCACTCGGGAGAAATATACCGAGTCCCATTCTTCAATTACTTTGTTATATTAATGTTTCTTTGCTGGCTAAAAGAACGTAGTTTGGTATAGAATAGTTGGAAAAAAGGATAAGACGATGCAAGCAGTTTTGATGATCAATAATCATGTTCTGTGAGAAATGAGTAATATTGTGTTACTTCAAGTTAATTAAATGACGTTTATTCAGTTCTATTGGGTTGGTGGTAACTAAGCGATAGCGGATTTCGTCAATACCACCTAATGGTAACCCCGCAACCACTTAGTTGCCAACCTAATAAAATGAAGCGCAAGGATAGTTGTGATATAGAATTGGTTAATCGGAAATCTAATTTTCAAATACTTTTCTATAAATGAATAATAAATGTTATTTATCACGTATCTTGTCTGTGGCCTTCGTTTACGTTTAGAAAAATCAACAGTAAAACGTATGTGAAAGTGATTTCTTTCTTTGTTAACTCCTAACCTCAATTTACAGATATTTTTTACCAAATAACTGTTAACAGAACATTTGCTGTTAATTAAATTTCATTTTCTAAAGAAGTGGAGAATGGTAGATATGGAGTTTGTGCTCTTAGAGTATTTTAAAGTCGACGAGGTTATTTGAAGACGCGAAAGGTGCGCCTGAGGATACCAACCGGAGTTTAATTCGAATAAAGTGGGACGGTTAGGAAAATGGTACCGGGCAATTTCCGTTTTTCGTGAGATTAGCATCTACCAGATGTCGAACTGCCCGTCCACGGTTTTCATTAAATTGGATCGTTCGGCTAATGTGCAGAGTTTCGAGGCTCGGCGATGCCTTATCTTAACGCCATTTCAAAGTCTGGAATTTTTACTCAAGATTCCTCAATAAAATTGCTCCTATCGTTCCTTGCAGTTCCCCGGTTTCTACATTTGAAGTTTAATGGGAAAATTTAAGTTTCTGACTTGTCTAATGGAATTTTTAAACGCATCAGATAAAAATGTATATATTAGATTGACAACTAGGTGATTGTAGATTTTGTCATTAGGTAGTATTGACAAAATTCGCAATCACTTAGTTGCCAACCCAATACACATTTGGCACAATATAGCGGAGTTCTTAGAATATAAACACGAATATAAACTTAATTAATTAATACATAAAAGACGCGATATGTACAACAGTGTACAAATACATAGTCTATATAGCTCTTGTTGAAGTAAAAACTCTACATCTTTATTTATGTATATCCGTGACCTGAAGACTGCTATTACACAGAAATATTCTAAATAAGGAGAGGTGCATATTATTATATACTTGAGTATACTTTATGTTTTGGGTTGCAAGCTCTAGGAACAGAGGAACTAATAAACAGATTTCTATTTATGTTCCTTGTAGCCTTTAACCAAAGCTATAAGGTTAACTTTTTAAATAATGTTCTTTTGCTATAAATATATGAACGTGCTCCCTATCATTCCATTGTCTAGTAACACTAAGAGAGTAAGGATCTTATACATTATACTTACACCTGTAATTATTTCAATATATTTTCTGTTATAAATTCATCCACTGGTTCTTCAATCAGTTAACCTCAACTTCAACAGCTTTTATAAAAATTCATTTTTTATCATATGCTTATATGTGCACTGAATAGATCTTATTATATTTATTGTTGATACATTATACAGTATGATATCGTTGTGTGTATTTATTGTAGATACAACATATACGGTATTAAATAAAAATGTACAATTGTATGAAAAAGTTGGCCAAGAC
The DNA here is from genome assembly GCF_905332965.1 of Bombus pascuorum. Lineage (NCBI taxonomy): Eukaryota > Metazoa > Arthropoda > Insecta > Hymenoptera > Apidae > Bombus > Bombus pascuorum. The sequence goes on from NC_083504.1 coordinate 1,087,296, forward strand.
AAAGCTACACTATCTCAAGATTACATATGTACCAGTGGGAAGAATTCTTTTACGAGTTTCTAAGATTATGAGTATATTTTTAAATAGAACTCTATGTATGTTTTTGTCCATCTATTCATGTGTTTTTTAAATCTTTGTACAAAAGTATTGAGGTATTAGCGTTTCAAACTACATAGTATAGGACTTTTTTGTTTATTTAGAAATATTAGAAATTAGATTTATTTTTTTCCATAGATTTATTTTCAATGGATTAAACAGGAAACAATGGTTATTTAACGTGAACTAAATACAGTAATGTGCTATAATTAAAACAACTAAATAATTAATTTATAATCCACAACTAATAGTTTACAACTCATAACAACTCGGCAACTCAACTCTCCATTCCTCACAACTAGACTTCTCACCACACGACTGTCAACTCACAACTTGACTCCTCGCAATTTGACTCTCCACTCACGACTACTCAACTCGATTCTCCACTCACGACTATCTCAACTTGACTCCCCACCACTCGACTGTCAACTCCCAACTACTCAACTCAATTCTCAACTCCCAACTACTCAACTCGACTCTCCACTCACGACTATCTAAACTCGACTCTCCACTCACGACTACTCAACTCGATTCTCCACTCACAACTACTCAACTCGATTCTCCACTCACGACTATCTCAACTCGACTCCCCACCACTCGACTGTCAACTCCCAACTACTCAACTCGATTTTCAACTCCCAACTACTCAACTCGACTCTCCACTCACGACTATCGCAACTTGACTCCCCACCGCTCGAACGTCAACTCCCAACTACTCAACTATTCAACTCGATTCTCAACTCCCAACTACTCAACTCGACTCTTCACTCACGATTCCCTCACTCTACTCTTTAGGTGACGACCACCCGATAAAAACTGCCAGGTCCTTTTGGCCTAATGGTACTTAGGCCTTCTCGCAATATAGTTTATGGTTACCCGATATTGCTTAGGCCATTTGTCCACGATACTACAATAGTTTAAAAGATATTTGAACCTTAATTTTGTAAAACTTGGAAACTGAAACCTATGTCTTCCTTGTCTTCCATGCACTACATTTCTTCAGATTAAAATCGAAATATCTTCTAAACTATGTCCACATAATTACCATAATACTTTTTTAATTTTTACACAGAGAATAAATAATCACATTTACGGGTGTACAAGTATACATAGAGTTCTATTGCAACAAAATACCAACGATCATGGAATTTGCTAAAGAAATGAAGAGATCCTTTCCACTGTGTGTAACTCTGTCTTGAAAAGTCTCTCCGTGCAACAATACCCAAGACCGATATTTAGGTGATTTAGCTGAGACACCCTGTATACATAAATAAGAATCATTTACTTATATCTATAAGTATACATGTTTAGAGTGGTGTGACAAAGTTTTAAGAACTTCTCTTCGTGCTATAATAGCTAAAGAAATATACATAGTACGTACGAATTCTATACCTTTGAATACAATGTATTGTATATGCGTTTTCCAATTAACAACCGTTAACCGATATCGTAAACCAATCGTTTATCTGACCAGAGATCAATTAAAATCCCGAGTTCACTGTATCTGAGTGTTTTTGTAGACTCGTTCAATCATTTACGAGCGTTTTTCTTCCTTTTACTACTTGACACGGTTTCATTTAACTGTACCAAATAGAATGCATAAAAATAATTCGCCCATTTTTCACCATCGCTCCATTTATCCATTCTTTTAAATTTCTACGAACCCAGGGACGAAGGATCGAAATTTACTTCTCCATCTACCAGTAATCGAACGAACCGGAATAGCTTCTCGATGACCCGCTAAGGCGGCTGTCCGTGGAATAATTCAAGAGAAACTTGAAAATAATCGCCTGCGCGTTAGTTAGCTAGGTTCGGCGAATGCTTTATTCTGGTGCTGCTATTCTGGGCGCATAAACCGATTGAGAAAATAGCGCGAGACTGCGCGGCCGTGGAAGTTGCGGGGATTCAGTGGTTTCTGATAAGGCAACCGGCGTGATTTATCCTCGTCGAGCAGCCGCCACCGTACTCTCAATTGGTATCGGGTAATTCAGTTACTTTTCCTTAGAGCATTCGCCTTTGCAACCACGGCAATGGCTTATCGTTCTTCTGAATCTCTAGCGTTTCTGCGCCGTCCAACTTCTTAAATTGCTACGGCTTTAATTTACCAATGCCAAGCTGAATATATGTATATTGGCGATAAAGTCGGAAATCTCTGGCTAGCTCGGTAAGAAGATGAGGATATTACAGAGTTTATGGCGGATCTGGATAATGTCTCCATTCTCGTCTACTTTCTTCCAATAAAGATACGTTCAGAGGGTTCATTCCTTTCGTATTGAACACAAGAAGCTGTGCATCACTTCTCAGAAATATTTTAATTATTTTAGTTTCTCTTTCCCATTTATATGGATTTGTCTATTTTATATGGTCTTTGTTAGAAATATCGATCAAGTTTCTCAAAACTTCTATGTTCTTGTTCTATTGGGTTGGCAACTAAGTTTTTTTTTTATTTTGTTTTTTTTTTACAATTTGTCCTGAAGGACAAATATCTTATTGGTGAGAAAAAAAATAAAATAAAAATAAATATAGCATGTGGGTGGCTACCCCCAGCGGGGTGCCAGCTTCGTTTTTTTCTATGTTATATCTTTTATGTGGCAACTAAGTGATTGCGAATTTTGTCGATGCCATCTAATGACAAAATCCGCAATCACTTAGTTGCCAATACCTTCTCGTAATAAGACTCGTTCCTTTCACATTAAAAGCAACATGCTGTGCGTCTGTTCTTGTATAGATATCGATTTTTGCATTATTTTAGTTTTTAAAGTTTATTTAGTTTCCAACCCTGTATTATTTTAGTTTTTAAAATTTATTTAAAGTTTCCAACCCTGTCTACTTTCTCGTAATAAACATACGTCCAGGGACTGATGTCTTTGTATTGAGAACAGAAGAGACTTGGTGTACTGAGACTTTGAATGAGTATTTTAATTACCTTAGTATTCCTTCTTTCTTTTCTCTTTTTGTCTATATCTTGTTGATTGTAAGAAGTTGGTCGAGTTGCTTGTCCTAAAATCGAAGATATTGCATTGTGAAAAATGTATATAAGAGGTATATAAATGAGATAGCTGAGGATGCCGATAGTTGAGCACCACTGCTTTAATATCTTCGATGCAAACATCATATACGAACCTAATATTGGAACATTCTATGATTTGTACCATGTATAAGATATTATGGATAAGAAATCAGAGAAGAAGTTGCTGGAAATATGGAAATGTACCTATACTGTTATTGTCGTTGAGGCTTCTGCATGTAAGCTGAGTCCACTAGATATTTCATTTCCTACCATTTGCAATGCTAGCATTATTGGAATCTTAGAATACTATTCTTACTGGACATGGTTTGTTGAAACTGTATAGGTTCTGAGAATATAAAAATATAGCTGCTTATAATACATCTTCCTAACATGGTTTGTTGAAACTGTATAGGTTCTGAGAATGTAAAAATATAGCTGCTTATAATACATCTTCCTAACACCAAAAGACTCATAATAAATCCACAGAGTAATTCTGCTCACATTCTGAATCACCCTGTAAAAAAAGCGAAATTAACAAATTTCAATGTCATAGAGAAAACTATGTCTTAACTGCATAAAACTTAATTAAATTACCATCGTATCTCAGCAGAGATCAACTTTATTACATTCGATAGGGTTTTGGTTTTATTACTCAAAGCTGAGGGGATTAACATTGAAAACAAACCCCTGATTGATAATATCCAAGAAATACATACTACACGAATTATCCACGTTTCATACAAAAGTCTGGTATTGTTTGCCAACTGCTCCACACACTATCTTTTAAATACCCTTGTTTCTTTGTTTTGTTTGTATCTTTTAAACACTTCTTTTTAACACACTAAACGAATCTTCCCATACTTTTTCGTCCAACTGACCACAAACCACCTAAGAAAATCCCTAGGAAACACCACATCTTCCTAAAACCACTTCCTCTTCTTTTGTAAAAATCTATATCATACAACCAGGTACATACTTAACAAATAAATTAAACCTATTTATCGCCACTGTATATAGTTCACAAATTCGCCATTTAATTAATATAAAATTCTATATTCTAAAATATCCATGTACTCCAAAAGTCTCTAAAAACCTCCCTAGTTCCACTTCTGTAACATTCGGATCTTATAGAAAAAGTCATTACATCTTGATGTAACCAGTTGGCCACGATTTTAATCAACTCTCTGGCTTTCGAACTTATAGCAAGAAAACGTTGAAGAAGGAGAACGACGCGATGTGTTGGATAACGAGCGTGCATCGAGGGGCGGTTCGGCCTGCTTCACGGCCGTAATAAGAAATTTCTCCTAGGGACATTTTATAGGGAGCATCCTAGGCAGCTTTGTACGCCTTCTATCGTCGCTTTGAGGCATGCAACGGCTCCTAATTAGGCCAAGCAACGCCGTTGCAAGTTTACGACTCGTTTTCTTTACCCTCCGCCTTCGGTTTGTGCATCCGCTTGCTCGTCTAACCTTATCTCGTGTCGAGGATGTATTAGATTGTCCGAAAAGTGTCTTTCTTTCGCAAACGTGTTTTTCACAACAGTGCACCTTCATACAAACGTGAAGCCAAGTCTGTGAAATGTCGCGGTGTTTATCTCAACAGAACAAAATGGATCGTACGTAATTCAACAAAATAATATAAAACAAAAAACATTGTGCGTCTATTATTTCTTCATAAAACGAAAGAAACTTTTCGGATATTATAGATTAGCATCTAAGTGATTGCGGACTTTGTCATTAGATGGTAATGGCAAAATCTGCAATCACTTGGTTACCAACCCAATATTATGTATTATGTTTGCATTTTCTTGCGGAACCGTTTCCGTAGCCACGTCTGGCGCAGAAGATGGCGTCAAAGGGACACGGGTATTTTTCAATTAAAGTCTGTTACGTGGGCGCAAAGGAGAGACAGGGGACAATGCCAAGGGGTAGAAAGATGCTCGTGAAAGATGAGCAGTTCAAGCATTCTATCTTTATTTGATACGTGTCTCGTGATAGACGTAGAGGAAAATAGAGAGTGTAATTGTGAAAATTCTTTTATCGTATTTCTTTCTGTGTTGTTATTTCTGTATTTAGAGGTAGGATCATAATAGCTATTATTTTATTCTTTGGATAAATCTATCACACCGTTCTGAGCAGAAAAACCTTCATTGCACTTTCTTACATGTTCTAGGGATAAAAAACATGAGAACATCTTAAATCTATCGATTGTATCTAGAACTACCTTCTAGTTACTATTTATTGTAACTAGCGCATCTGTATTGGCTAGCACGAACTCACGTTGTCATTTTTAACATTCTATTTCTTTCTTCTTATTTTATTGTTGCAGAGGAATAGTTTATTGAATTTGAAGTGAATTTTCTTCTATCGTATCTTTCTCCGTTTTCGTTTTTGTTTAATTGTTTCATAGAAGTTAAAGATACGAATACTCCTTTATGCTAATTCTTTCCGTTCTTTTCTTATTATTTCGTGGCATCGCTTAATTGGGCTTGAAGTTATGAAAATTCTTCTATCGCGTTCCTCTCTTTTTTCTTTTTTGTGAGTTTACGGAAGAAATTAATTGGATTTCAAGTTATGAGAATTCTTCGACAATATTTCTCTTTTATCGTGTTTCTGATTTTTTATAGGAACAGCTAGAAGGAATAGTTGGAATTGAAGTTGTTGTAATATTCTTCTGGCGAAAGATTCGCATTTTTGTGAGATGGAATTATTCAGTCGAATGTTTTGAGAATTGGCGAGTTTTGAAACGACAACATGATTTTGCTTCAAACTTGAAACGCTGTAGTGGAAATACTGCATTCCTCGTATATTTTTATTCTAGCTATACGAAAAAGTTGAAAGCTCTTTGCTGTTTATTATACTCTGTAGCAGTTTTGTGTGATGAAAAAGAAAACGAGGTTATTTCAGTCTGACTAACGAAACAGAACTTGTTTAAAGTAATTATTATGTTAATTATATTATTCAACCATCTGAATTCTATTTTTACTCATTTTTATTGTTACCATACGTCGCAGTATGGCGTTGCAGTATGTGTAGTATATCGCAGAGTTAACTAAGCTAATGAATGTATTTCCATACAGATAGAACGATTAAGTTAGGAGACTGTTTCATAAACTAACGATAACACACGGTCTAAAAAAAACATTTTCGACTATCGATTATTATTCCAGATTTTTCACATACGCGTCTACTTTGAGTATTTAATTAAACAAATAATTCACCTCTTCGTCTTTTGTCGATGATTAATTATCATTATCTATGGTGTTACGACCGATCGCGGAGAGACGTGTCAGCGAGAGGCGTAAATTCTTGCTACGATTCGTATAATCGACGCCACGAAATGGCCGCTCCCCGTGTTTCGATTAGGATAACAGGGGTGGTTCAATGAATTTAACACTGTATTAATAGGTTGAGATAACATGTATTTTTAACAACAAGGTAAATGGTTGTAAAGACGTCACAGCTTATTTCGTGATAAATACAGTTAGTGGTTCCACTCGACTTCTGACAATTCTTGATATTTGCAGTATAAATGTTCGTATGAAACTTTGTAAATGCGACGGTTCAGATAGAACGTTCGATTGAGACTGATTTAGATGCGACCGTACAGATGGAGTTTTCGATTGCGACTGATCATCTTAGACCGATTCTTTGTCTTTCGGGGAGGCAACCCCCACTACTCTAGGATCACGCCTCCGCTCGTGCCAATGATCACGTAGGCCGAATTCCTTGTAAAGATAAAGAACGGACCGCAATCGACGTTTCTGGAACTCGCGGCCAAGCGGCAACCATACGCTCGTTGATACATTGTATGTTTCGTCGGTAAGATGAGACTATTGGTATACGACGCCGGTGGACCGCGAGCGACGGTTAGAAACACGATCCATACTAAATCTCGCGGCGCAACAGCACCATACGTGACAGAATGAATATTTCCGTAGTAAACAATAAGGGTGGGTCCTTGAGATTATTGAAGGCGCGCCGCGATGATGTGCGGACATCTGGTTGCCAGCCTGCTCGCGGTAGGTGATTCGGTCGAGGAGAGTGTCACTCGACGTAACATATGATAATAACAAACAAATCGATTTTCTAAATTTAAATGGTTCTCTAATAAAACCCTGTTATAAAATTATAAGACTAAAAGCGATTATTCACAGAAGGTCGGCTACGCGATATAATTTTAACAAATAATTCATCTCGACCATAATTCCAAGGACATTTGTATGGAAATCTCGAAGGGTCCACAGCACATTTTGCTTAAAGTTTCACAGTCTGTGTCGATCGTTTTCCAGGTTGCAGATATCTCGTTGGAAGATGATATAACATGGAACACGAAAGCTGGAATGTGTTTGAAGCTTATAGGTCAGTGCAACTAAACCACTTTTGCCCAAATTGTGCTAAATGCGCTTTAGATCGTTGTTCGAGGTTTCTATTCGTTTATTTATTTCGTTCGATTTCTCGATGGCATTCCTTGGTGAAACCTGCAGAACGCATTACGAGCGCTGCAAGCGGTACGATATTGGGAGAAATTGTAGCAGGCATTTGGAACGGCCACATCGGGCCATCATTTTAGCCCAAAATTGTCCCGTTGCTGCGGCAACACGCCGTTAAATGGTATCGCTTCATTTAGCGCTGCTGGCAAAGATGGCCGCGTATACATCTAACTGGTTTTATCGAGCTAAGTTTATCGACTGTTCAAACAGCCCTGTTAATCATCCAGACAAACTTATCCACCGAGAAAGGGAAATCGATCGACGATTAATCTTCGTACGATTATCGAGCTATCCGCTTTCGAATCGAATCGAACAATTTCCAAAGGCTTTAAATGAGACAAATTTGTCGCGTGTTCAATCGGTAAATTTTCTGTAACGTTTATTATCTCGAATAAAAATTCGTGAAAATAATAAGCATTTTTTATGTGTCTTTAAATAACGAGTTTACCAGATATTAAAGACAAAGTAGACTTTGAGCAACAAACTTTTGACCGTCTACTTTGAAAGTTTATTCCACTTCCAACATTTTCTCTTTTGTTTCGGCTAATTACTTCGTAGAGTTACGATTGAGTCTGTGCCAAATTCCAGTCGCGTCTTCTAGGTTTGTTATAAATTCCAATTTTAATCCCTCTAGAAGCTCAAGTGTCTCATTTTCCCTTAAATTTTCTCGAACTTTCATTTCGATGATAAAAACCCATCTACGTTCGAATTTTATCAGCCAATTAAATCCCTTCCATCGAGAGCGCACGATTGTTCACTCATACACGGCCAACATATCAACAACTACCAACAGTAAAATACTGACATTCGTGGACGATACGGCTGTACTAGTCAGACACACTAATGCAGAAACAGCAGTCACATTACCACAAGAGCTCACCAGAAAAATAGAAAAATGGCTAGAAGATAAACAAATAAAAGCAAACCCCAATAAATGCAATCATATTACATTTACACTAAGAAAAGGGGAACCACCAAATATCCAATTGAATGGCACGCACATAACACAAACAAGGCAAGTTAAATACCTAGCACTCCACTTAGACACACAACTTACATGGAAGCAACATACTAAATCAATTATAGACAAAATATGGATAAAAAAAAGACAGATGTACTGGCCAACGAGTCGAAATTTTAAACTCAGCATAGAAAATAAATTAAAAATATACAAAACGACAATAAAACCAATTTAGACGTGCGGAATACCACTATGGGGGACAGCAGCAATGAGCCACATAAATAAACTAGAGTCGCTATAATCGAAGATATTGAGAACAATAGCGAACGCCCTCTGGTAGGTCAGAAACGAGGATATACGCAAAGACTTAAAAATACCAACGGTGAAAGAAGAAATCGGCAGGTACGCAGAAAAATACAAGGAAAGAACGACAACACACCCAAAACAGCTGGCTGCTGAGGCGGACAAAACTCTCATAGAAAGAAGACTAAAGAGGAAACACCTCACTGACCTCACTAAAGAAATAAAATAGTCAAACTGGAAAATGGTATCCCGCTGGGGGTAGCCATCCACTTTTTATTATTTAGCAATAAAGCTCGAAAAATTTATCAAATGTCCAGTTGGATAAATTGTAAAGTACAAATTAAATAATAAAAAAAAATATTTTTGTAACGTCTAAATATTACCATGAGTTATGTAAATTCAGAAAAGCAATTTCAGAAAGATTGTGTGGGTAATATCGTGTGGGTAATATAAATTAAATAATAAAAAAAAATATTGTTCGATATCTCATTTCCGCGTCCTAAAACGCTCTCCATGCGCGTTATCTCAGCTTTCCGTGTCTTCGTGTCAATGTATCCTCGCCATGGAAGTGCGCCTCTCCAGCGAAAGAAAATCGCGCGAGACGTAAATCGAGAGAACGTGGTCCCTGCAGGCTGAGCAGAGTAAGATATTGATAAAGGAAGAGTAGCTTGGTGGCGCGTTTCCAATGTAAAGTGGGCCGAGACCGGTCGTGTTCCCGCATATAAACCCCGTGTCCCGTACGTGTCATGATTGACATGATCCATCGTTTCTCGTGTACGACGTTCCTTTCCTTTTCTAGACGACAGGGCTCCTTAACCTATTTATTCGCGGAGAAGAACCGACTCCACGGATCTTAGCTCGAAAGTCCCTTGTTCGCTGTGATCGAAATTGGATTACAGCCATTTTGATAGTTCTGGTTCGATCAAACATTTGTGCCTTTTCCTTCGCGCCCAATTACAATGGACAGCGAGATCCTCTGTGACCGAAGAAGCGGAACGAAGAAAGGGCAGAGAGTGGGTTGCTGGCAAATGGAAAGCCGGCTTACCCTCCGAAATTACGGCCACTCTCATTATACCAGGCTGGTATTACGTTTGCCCTGGAAACCTAGTTGAATGGGCGGGTTCGATGTGATTGGTGGACAGACGCGTGGCCAGGCTTGATGGAAAAGTGCGTTTGGTTATTGGTTTCGGTGGTTTCCTAGTTTGGGAAGCTTGTAGCAGTATTGGAAACAAGGGAAGTATGCTGGATCGTAATGGATTATCTCGATCTCGCGTGTATTTTTGGCTGCAATTATTCAGATATGTGTAATTTTGTGTGCTACACTGGATTAGCCGTGTAGTAGTGACACACATATATGAGTATGTGTGTATGTGGAAGTATGTGCGTGCGCAGTGTCTCGTAGAATAGAAGAATGCAATTTGTCGAAGTAATTACTTTAAGGGAAACTCTACGTCTTTGCTTTTGTATATCCGTGACCCGGAGACCGCTGTTAAGAAGAAAATAGAATTTAGTGAAAAAATTCGAAATAAGGAGAGGTGCATATTATTGTGCCTTTGAATATAAATGTTGTTTTGGATTACAAGGTCTAGAAACAAAGGAGCTATAAATAGATTTCTATGTATGTTTCTTGTAGTCTTCAGCTACAACTACAAGGTTAACTTTTTGGTAATGTCCTTTGATATGAACGTGCTCCCTATCCTTCTTTTTATTTTATTGTAACACTGTAAGAGTGAGGATCTGCATCAGCATACACTATACCTGTACTTATACTTATACCTATACTTATTTCAATATATTTTTCTATTACAAATTCATCCACTCGTTCCTCTATCACTTAACCTCAATAATATCATATATGAAATTAATAAATAATGATAACAATTTATTTGATTTTGACCTCATACATTATACTTGTACTTATACTTATATTTCAATATATTTTTCTATTACAAATTCATCCACTCGTTGTTCTATCAATCAATCTCAACAATATGATATATTAAATTAATAAATAATGATAACAATTTATTTGATTTTAACCTCATACACTATACCTGTGCTTATACTTATATTTCAATATATTTTTCTATTAGAAATTCATCCAATCGTCTCTCTATTAGCTAACCTCAACGCAACTGTTTTGTACGCATAGTGGTAGAATGATGGTGAGACAAAAAGAGTGCTGAGACGCGTGCAATGTGTATCCACGAATATCTTGTAAATCACATATTAAATAAATATGAAACTATTTTAATATCATTTCCACAACTAAGATCCATAATTTTCAACTGCAATATCGGTGGAAGTGGTCACATCTAATTGCGTCTTCGAGCATCCAATTGGCCGCTCGATGAGCGATGCTCTGCTATTTCTACGTAGTAAAGAATGGGTTTCTGACGAGAATATTAGGATAGATTACTTTAGTAAGTGATTTTGTAGCTTGGAAAGCTTGTTACGCGTGGAATTTGAAAGAAAACGAACGTTCATCCGATTGGTCGTGATGTAATAGATTAGACACGCCTCGATCTCTCACGTATTTTCGGCTGCAACGTATTATTAACGAAGCTAGTCGTTTTCTCTGCATAGCGAAGGCTAATGGAATTGCGACGAAAATATCAAGATAGAATACTTTGGTGGATAGTTTGTAATTTGAAAAACTTGTACGTTGCGTAGAGTTTGAAAGAAGACGATGACGTTTGTTTGATTAGTATTAGTCGCAATAGAGTAATATCTCCTCGATTTCACACGTGTTCTCGGTTGTAGCAGATTATTGATCGCAGTGCTCAAGTCTAATTACGCCAATTACGTATGTTTTTCGATTGTATCTATCGTGATGATACGATTTCAATTTCCTTCAGCTTCTTAGGACCATTTGTAAAGAATAAATTCATCTCACAGGCTAGTCCAATGTTAATTAATTTCCCTATTTAAGTACTTCTCAAAATACATTTTGCGAATTATCATGAAACGAGAAAGACCTAAGAGACAGCTTTGAATTCCCTACACGAACGACAAATTAGTTTGAAATTCCTACGAGGTTGGATAAACCGATATCGGTAAATTCATAATCACAAGGCGAATCCACGGCTTACCTCATGTCAAACCTAACGCGCCGCAATTCCGATCGACACCGTTCGATCTGAACCGGGTCGAGTTAGTGCGCGTAAGTTTCGCTTCTGTCAGCGTTACGGCTAATCCCGAAAATCCCTAGATTCCTGTTCTGCTTATCACATGTACCAACGTGTATCGACGATACGTACAGTAAATCGATCGTGTCTTTCGTTATCTCGCCACGTTCCTCGCCATCGAAGATTCATCGAGTTTCTAAAGGTTAATTCGACAACATCTGCTCGTTCTTAGATGAGGAATTTCATATACTGATAAATTATGACAACATAATCGACACTTACAAAATATTAAAACAGATTAAGAAGAAGATTAGGTTATCGATTATTTCTTCGTGAATAAACCTTTTGTGTTTAAACTTAATCTTTAACATGCAGAAAATCGATATCGTGAAATTAAATAGAACGTCTGTCGCAAAGTATCCGATTTACGGATAGATCTTTCTACTTGTGCTGTTGTGAAAAACAAAGTTCTATTTATCTGTAATCGGCAACAGTACTTTATTTTTCATAGGCATTATGTCGATACGATTTTACAATGACCGAGACTGAGCTTTCGTCTTAAGGTCTATTGGGTTGGCAACTAAGTGATTCTGGATTTTTTCATTACCATCTAATGGTAATCAAATTACCATCTGATCAATATCCTGATCCAAGTTCCATGAAATTGTACGAATAAAAACCTTATTCTACTAAAATATAGCGATTTTCCGTCTTTTCACTTTTTGTGCAAATAAATTTATTTCAAACTTCCATCGTCCTAAGATTCTTATCAAGTTTCGTGTGTTCAAGCGGACGTTGGAAAGAAACGAAAAGCGAGAAAGAATGGCTCAGAACCGCCCCCCCCCCCCACAGTTGGACAAAGAACAAGCATCCGGGGCGGTGGTCTCGAGTCAAGGCTGGAAACGGTAATTTTACGAAAGATATGTTTCTAATCGGGCGTTAATGGGCGATGCCGGAAGCGTCCAACCAGCAATCTCCTTGTTCATCCGGAAAAATACTTTCCGCTTCTTGCTTTCCTTCTTTGCACCGGGTTTTTCCTCTGTTCTAAGTGATTGCGTCTGTTCTTGAAATTGAATCAGGCCACGCTGCAAAAAGGAATGCCGGATGAAACGAAGGAAAGGGTGGTTCCTGTGCGATCGATCGATTTCAATTTGCCAACATCCGTACGATAGAGTACGCCTGAAACGATACTTGGTGAAGAGAGAATTGCAGCGGTTCCCTTTTCAACGGGAATTTACAAACTCCTCAAATAAATTTACATTAGTTCGCACGCGTTTGTTCAAACCGAGACAAACTAAGGTAAGGTTGGCAACTAAGTGATTGCAGATTTTGTCAATACCACCTAATGACAAAATCCGCAATCACTTAGTTCCCAACCCAGTACGTATTCTTAACACTTTACCGACAGCTAGCGATTCAACAGCATACGCACGTCCGACCGGCATCTCAGGCGCAGATTCTCCCTGGCGCCGGCTCTGTTTCGGCTTAGACTCTCCAATACCATTCTTTTCGTTCATCGTGAACGGAACGTTTTTCAAATTAGTATAAAACTGGGAGCTTGCAAGGCAACGCAACTGACGCAACTGAGCAAGGTATTTTGGTACTAAATAACAAATTACTGCTCAAATAATGAAAAAGATTGTCGGCGACAAAAAGCCGATTAATAGGCTATCGATCGGTAAGCGTTGGTGACAAAAGACCGATTAATCGGCTATCGGTCGGTAAAGTGTTAACACGTTGAATGCCACGCCAATTTTACAAGATTTGGCGTGGCACCACGATGAATTTTTTATTATGCGATACATATAATGTTGAAATATTACCTACAACAGATATGCGACGATGTATAATCATAATTAATGAATTTATCTCACTGAGGTCATCGGTGACCCCAATGTCATTCCTGTTAATATCGAATGAGACAGAGTGTTGTTCAGATTACTAAAATTACCTACGTTCGAGCGATTTGCAACCGTTTTATGGGTGTGAACATGTTTAGTTCATTTGAGATACCATTTAAAATTCTATGTTCGCCCTTATGAAGTCTAGTTCAGATTAAACAAGTGTTTCATCAACGTGAACCTGTTATTTAATTGTAGGCGCTAAATATTCATTTAATTCTTAAGTAGTATATTATGAAGTGCTTTAAAATGAAATAGCTCGTTGAAAACTAGCCAGTGATGCCAATTCGAAGTTAAAATTCCTCAATCTGAAGCTCGTGACATTTAAAAAGAAAGATGTATAATTACGCTCTGTGATGGACGAAATTGGCGTTTCTACGAACAATATTTTGCGATATGCTTTCTGGGTGAATTATTTCGAACTGAAATTTCAAAGACTATAAGAAATGACAAAGGAAAGGGTTAATGTAGGAAAGTCAAAAGAAAAGAAATAGGAAGTATTTACTGTAACAAAGAAATATCTTACGATATGCTTTCTGGCTGAATTATTTTGAACTAGAATTTCAAAGACTATAAGAAATGACTGACTTATTTCGAACTAGAATTCCAAAGACTACAAGAAATGACAAAGAAAAAGATGGAAGTAGAAAAGTCAAAGGAAAAAAAAAAAAGAAATAGAAAGTATTGCTCAGTAAAGAAGACCTGGAATACGTTTTAAATTCCTTTCACAGGCGACCAATCTTTCCAGTTGTTTGTCGCGAAGGTTAAATAAGTTTACGCGTGCGCCCGATATAAAACTTTGCATCGTTTCAGTTTCCTGCGACGGGATTGCAAGAAGTTTGAAACTCGTGGCAAAGTATTCCGAAAGGATCCGCACTCCTTTCACTGGCAACACGATCTTGATTTTAATTAAGCTCTAAGCGAACGCGACGCGATTAAACTTGCGACGTGTTTCCTCTCGCCAAGCCGAGCCAACCTAACCTGTACTTCCTCTTTGATTCGTCGTACCAGCTTTCCGCTGGCTGCAACGTAAATTTTATTCTGAGAAATCGACTCGGTTGCTCGCCACAGAGAAACACCAACGTTACGTTGATTTATTTCCGATCGTTTGTCAAAAAGTTTCAGGAATTTTGCTCAGTTGCGTTCGCAATGTTTTCTGCAACTCCTGTTTCGGCATTAGTCACTGAAAGTTCCCGCGGCTTTTCAACTATTCCCTTTGCAAGAACGTAATGCTAATGAAAAGAATTCCTAACACGATTCCCTACCAATATGTGGAAAAGTTCGAGTTTGTTTTTGTTTTCAAATAAATCTCATGAATGTATGAGTGAATTCATAGTGAATGTATGAGAAGTACTTGCAATAAGTATTCGCTTTGCAATGAGTCTTCGAGCAAACATGCAACTTCCTATCTTCCGTTTAAATTGCTTTCTCTTTAAAATTTATTGTGTATTTGGAGGTTAGGAAGAAATAATTTGCGTATTTTCAGACTACAATAAATGCTTCATAACCTCTTCCAACGATTAACCTAATATTTCAACCATCTCCTCTTGTACACAGCTACAAATACAAAGATGTTAATGTAACTGTGTCTTCTCAATATTGATGCAAGTGTATGTCAAATTTCACGATTTTTTGTCAAGACAGATACTATGAAAATTATTTTTTAATATTGCAGGAAATGAAAATCTGATGCACAATGTTGAAACCTCAGATTTTCGTCCTTTGGAGAACAATAGTGTTGGAGTGTTAAAATTGTGTGCATTTAAGTTATACCGCTTTATATTTATCATTTGTCATGCTTTCGCGATTACCAAAGAACCTAGATTACTCTAACGACGGTCGTTTATTTGAAAGAGAACGTTCGCAGGAATAAGCTGCATTGAAAGTTTCCTTGACCTATTTTGTGTCGTCACTTTCGGAGAAGTAACCTGTTTCGCGCGCCGTTTGCACAGCGGAAGAGGAAGTTTCCTGTGGGGAACAGTGAAAACGTCTGGCAATAAACTTCATGGCGAGTAAACGGCTCGTTTGCACCGACTTTTCGTAGCTTGCATGACCAATAAGCCGGAAGGCACGTTAATAATGAAATTCTCCTTGCGATGTTGCAAATTATGCTATGTCACGACGCGCCATAATGTGTTTTCACAAAATTATGAGACAAAGCCGAGCCGGACGATGAAACGAGTTTGCAAAAGCCTGCTGGCCTGAATTTTCGAATCCGAAGGTTCCAAGTTTCGAAAAACGCAATTAATTGCACCGGGAAATGAGAAAACTCTCACTATGATTAAACGTTTTTCTTTTTTCTTTTTTTTTTACAGATCGCACGTCTGTAACAGACACTCGATTTAAAATATTCTAAGCACGGATTAATGGGATTTTTGGATTAGATTTAATGAAATATCTTTGGATAGAATGAAAATAATAAAACAGTTAACGTAGGTTATAAAGTTACATCTAACTGATGAAAGGAGAGAAGTTTTGTTGAGGAGGAAATGAGTTTGTTTAAAGGAAAATGCAAAAGAATGAAGGAACCTTTAGATTTTCACGAGCTGCGTGGGTTTAAATAATAATTAGAGAATAAAAATAGTAAAAATAGATTAACGTAGTTCACAAATTTACATCTGATTGACGCAAGGTGAGAAGTTTGCTGAAAAATAGAAAATAAATTTTGAGGTTAGGTTGGCGTTCGGTTGGGGTTAGAGAAAATAAGTTTAAAGATTATACGAAACGCAGTACTAGATATAAAAAAAACTACGTAAACAATTTTAGGAAATGAAAGAGCGATCATAAAAATAAAGAACGAATGACTGAAACACTTTTAAAAATGTCGAATTTGCCATGATTACGATGTAATTCCATTTCGTGTTATTCGACCATTTTCAAGATCATTCAGGTTTCGTAAACTTTCCTCTAGCGTCAGAGGTATGAAAATCAGACTGGAAGCTGTACAAAAGAACATAGCTCGGATCTTTATTGCTGTTTGTCGTGTTCTAGAATTCTAGAAGCTTTTACGATGTTCGTGACGACTCTCGCAGTGCGATGATATACGTGATGGATTAATCATTACATACATCTTGATTGATGACGAACATCTGCTTTGGATTCTTTGCAGGATCATAGGGATAAAGGAGCATTAACCTGTTCCAGGAGGAAGATAAATTATTCCAATCACGCGTCACATATTCGAATACCAGACATTCAGGAATATTCTAACTTATACAACGACAGTTCTACGGTTGATTAAATATTATAGGATTTTTTTATTTATTTAGAAATATTAGAAATTAGGGTTTCCAATTATTTCTATCCTATTTGATAAGTTTATTGATCTATAGATCTATTTACAATGGATTAAACAGGGAACGATGGTTATTTAACGTGGACTAAATACAGTAATGTGATATAACTAAGATAACTAAATAGTTAATTCACAACTCACAAATAGTTTACAACTCATAACAACTCGGCAACTCAACTCTCCATTCCTCACAACTAGACTTCTCACCACTCGACTGTCAACTCACAACTTGACTCCTCGCAACTCGACTCTCCACTCACGACTACTCAACTCGATTCTCCACTCACGACTATCTCAACTTGACTCGCCACCACTCGACTGTCAACTCCCAACTACTTAACTCGATTCTCAACTCCCAACTACTCAACTCGACTCTCAACTCACGACTATCTCAACTCGACTGCTCACCACTCGACTGTCAAATTTTTTTTTTTACGTGGAGAAATCCTTAAGGATACTCGCTGTTGCATCGCAACAGCCGAGTAGTGTCGGACTCTTACCGACTAAAACAGCACAGTGGTCGTCCTGACGTTTGGTAGAAGTGG
Source organism: Bombus pascuorum (assembly GCF_905332965.1). Lineage (NCBI taxonomy): Eukaryota > Metazoa > Arthropoda > Insecta > Hymenoptera > Apidae > Bombus > Bombus pascuorum. The sequence goes on from NC_083504.1 coordinate 1,105,027, forward strand.
CCCCGGGTTCTCTTGCGAAAATACTACCGGGGGGCACCCCTCGTCGTCTTCACCCTGCTGTTGTTGGTAGAGGGAGGTGTACTTGACTGAGTTGGGCCGCTAGGGGGACCACACCCCCTCCAGGCGCCCTCTGAGCATGACCTCGACAACCGCTTCGGGGACTAATCTCTCGCCGATGACGAGCCGTGAGACGCGCCGCGGTTCTGCCCACGCTGGACAAAACTCCAGTGTGTGTTGCGGCGTGTCTTCCTCTTCCTCGCAGTGGTGACAGATGGAGGTCACCTCCCGCTGAATTCTTAGCCGGTACTCGCCGAATATTCCATGGCCAGTGAGCACCTGCGTCATCATAAAGGTCAGCGGACCCCGCCTTGGTCTCTCCAGTTTTCCCAGTTGGGAAGTACGGCGCGAACAGCCCGGTGTGGCCGCACAGCGTCCTCCTCGACCAGCCGAGAGCGCCATCGCTCCCAGATCTCCAGCTTCGCCTCTTCCCGGACGTTTGGGGCCGACTAGCTGTCGGACGGCGGCGTCGTCGTACGCCCGTCCAAACGCAGGGCCCTCAGGTGTTCGTACACCCGTCGGAGTGCCTGCTGCTCGAAAGAGGGGAACGCGGCCAGCACAGTCAACGATGCGTAGGATATGGTCCTGTATCACCTCGCTATGCGGATGGCGATCGTCCTCTGCAACCTCCTTAGCAAGATTAGGCTGCGGCGACTCGCCATCAGGTCTTCGGCCCACTCCTGCTCCGCTGATGTTCGGTAGTAGGCCGCATAAGGCGTTGGCTACGGCTGTCACCCTCGGGACCAGAAGCTCGAGGTGCGGTTCGAACGTCTATTGGCTGTCGATGTTGAAACCCAGGTATCTCATTTGGCGTCCCACCGGCACCTCTTTTCCGTTGATGGTCACGGACAGTTCGAGAGGAGGGGTTCCTCTGCGGCGGTGGTCGAAGAACCACAGAGCCTCGGATTTGGCAGGCGATACGCTCAAGCCGAGTCTCTGGATGGCGTGTACCGCGCATGCCACGGCGGCCTCCGTGAGATTCACGGTCTCGTTTCACCAACGTCCCCCGGCCAGGACCAAGGTGTCGCCGGCGTAGCATACCAAGCCTGTGCCCGGGAGCATAGGACATCGAAGGACATAGTCGTAGGCGGTGATCCATAGGATGGGTCCTAGCACGGTACCCTGCGGTACGCTACGCTCGACCGGTTTTCTCTCTTCCCTGTTCCTGCCGATATAGGTGATCCACTTGTCGCTGAGGTATGCCCGGATGACCCCAACGAGATACGCCAGTAGCTCGAAATATCGCAGGGCCTCCACTATCCTGGCCTGGCGGTCCACCCTCGAACGGCCTTGGTCGTGAGATGACGACGCAGCGGGGCCACTCGACTACCCACAACTGCGCCGGTACTGGGGTCTCCCTCCCTTGCACCGTAAACGTGCTTCTTTGTGTGTGCGTGTCCATCATTATTTTCTTTTGAATGTGTTTTCGCCTGGTCGTCAATAAAGTCTCCGTCCTAGTGCCACTCTGTCTTTCGCACCCTAGCCCGGTCGAGGTCGGTGCAGAGTGACGGAGCCCCACGGGAAGGTGAGGTGAGTGGTCTTGGCAGGTATGGGCCCACCAACTTCTCCGAAATTCTCCGCACCGGATCAGCGAAACTGTCAAGCGCCAAAGGCACCGACCAGCCGCCACCCGACTATAGGAGAACATCAGATCCATCGGGGTTTCCCAGGGCATGGTCCTACGCCCTGAGAACCCATAGCCGCTTCATGCTCCCCACTCGACTGTCAACTGCCAACTACTCAACTCGACTCTCAATTCACAACTCCCCACTCGACTCTTCAGGTGACGACCAGCTGGTAACAACTGCCAGGCCCTTTTGGCCTAACAGCACTTAGGCCTTCTCGCAATATTGTTTATGGTTCACCTGATATTTCTTCGGCAATTTGTTCGCGATACTACAATATTAGTACTCAATAATGATTTCGAGTGTTCTAGAGATTTCATTGTTTTAGTGGAAGTTACTTTGCTTCATTTAAACTGGTCTTAGGAAATTGCAAAACGGACAGCAGAGACTTTCGAGCTCTTCGTGAATCTTTTACGTGCCACGCGAAACGTACCTCGCATATAAAGCGAAGAAGTAGAAAATAAGAAAGAGGAAAATAGCAGCGAAATCTCTTATCCCATCGGCCATTCATACAGCAGCTTCTTTCATTTCTATTATATCTGTTATCATAAAAGATATAACTTAGAAAAAACGAAGCTGGCACCCCGCTGGGGGTAGCCACCCACATACTATATTTATTTTTATTTTATTTTTTCTTTTTCTTCACCAATAAGATATAACACTTTACCAAATGTCCATAAGGACAAATTGTAAAATAACCAAAATAAAATTAAAAAAAAATTATATCTGTTGATTGTTCAGTTAGCCACCGGAGAGCCAAAAGTGAAGAGTCGTTAATTGAGAGTTAAATAATCATCGTTTTCTGTTTAATTCAATGTAATAAATCCATCTAATCCTAATTTCTAATCTCTAACATTTCTAACATTCTAACATTCAAAATAACATTCAAAATAAATTCTAAATTTCCGAATAAATTAATAATTTCTGAGTTCTGAATACATTCATCCATGCGTTTGCTCTCTCTATTCCAAAATATAAAAGAACCTCAACATTTTTAATTTATAATCGACGACGAGCTATACGTAAGAAGTATGTAATTAGAGAAAAAGCATGAATTAATCACGAAGTACCTTCGATGTCTCAGTGGCTCTAGAAGGTACTCGCACAATCTCTCATCTTCCAAGGAAGCGTTTTTTAAATCAGGCTTTACGTAAATGGCACGTAATTTAACATAATCGAACTCGATTAACTAAAATATAAATGCTACAATAAACGGTGTGCCACGATACTTGTTCTATCCATTGTGTGTTGCTTTAGCATTAAAATTACCGATATATCAGGCTCAAGAGTGGTTCAACGTCTCGCCAGTGCCGGGAATATGAGAAAGGCCCGTTCAAACTTGATAAATAAAACATCGTAGCGCGATATAACGCGGAACGTGGAGTTTATATGCGGCTGCTTGGATATCGTCTGAACGGAGCGGTATTTTATTCGAGACACGTGACTCTGTAGCCATCAGAGTCGCAAATACATATCCCGGGCGAAGTCCTAGGAATGCCAGGCTTTCGGTGTCCCGCCGGGGAATAAGGGCTGTCTACGTGTCCGCGGTGGCCGAGTGAAAGTCGTGTGGACGACCGAAGCAGGCTCGTGGCCATGGCACAAAGGGGTAGAAACACGGCTGTGTGTCGTGGAGTTGCGTTTACCGAAACTGAAGTTAAATTACGCGTGAGACGCTTTGACTCGTGCTGCAGCGGGCCGTGTCACGTTTCTTGCATCAAACAACGAAGAGAAAGCAAGAAGAAAGCAAGAAATGGAAGAAAGAAATGGACAGAGAGCGTATGCACAGGAAGAGGCTTGAGAGAAGAGAAACGGAGGAAGAAAAAGATGAGAGCATGCACAAACAGATTGAAGAACCTAGAGAGACAGACAGACAGACAGAGAATACAGAGAAAGAAAGACAGAGGTGGATGAAATAGGAGAAAAAGGAGGACGACCGGCCACAAAAGTTAGAAGCCAGGGCGAAATTCTTTGTCGGATCTTAAGCATTGTTGCCGGTGCATCTGGCTTTTTCAACGCGCGAGATAACGAACAGACACTACGGTTCTCCGCGCATTGTCAGCACAAGCCAAGCTTATATAACGTAAATACGATACGCAAAGAATGGCAAGAGACGCGCGCGACTAACAGCGAAGGGAAAGGTAAAGGATGGAGATGCTTCGGAGTCAAACGGATAGAATGAAGAAGGTGCACGCGAGAAAGCTCTGCACTGCGTGAAAGAGATACGATAATGACGGCAATGTTATACCAGCAGGTGTATCTGGGTGATTCAACGGGATAGTCGTATTGGTCTTCTTGGATAACGGGAGTTCTGAAGAGCTGCATACATATTAAATGTGTTCTCTGGTAAAATCAATTACTTCAGGATATTCTTGGAGGAGTTGTCAGTTACTGACTGTTCTACTGCTTATTATATGTGTAATAATGTAAATCCTTGGGGTAATTAAGACGATCAATTCTGGAAAATCGAGTTTATTTTGGGAATAAATTGAATTATATACAATAATTAATAACAAATCTATTAGAAATTTTACCTGTCGAATGGAGAATCGATTTTATAGGCCCTAAATTACCGTTCTTCTCTCGTGATCTAACCTATTCAATAAAATGGTTACCGGTAAAACAAAGCAAAAGTAAATATGTCGGTTGGCGGGTAGTTTGAATTCTATAGAATTTACACCTACCCCCCTTGTGTAGACAACTCCAGTGGAAAAACGTAATTCACTTCATCTTCTGGTTCTATTATACATTCTACACATTCTATTCCTTCACCTTTTGTAATTTCGTTCATGGAGATACAGAGGATAACCTTCAACGGCACGGTGTAGAGAAAATTGATTTGTAATAACCTAAATTCTTGGGGTAATTAAGACGATCGATTCTGGAAAATAGAGTTTATTTTAGGAATAAATTAAATTATATATAATAACCATTAATAACAAATCTACTAGAAATTTTACCTGTCGAATGGAGAATCAATTTTCTAGGTCCTAAATTACCGTTCTTCCCTCGTGATCTAACCTATTCAATAAAATGGTTACCGGTAAAACAAAGCAAAAGTAAATATGTCGGTTGGCGGGTAGTTTGAATTCTATAGAATTTGTATATGTATGTCGTTGAAGAAGTTACTTATACAGTGCTGGGGAAAATAATTGAAAGGTTGCTACTATAAACGGTTCGTATCAGTCAAAAAACCAGGAAATCTATTAAATAAAATAATCGTACAGATAAATTGTTTTGCACAGTATAAGTAAAAACATTCAGGATAACTTGAATTGTTAATTAATTTTTCGCGATTTTTCTACGCCAAACAACTTTATTATCTCGTTTACTTTGTTACAAATGGTTTAATTCTGGACTGTACCCTACGGTTTATTTTTTTAAAAAATAGGTTAAAAACAGTTTTCTGTCTAAAAAATACTAAAGAATATTCCTTAAAGCTTATTTAATCGAGCAATAGTTAACCAGGCGGATATAGTTAGCAAGGACAGTAGGTTATGCGAGTTATCGTAGATGGGGTGGTTAACGCGATCATTGGCTACGAAGGAATTAATAATGGGTCGAGATTAATTGCGTGCTACGCAGATAATCGATGGCCGATGTCCGAGTGCATCTTACGCGTGTTGGCAATTTAATTAGTGGGACATGTTCCCTCCTGTCTAATTATCATAATGATGCAAGGGGCTTCGGTAAATTATCGTAATACGATTCGACTGTGCGCACCACGCATCCACCATTTTATGTCCTTTAATTTCATTTCTCTTTTGAAATTTCTTCATTGTTATTTACGTTATCCAATTAAAAAAAAATTCTTATTTCGAAATATGTACATACTAATCTATCGAATTGTAGAGAGAAACTTGATAGTTGGAGAGAAATTGGATTCGTAACGTTTAAGACTTTTTCCAAATTGTTTTTAATCTACATAATAATAAATCTCTTTAGCAAATGTGTAATTGAAATAAACGAACAAACAAGATCACATACCGTCGTAACAGTATGTATTAGGTTGGCAACTAAGTGATTGCGGATTTTATCATTAGGTGGTATTGACAAAACCCGCAATCACTTAGTTGCCAACCTAATAGTTTGCAGAATAAAATAGGGGTGAAATTCGCAAGAGAACTCGGGACCCCCTCCACAAAGTGAGGCTGGCCACCGTGGAGGTTTTAGCCGGTACGAATCCGGCACTACCCGGCGCCCTCTCCCCGGAGGGCGCGGGGCGCTTATGAAGGTTTCCTCCACGAAAAAAAAAAAAAAATTTTTTTTGAAGAATAAAATACTAAGCGATGCTGCAGAAGAAAAACTCAATTTTTCTAACAATAAAAAAATTCGTACCGATAGGAACGAATATATTAACCACACAATCAATCAAACCTGAAATCTACGTTTCATTCTACCTTTTTTCACTTTTTATTTGACTATTCCGAACTATGTAACTACTCTACCACGTGTCGATGGAATAAAAGAGACTAGATTGAAATTTTGTTACAAGTTATCGGGCTCGAAATTAGCTTCAAATTCTATTCTAACCTCAACATGCCTTCATTATAGAAATATCTTAATTACACCTGCAGATTCGTGTTGACGACGATCATAAAATTGATTGCAGTCGAATTTACCTTGAATTTTTATTCATCGATCTCTCGAAGAGGATTCGTCGATTCGTCCAAGACGAAAAAGATTGACTGGTAGATTACGAGCGTCAGTAACTTTTCTGTCGGTATAGATGGCGCGTACGGATCAATCGTCATTGAATTATCGGCCGAGGCTTCGGTAGAGTACGCCGAGAGAATCCTCGGCTCTCCGACAGGCTATTTTGCGAGATTCGAATTTCCCTGCCGGCGATCGTCATTATAACGCACTTAACATCGCATCGCATCGATTAATTGCGCTCTCTCGCACATCCATCGTGCGGCCATTTGTCGCCTGCTATCCTTCTTCTCGCGTTCACATGTGACACGAAACATCGCGCGTGTTGTACATCGTCGTGTTTTTGCTAATGTGCTAAAATTTTTGATGGATTGATTTTTTATCATTTCTTTGAAACTCAAATGATACGTCATTTGGTATGTTATCTATAGGCGATTGAATTTTCAGAAGACCTAACCTTGCCGAGATAAAGATATTCATTTTCAAGGTTGAGGGGTTTAACGTGTAATATTGGGTAATGTTATCAATATCACCTAATGACAAAATCCGCAGTCACCTAGTTGCCTTCGCAACAAGATACAGAGTAAGAATAGAACACACCCGAACCAGCTGGCTGCTGAAACGTGCAACACAACAAACATCGCAAGAAGACTAAAAAGGAAACACCCAATAGACCTTATAAAAGATATAACTTAGAAAAAACGAAGCTGGCACCCCGCTGGGGGTAGCCACCCACATGCTATATTTATTTTTATTTTATTTTTTCTTTTTTTTCTTTCACCAATAAGATATATAAGGACAAATTGTAAAAAACCAAAATAAAATAAAAAAAACAAACCTAATTGCCAAGCCAATAGTAAGCTGTTGGAAAAATGATTTTTTGATTAATTACGGAAAAAGCGTTTTCACACGGTTGTTGAAAAACTAACCTGTCATGTAAACGGGCTAAAAGAATCTCTTAAAAAAAATTCAGACTTGACTGCTTTTGAATAAAAGTAATGCAAATTACGTAATGTTGGTAATTGTCCAACTTGTCGTATACATTACAATGTGAAGTTGCAATTCTGTTCATTTCCGAGTTGTTTGTTAGCGTACACGCGTAAAAAGTACAAACAGCGAAGAAATTTCTTCACGGTGGGAGAATCTGAGACACGCTTGAAGAATATTGACTGTCGAGTTTTAGCGTGTTTTACTTTAGAGTAACGTTCGTCGTGCTACAAAATCGTTGCAAATTTTTCAAGAGAATTCACAAATTTCACAAAATTTCGAAAGTTCAACATTAAGCAAGACGCACATACTATGAAAAAATATATCAAAATATTCAGAATATTCAAAATGGTTTCTATAATATTTGGCGGATATATAAAACAATTATCTATCTAATATTTTTTTAAATTATAGAAACTCTTTGATCATAGACCTAGAGAATGTAGCAACGTTAAATGCAACTTTTCTACTTTGTAGGTATTTCGGTTTTATAAAAGTTTCAATAAAAAAGAGATAATATTTTGTGGCTTATCGTTGGTTTGTTTTACCGATGTTTCAACCGAGTATGTGTAGACACGTATACATAGTATAGAATTTTTTATTTATTTAGAAATATTAAAAATTAGGGTTTCCAATGATTTCTATCCTATATGATACGTTTATTGATCGATAAATCTGTTTACAATAGATTAAACAGGAAAGGATGGTTATTTAACGTGGACTAAATACAGTAATGTGATATAACTAGGACAACTAAATAGTTAATTGACAACTCACAACTACTGTAACGATTTACAACTCATAACAACTCGGCAACTCAACTCACCACTCCTCATAACTCGACTCCTCGTCACTCGACTGTCAACTCACAACTCAACTCTTAACTCACGACTACCCCGCTCGACTCTTAACTCACGACTACTCCACTCGACTCTTCACTCGCAACTCTCACAACTCCTCCTCATTACTCGACTGTCAACTCACAACTATTCAACTCGACTCCTCACCACTCGACTGTCAACTCATAAATCGACTCTTAACTCACGACTACTTCACTCGACTCTCCACTCACGACTACTCCACTCTACTCTCCACTCGCGACTCTCATAACTCCTCCTCACCACTCGACTGTCAACTCACAACTATTCAACTCGACTCCTCACCACTCGACTGTCAATTCACAACTATTCAACTCAACTCCTCACCACTCGACTCTCAACTCACAACTTCACTCCTCACAACTCGATTCTCCACTCACGATTATCTCAACTTGACTCTCAACTCACGACTACTCAACTTGACTCTCAACTCACGACTACTCAACTCGACTCTCAACTCACGACTACTCAACTCGACTCTCAACTCACGACTACACAACTCGATTCTCAACTCACGACTACTCAACTCGACTCTAAACTCACGACTACTCAACTCGACTCTCAACTCACGACTACTCAACTCGATTCTCAACTCACGACTACTCAACTCGACTCTCAACTCACGACTACTCAACTCGACTCTCAACTCACCACTCCCGCACTCGACTCTTGAGGTGACGACCACCCGGTAAAAACTGCCAAGCCTTTTTGGTACTTAGGCCTTCTCGCAATATTGTTTATGGTACACCCGATATTTCTTGGACCATTTGTTCACGATGCTACACTATTATCATTGGCAATGTCAAAAATTAGACAACGATAGTAGCTTTTGCATATTTCCCTATTCCAGATATCCTACACTTTCTTTATCTGCAATTTAATTTCAAATTAATAACAAACTTAAATAATAACAAAATTCAATATAACCATAATCGAGAAGCTATTCGAAATTTTCAACCAATACGTCAATCCATCAAAAAATTCTTTTAAACGAGTCACAAAAGTCTCCACGAAAGTTAGTCTATCAATTCTGTAGCAAAAACGGTGTAAAAAAGAAAGCAGATCAATGTGCCTCACTTGCCAGGAGCTGCGAAAGACTACACTTTGAGGACAGAAATAATTTTAATATCGCCGGAATCCGGATATATTTTTATCTGACTAGACTCTCCGCTCTTCGAACTTCTTAAAGCTACTGCTTAAAGCTACTGAAACGAACCGGCTTTTTCCCTTCCACCCGTTTTTGCTCGATTTGTCTCAGTCCTTTCCTGACGATGGGTCGCACCACGCCGTGCCACGCCGTGCCACGCCGCGCCGGTAATGAATATCTAGCTGATTTGATCTAACTGCGGATTGATCGCAATGCCCTCCGCGGAGGCGGAGGTTAATCTGATTTAATTCATAATCCTAGATAAGCCTTTTATCATTCGTTTACCGCTTAATTGGGCGACACGGGTCAGTCAGCAAGTAGCACGTGCTCCATTGTAAATAGACCCTCTGCAACATTTGCTTTTTGCTTAAAAATGGTTATGTCGATAGTCCTTGAGATGAAGATGTTCCAATGATTTTCAATAAACTGCTGTTACTATAAAAGTTTATTTATTTCTACGTTCATTTTCAGATGTTTCATTGTCGTAGGATATTATGGATAGACCGTGGATGTTTATGCAAAGAAAAAATATTTTGCCGAGGACAATTAAAAATGCAAACGAGGCAGAGATTTGTTTCACGCGTTAAATATTATCACGAGCACCATACTTGGAATATTTCACACATTCCTGCGTGAATTCATTACATGCGACCTGTGCACGTTTGCGCTTTTGAATTTCCCATAAACGGCGAGATTTAACAAACTTTCATAGTGCAATTACAAATAATTGCAGTTGCTTTGAAAATTATAGGTTTTGCGTAACATCGTCAACATTTACGTTTAAACGACGATAAGGAAAAATTATAGAATTTCACTTGGCAACAGTAAGTTTCCGAATAGATTTACTTCGCCATTTTTATACTCACTGTCCAACCACAGAAAAATTGCTATATCGGAAAACGAAATTCATCGCCACCATTTATAAATAAACTATCGCTACCGCATTTTTCGCCTGTGTGTAAAATACTGCGAACGTACGCGTGCAAAAACTCGCGGTTTGTCAGCCGGTTGACGCAGCAAGACAGTTGCAAACCAAACAGTTGATTACAAAGTGCACTGTATTAATTTATTGCACGCTGAACTATGAAAGCCTCTTACGAACAATCAAAAACACTTCCCAGAACAAATCCACCACTTACTCAAATCATACCTAAGCAACAGAATCTTTGTAGTAAAAATAAAGGATGTATACTCTGAAGTAAAAAACATCAAGGCAGGGCTACCACAAGGAAGCGTCTTAGAGCCAATATTATACACGCTATATACAGCCAACATACCGACACAACTACCAACAGCAAAATACTGACATTCCCAGACGACACGCCTGTACTAGTCAGACACACTAATGCAGAAACAGCAGTCACATTACCACAAGAGCACATCAGAGAAATAGAAAAATGGCTGCCAGATACGTTATATTGTACTATATCTTTTTATCAAATATTTTTGTCGAAATCTATACTCTGCTTTGTTACACGTTGCTTTTGCGTAGTCCGATATTTGTGTGCAGACATCGTAACCGCACTTTGTGGAAAATGATTTTGTTGGGACTGGAGATTTTGCAAAATATCGCCTCTTCTGTCGATATTGGAAAATCTGACTCGCGTTTAACGCGTACATTAATCACGTATTACCACGCCTGCTGCTTGTAATTCGCCACACAGTAGAAATTGGTGTACTGGCTTTTAACGCACGTTCTAACAGGAACATGGAAATATGTCGATGATGATTTGTGATCGTTCTATGGAAAACTAACATAACCTAATCTTCGTTTGGAGTTATGCAAAAGTATTTGCTTGGTTGTTTATCACATATTTTAAATAACATATTACGTTACGAACTGTTATTCAACGAGATTTTACGAATTTGAAAGTGCAGCGTGTATAATCCTACATTTCAATAATTCCGGTTACAACTCACGATTTATCACTTTGCAAATGCAAAGCGTTGTTCCCGATAAGATTTCACGACATGCCGCAGACAGCTATTCCCAGTTTACGGTCTCCAACACAACGGTTTCAATTTCGATTCGTAGACTCGCCGCGTCTTCTGTGCGCCAACCGTCGACTTTTCCCTTTGCCCATCCACCCATTCAACTTTCCCTTTTGATCGCGTAAAACGTTGACAACTGTCGTCTCGTCTATCTGCATGCATCGCGGATGCTTTTTCAATTTCTCGCTGTATGCTCTTTAAAGTTCTTTAAATCTCGAGTCTCATATGTGAGCACGTAGCATGTATTCAGACAAAGTATATCAGATGTGATCATTATACGAGGCTGGAGAAGTTTCTTCGTAATTTTCTTACTTTTCTATGCCGCTTAAAACTCGTTACTTTTCTGTATTTTGTAATGTTAATAGCACTTGTGATTATTCGATCGATATACACGGTGGCTGACGAAAGTATTCGAACGCTTACACTAACAAATTTCAATTAATAAAGTGAGGTGTACTACCATCACACAAAATTATTCGAACGCTAGAACACTGTTGATAGTTTTTCATCTTCCTTTGCATCGAATGTAAACATGAAAATTTTGATACGTTCACTTGAGGTTAGGATATCGTTTCAGTAACAGTGTTACGACCGTTCGCGGAGAGACGCGATCGCGAGGAAACATGTCAGCGAGAGGTGTAAATTCTCCCTACGATTTTAATAGTAAACGCCGCGAACCAGTCGTTCCCCTGTTTCGATTAGGATAACAGAGGTAGTTCAAATGATTGTAACACAGAATTAACAGGGTTAATATAAGCTTCCATGTTTAACAATATTTAAAATTATAATTAACACGTTACAAATGATTTAACGATGATACAACTAGTTTATTATTATAATTCGACTCGACTTTATAATATTTCTCGTTATATTCGTTTGACTAAACGACTTTGATTTTCTTTATCTGAACCTCTCGATGCGTTCGGTTTGAATTCTCGTATGATACTGATTGCCCTTCGAATTTTTCCTTTGTCTCCTCTTGGAGACGACCCCCACCATGCTTGAATCTCGCAAACGTTCGCGCCTATGAGCACGTATGCCCCTTTTTTTGTGTAGGTAAAATAACGGACCGAAGGCGAATCGATGTTTTTTAGAACTCGCTGCTTGATGACAACTATGCGCTTATCGTTACATTGTGTATATCTCGCCGGTCATGTAAGACGATCTGTCTGCGATACTGTAGTACCAAGGGAGATTACCGCGAAACAAGCCATATATTAATGCTGTAAATCATAAAAAAAGATTGACTTTTGCAAAACCTGTATTAATAAATATAATTCTTTTTGGGACAAAGTCATCTTTTCGGACGAGTCAAAGTTTAACATTTTTGGCTCGGATGGGTAAAATTATATGCGGAGAAAACCAAATACGGAATTGGAAATTCGACATTTACATGAAACAGTGAAACACGGAGGTGAAGCGATCATGGTGTGGGGATGCATGGCTGACAGTGGTACCGGAAATTTGATATTTATTGTTGGAATACTTGATAAATGTAAGTATTCCAATATTTTAAAAAATAACCTTAAAGAAAGTGCCCGTAAATTAGGATTATTGGAAGATTTCCACTTCCACCAAGATAATGATCCTAAGCATACTGCTAGAATTGTGAAAAAATGAATCGTATATAACACATTACACATGTTAATTACTCCACCGCAAAGTCCAGACGTAAATCCGATTGAAAATTTATGGACTGAAATCGGAAAAAGATTAAATAAATTCCAGATAACCACAAAGCAAGTATTGAAAGATAAAATTATAGAAATATGGAATTCCGTTGAGAGTAGTTTTACAAAATCATTGGTTTACAGTATGGAACGCCGATTGAGACACGCTATCGCTGCTAAAAGTGGTCCAACAAAATATTAATATTAAATAATTTAATAATATATGTAGCGTTTAAATACTTCTGTCAGTCACTTACAATGCGTGTTTCCAATAAATATATCAATTCCTACCTACGTTGTTGAATCCTTTTCAAATTTTACTGACATAACCTCAAAACTTCCATCTTCCTACTGACATCTGCTTGTCTAAGCAAATTACTTTAATGTACATTATTTCGGCCATTCAAGTTTGCATATGTAAGCGTCGAATACTTTCGTCAGCCATTGTATATCTCTTGAATAATTCAAATTTAATACATTTCGTTTATAGCTGTAACAAAGTAATTGTATGAGCGAGCAACTCTTATCTCACGTAGTCCTAAAAGTCTATGACGAACATTAGAATTTCAAGTCTCTGCGAATGAAATGACATTTCGTATCCTGAAAATTCCACTTTTTAGCGAAAAGAGAAAATTAATAACTGCCAAATCGATGTGTGTCCTACATTAATATTAATATATTGTTACTATATGCTAATATATTTTAATTCTATTCACTGTATCTCTCCACATATTTATTTGTATCCATTAGAACCTTCAAACCATCCATCTTACATATAATATCTGTTTCTTGTTTCAGGTGAGTGAATCCATTGCTCGTCAAGGCAGCGTCGATCCATTTAGGTTTAAGTAAGTTCTATCCTCGTGTTACTAAAGTCGAGCACTTTTGCAATCTTCCGTTATCACGGCTAACGGGACAAGTACAGTTAACCGATAATCTCGAAGACTGACTGGAACCTTGGCAAAGAAACCGGTCTCTCGCGCGAATGTCCCTCGCTCCGCCTCGATCAAGACATTATCGATAAAGACATTGCCTCGATCGGTTGTCCTCGCTCGTGCGTTCTTGTTAAGCTCCGAGAAACACGTCCATTCGCCACACGATGTATTGAACTTGAGGATCGTTTCGTGTCCAAGGCTTAAGACGCTCGAGGATCAACAACATCCTATTGCTTCTGTACAAGGTGTTCCGTATTGCAAGGAGACTGGAAGCTCTCAAGCGGTCGGAACAAACGTTTGATTTTCTAACTTGGGAAAGCAGAGGGAAAGCAGACAATTGTTTAAAGTAAATTTTCCCAAAAACGAGACAATTTTATTCTACATTTTTTATTTTTCTGATTCTTTATTTTTCCACGTAGAATAACTTTCTTTTTGGTCGCGCCCAATTGGTTACAAGACACCCTATATAATAATTTTTCAAACCTGGTTTCAATGGCAAACATATTTTACAACGTACATAATATTTGAGCGTGTGTTTTCTTTCTTCAATTTGTCAAAGCGGATCAGTAAAATGTGCGCTTGTCCTTGATAGGCTTATGGCGATTTACTCGACGTTTATTAACGCGATAAAGCGTATTAAATTGTTTATTCGCGAAGGTAGAAGGATCGTGGCTAAGGTTCTGATCCAGAAAGCCGCGAAAGTGGAAAAACGAGAAAGATAAGCGAAGGATTTGTCGTGTGGGAGAATGGAAGGACGCTAAATCACGACACGACGTACGAGATGTGGGAGTAGAGTAAAGGTTTTCGTTTTTTTTTTTTTAAAGTAAACTGCAAGATGTTTCGTTAGAATGTAGCAATTGAGATTTCGTCTAAAGTCTGTTACAATATTCTTAAATATACAATGAGATTTTCTACTTTCTGCGTACTTGCTTATTTTTATTCTTTAGACTTAAATCTTATCTTCTTAAATCTACAGATGTCGAGGGTTGATCAAAGAATCCAGAATATAGAGATCCGTGTTTTTTTTTTTTTTTTGTATTATTTAATTTGTACTTTGCAATTTGTCCAGCTGGACATTTGGTAAATTTTTCTAGCTTCATTGCTAAATAATAAAAGGTGGATGGCTACCCCCAGCGGGATACCATTTTCCAGTTTGACTATTTTATTTCTTCAGTGAGGTGTTTCCTTTTTAGTCTTCTTTCTATGAGAGTTTTGTCCGCCTCAGCAGCCAGCTGGTTTGGGTGTGTTGCCGTTCTTTCCTTGTATTTTTCTGCGTACCTGCCGATTTCTTCTTTCACCGTTGGTATTTTTAAGTCTTTGCGTATATCCTCGTTTCTGACCTACCAGAGGGCGTTCGCTATTGTTCTCAGTATCTTCGATTGTAGCGACTCTAGTTTATTTATGTGGCTCATTGCTGCTGTCCCCCATAGTGGTATTCCGCACGTCTAAATTGGTTTTATTGTCGTTTTGTATATTTTTAATTTATTTTCTATGCTGAGTTTAGAATTTCGACTCGTTGGCCAGTACATCTGTCTTCTTTTTATCCATATTTTGTCTATAATTGATTTAGTATGTTGCTTCCATGTAAGTTGTGTGTCTAAGTGGAGTGCTAGGTATTTAACTTGCCTTGTTTGTGTTATGTGCGTGCCATTCAATTGGATATTTGGTGGTTCCCCTTTTCTTAGTGTAAATGTAATATGGTTGCATTTATTGGGGTTTGCTTTTATTTGTTTATCTCGTAGCCATTTTTCTATTTTTCTGGTGAGCTCTTGTGGTAATGTGACTGCTGTTTCTGCATTAGTGTGTCTGACTAGTACAGCCGTATCGTCCACGAATGTCAGTATTTTGCTGTAGGTAGTCGTTGGTATGTTGGCTATGTATAGCGTGTGTAATATTGGCCCTACGACGCCTCCTTGCGGTAGCCCTGCCTTGATGTCTTTTACTTCAGAATATACATCATTTATTTTTACTATAAAAGTTCTATTGCTTAGGTATGATTTGAGCAAGTGGTGGATTTGTTCCGGGAAGTGTTTTTTGATTGTTTGTAAGAGGCTTTCATGATTCGCTTTGTCAAATGCTAATCATCTGCTATTAGACGAATTATCGCTTGTATTTAAGTTGCCGAAAAGTTTCCGACTGAGAGGCAATGTTATTCCACTTTACCGATAAGGCAAATTCAAAGAATGATAAAACTTTGCGTGTGAGTAAAGTAAAGTATCTTATCGGCAGTTCTAGCAAAAAAAGTCACTTACAGACGTAAAAACTGGTTTTTCCAAAATTTTATTTACACATTTTGTTTAGTAAACACAATAGAACAATACAAGTTTGGAACCTCTTTTTAGATATCTTTCATGGTTCTTGAGATATTTTACGAATAGGAAATTTCTAAATTTTTCCCGAAAGAAATAATTCCACTCCTTAAAACGAATTATGGCACCAAAGAAAAATAAAGTTGTATTGTACGGATGACGTACTTGTGTGCAAAGCTTCATAATTTTTTGCATTTTCGAGTTGTATAATCTTCCACGTGAGTGAACAATTTTAAAGAAACGAGATCATAGTAATTTTAGGCAGCAATTAAATTGTTATAATATGCATATTATTTTTATTACGGATTTGTTATCTTCGTATGATAAACAAGGAAAAGAAAAATGTCTATATATTTACTCATATTTTCATCGATGCACAATTCCAATCTCTCCAAAGATATTCCAATAAAAATTCCTACATATCAATTTTCCATTGCATCCTCGCTTAACGTTCCAGTTCTCCTTACTACCACCATCTCTCGTAGAAGATATCCGCGTTAGGAATCTTCCGTGCATCTTTATATTTCTAAAACAAATAAACGCTGCCAATCGCGTTTTTAACAATTTAAAGCAAATATTCCGATGCAAAATATTCGTAAGAATAAGAAGAATAAAAAATACAGTTCGCAACTAAGTGATTGCGGATTTTGTCATTAGATGGTAATGACAAAATCTGCAATCACTTAGTTATCAACCCAAAATATTCTGTTTTCTATATTGTTTGGCCTCGTGCGTGCATATCTCTTCAGCTGATAATTCTTAAATCTATTTCATTTATAAATGTGTATGTTGTTCAAATAGTCACTTGTTTCTCATTCGGCTGTTGCCAGAATCTTCTCAAGTTGCAATATTCGTAAGGAGAAAGGGTGTTCGGAATGTATTTAATTCAATAATAAACCCATAATAAGAATGAAAGGAAAGTAGACAGGAAACAAAGAAAACAGTCGAGTTTATTGTCACAAAATGCAATTACATTAAAATAACTGAAGTAACAAAAGGGGTTAAGCTTCTATTAAATGCAGAGGGCAGCATACGAACACGTACAACGATCACCGTAACGATTAAATTCATTTATCGAGCCGATTCGAGGCTCAGAACCAATTATTTCCTCTGCGGTTGATCCTCATAGAAAAAGTTGATTCTGTATCCGTCCAATTCGATGTTCGTACGTTCCTCAGGAACGGATCAATGACGAATATGAAGGTTATGACCGACGAGGCTCTAGAAACCTCCCATGGAAACCATCATAACAAAAAAAAAAAAAACAATTCAAAGTAAAAATTTCCATTGCAGAAAGATACAAATTCGTAAAGCGAGAACTACCTTCTTTTCCCTTGCCCCTGTGCCGCCCCACTATTAATCTTGTTACCAGCTTCTACGAAGAAGCCCAGAAGCCCATTCGTTTGCCTTGAGAACCGAAATTATCGTCTGTGCACCAGCAAAACACAGAAGCCAAGCGTATCATTATCACGCTAAGTGGAAGGATGAAAAGTTGGCGGCGCACGCGTGTCACGGCGTCATCGACGCACCTCTGCACGAATACACAAATAGCTCATTATGACTGCAGCCTGCACTTGCACCCGTCGTGCGCACAACGTAATTCGGGTTAATGATCGTGTGTACGCTCGTGCTCTCGTACTTGTACGCGAAGCAGCACTCGACAACTTGGCCCGGACCAGGCATTCCACTCTCTGGCCATTAGCAAGTGTAATGCCGGTCGTGGCAGCACCACGTTTCTTTGCAACTATCTCGTAGTGGCAACTAAGTGACTGCGGATTTGTCAATACCACCTAATGACAAAATCCGCAATCACTTAGTTGCCAACCCAATATGTTGCAGGCGAACTGTACCACAATTTTTACTGCGAATATTTCACGTTCCAGTGAACTGTAGCAGCAACTATTCGTTTACAGTGTATATTTAGCAGCGCCTTAAACAGCGAAATAATTTATACGCGAGGAAAGCTACTACATATATACGTATTTATGTGTTAGTGGACATATTTTTCATATACGAATAAACAGAAATATTCGCAAGAGAATCGCTAGTGAAATTGGCGTGTGTTCACGAATCGTGAAATTTTCGCTGTAAATATCGAGTTGCCAACTAAGTGATTGCAGATTTTGTCAATACTACCAAATGACAAAATCCTAAAGTTGCCAACCTAATAGACTTAATCTTCCTTTGCTTCCATTGCTTCTCTAGTCGTCTATAGGTTCGTGTCTATAATTCGCTCTCCTTTAGCAACGTCTTATAGCAGTTTTTTTCCTCTTCTTTGTTCTTTTTCTTCGCTTTGATGAAGCAGATAGTGGCTTGTTGGAAATGGGTGTTCGATGATCTTGGTGTTTTGATAGCGGGACGATGAATCATTGGGGCTTTGACGAAGGTGATCAGAAATATGATAGTTAGGGGTTAGGTTGGGGTGATGGTAATGTAGGGATGAGTGCGATGGTCGTTACGATTGCAGTTTCTTTTGTTATCTTTTTAACAAGAGACTGGTAACAATTGTTAAGAATTGTTTGGGTCTCGTTGATAGAATTAATGGTAACTTTTATTCCTAATAAAATAACGTTTATTCTCACTACGCTGTTTTGATTGCCTATGTAGTTTTATTGTATCGCATTGCCATAGGTCGTTGTGTAATTCTGATACTAAAATATTACCTATCGATCTTTACAAGATTTTCACAAGCAGTAGCTCCCAACGCTTTTAAGTGCTTTATTTGAAATTTACTTTAACTAAAAAATAAGACAATTTAAATAAATAAAATGAAGAAACTAATTCACTTAAATATCAATTTTATTTATACTATTGTTGTATTTTGTAATTTGTAAATGTATGATATATCTTGAAACAATTTCCAGGATGCACTCCTGCTTTTCTTTCTCACGTTTCACAAAGAAAGATGAGACTCGACAAAGGAGCTTTTGAGATAAAAACTGATGTCGTGTCACACTCGACATAGCAGTGCAAAAAGTTAACAACGATAATTATTAATTCACATTTCTGTATATCAATGTTTGTCTAAAATTATATTTGATAACAAGTAGTTGTTAAGATTATAATTTTTCTCGTTGTCTTTTTAAGATACTATCTGGAAATATTTATTTTAGTCTGTTCTATTTAATTATTTTCTATTAAATTAATTAAATTAATTAAATTAATTGTTGTATTTAATCTATTTAATTAATAAATTTTAAATATTTATTTAATTATTTTAATCTTAAAATAATCCAGAAACATTTGAAGATAAATATATCTTACAGCTTTTAACATAATTATAAACATTACCTTACGACAATGAACGCATGTTGGTGTATATTTTTGAAAAGACTCGTAATTCAACAACTTGTATTTCTACCGAGATCTATTCGCTGAGAAAAGAAATTATTTAACGAAATGGTAGCGCATTACCTGCGTTATGTAAACCGAGACCCTGACCTAGGTTCTACCGTATCCTCCCGTGAGATTTAAAGCGGAGAATGCGTGGATTTTCAAGTCAGTGGTCACAATGAATTTACCTTCTCTCCGAACGAGTATTTAGAAGGCGGGTCACAGAAGAGAACAATGAGAAATAGAGCTACTGAGACACGATGCTCGTTGGAAATGCGAAATAGACTTTCCACGGTCGTAGAATAAATCAACATTTAACTCAAATTGTTTAGAAAGATGTTTGTACTCTGCGATGTTCTCCATTTTGAAATTTTTGAAATTTCAATACGAAATACGTGTAAATGTACTCTTCATCATTCATCTTCATAATTTACGATAACTCACATATTACAATTTGCCAGTTTTACGTATGCTGCACAGTTGAACGCTTTACCTTGTCTTTTTCCTTACTTTCTATTTGCTTATCTATGTTTTAAAACTACTCAGCTTAGCTCTATATAAAAAAGTATGTATTTGTGCTGCAATTCGTTTGAGGTGGATTAAACGTGTAGGTGTATTTAATTAATAACGTAACGAGTGGACGAATTCGCAATAGTCAGTTGTATTAAAATAAGTATAAATATGAGAGATAGTGTACGCTAGTTATAATCGTCGATCGCTCAATGCTACTATACCGATCGAAGAAAGGATAACAATAATCTCCGAGGGGGTACGTTCATCCATTTATATCGACAGATGGTAGCACAAAAAGTTAATATTCTTATGTAACTCCGGCTGAAGATTACAAGAAACGACAATAACAATCTTTGCGGAGTTCGTTTGCCCCTAGACTTCGTAAACCAAAACAATCGTTAGTATTCTGTCGAAGTAATTACTTCAAGAAAAACTCTACATCTTTGCTTTTGTATATCCGTGACCTGGAGACCATTGTTATGAAGAGAATAGAATTTAGTGAAAAAATTCGAAATAAGGAGAGGTGCATATTATTGTGCCTTTGAATATAAATGTTGTTTTGGATTACAAGGTCTAGAAACAAAGGAGCTATAAATATATTTCTATGTATGTTTCTTGTAGTCATCAGCTACAACTACAAGGTTAACTTTTTGGTAATGTCATTTGATATGAACGTGCTCCCTATCCTTCTTTTTATTCTATTGTAACATTGTAAGAGTGAGGATCTGCATCAGCATACACTATACCTGTACTTACATTTGTGCCTATACTTATTTCAATATATTTTTCCATTACAAATTCATCCACTCGTTCCTCTATCACTTAACCTCAACAATATCATATATTCAATTAATAAATAATGGTAACAATTTATTTGATTTTGACCTCATATACTATACTTGTACTTATACTTATATTTCTATATATATTTTTCTATTACAAATTTATCCACTCGTTGCTCTATCTGTCAATTTCAACATATTCAAAGACACAATAATATGGGTCTCTCCCAGATTCCAATTTTTCGTTGACTTTTCTACTCTCATGTGCAACTACATCACTCCCTTAACAATGATAACGTCTTTTTCTGTTTTATTTGTTTTACAAAGGTTGTCGCAGGTAGATTTTACATACCAAGCGAGTTCTATTGCTTTTAATATATCAGCTCAATAATAATCAGAGAATCCATAATCATTTTTAACCCCTTGCTTTAGAATAGCATTTCATCACTGATTATAGATTATATAATTTGATAAATTGTTTATACTTTTTAATACTATTTTGATACTATTTGATAATATTTGTTTACATCTAGCAATCTTTGTTTAAAAGACCTTTGATTACAATTTTTAGTTTGTTTCTTAGAATCGTCGTTACTAATTTCCTTGAGATTCTTCATCAAGTAGAATTTCGTTAGAAAAGTAGAAACATGTTATAAGGTTCAAGTTCACTTCGGGTTCATTACCCTTCATTTCTTCAATCCCGCGGGATTAATTCTAAGCCTGTTAATTCACAGAATTATGTTTGCCTCAGAAATCTAACAAATTACATTCTATGTATTCAGAAAATTGTTCTCCCTAGAAGTCGGTATTATAATATTTTTAACATACGACTTAAAGAAGCTACTTTACCACGTCCATGTGACATTATTTGTATATACATTTTTTCATCCATAAATTGTGTCTTTTAGATACAATCAATTATCTTAAACCGAAGTTAGTCTTAACACTTTACCGACCTCTGGCGATTCAACAGCATATGTACGTCCGACCGGCATCTCAGGCGCAGATTCTCCCTGGCGCTGGCTCTGTTTCGGTTTAAACTCTCCAATACCATTCTTTTTGCTCATTGCGAACGGTACGTTTTTCAAATTGGTATAAAACTGTGGGAGCTTACAAAGCAACGCAGCTGAGCAAGGTACCTTAGTACTAAATAGCAAAGTACTGCTCAAATAATAAGAAAGATTGTCAGCGACAAAAAAACGGTTAATTGGCTATCGGTCGGTAAAGTGTTAAACTACAAACATAAAACAGCCTACAACACATCCATTTATACGAAGAAACTTGCTTCGTTTATAATCATCGTTTGTTTCATCGTCTAAATTCCAACAATTGTTCGCCAGTATTACCCTCTTATCGCGAAAATGCCACGCGAGACTAACAGGCCTTCTTGAAACTTGATGGCAATTCTCCTCGACGCTGAACATTAATTAGCAATCGTTCGTTATTCGAGGACGACACTTGTGAACCGATACTTCCTATTGTCATTAATTATCGCTCGTTAACGATTAATTACTCCGCGGTTGTTTTTCGTTGGCGATGAAGCCAGGTGCAAGGGACAAGCAGAAAAGGAAAAAGAACGTGAGAACGAAATTTCTGGATATCGAGATCTCTGTTAGATAAATCCGTGAATCGATTGGTGAACACGAATATTCGCTTGTATATGTGCTCGTATTGTCATTAATCGGTTGGTAATTAGCGACTGCTAATTGTAGCGTTGTTTCTCGTCGAAACGCGATAAAAGCTGACTCGAAAACGAAGTTAAAAAAGCTGTCCGGGGAATGATGGAATCAGCTTTCTGGAAATTAGCCTTTTTATGAACAATCGATAATTGATAAGTAATCGCTTGAAATTTGTAATTGGATCACTAGATTGCACACTGTTGATAATTCACAGGTGTATTTTCTTTCTGTCTGTTGTGATATTTTAGTAATAGAAATTTGAAAAATTCAATGAACATTTTAATACGGTTATAAGTAATATAATTAAGATACAAGTAATTAACTGCACGTTTGCGTGTAAACAATTATTAAATAATGGTGGAAATTGTTTGAAATATTGTAAATCATTACTACGAATTCTGGGATACTATAGTGTAATAGATACTGAATTCTCTATTTACTTTTGCTTTATATTTAAGAGATGGTATGGTAGTTTTCTTTTTATTATTCATATGTGTACTTATTAACATGGCATCGAAAAGAGGTGAAAAAACAGAAGGAAAGAGAAATTAAAACGTCTAATGTTTCAAAAATGTTTAAAGGCGAGCAGCTTTGGTGCTAGGCAACGTTATCGCTAAATCGTATCCCGTTTATTATTCCTCTGGTATCGCCAGTAACATTCCCTTTGTGCTGCAACTCTATGTATGTTCAGAAAACCGATACCCAACGGTCATCAAACCATAGTAATGCGATCTCGAACGCTCTCTCTTACCGGCAGAACATGCTATGATAATTTAAAAAATTCCTTTCTAGATACGTAAAGCTAGGAAAAAGAAATCTAATAATAAAGCAGAACTTTGTTCGAGGAAAAATATATTAAAATAAATGCAACAATGGAAGTAAAGACTAAATACAAGGTACATATAGGAATTTTTTATTTATCCTATATAATAAGTTTATTGATCGATAGATCCATTTACAATGGATTAGACAAGAAACGATGGTTACTTAACGTGAACTAAATACAGTAATGTGCTATAACTAAGACAACTAAATAGTTAATTCATAACTCACAACTATTGTAATAGTTTACAACTCATAACAATTCGGCAACTGCTCACAACTCAACTCCCCCCCACTCGACTGTCAACTCGCAACTCACGACTCTTCTACTCGACTCCTCCCCACTCGACTCTCCGGTAAAACTGCCAAGCCCTTTTTGGCCTAATGGCACTTAGGCCTTCCCGCAATATTGTTTATGATTCGCGAGATATTTCTTAGGCCATTTGCCCACGATGCTACATATATGTTACTTAGTTTCTGTATTTTAAACAGTTAATAAGCTTACGAAGAAGTATAACTGATTTTGAAAAGTGAACTAACAAGTGAATAGATCTAAGAATAAAGTAAAAGTATACGTGAGGTCTTCTACGTATATATTTACTAAGTTAACAATTTATCAAGATATGTTGTGTATGTCAAATGATGTTATTCAGTTTGGAAGATCAAATGTAAATGAGTCTGAGAATCGAGTGAAGATATAAGCGAGCTCAGAGCTATATCGGCTGCGTATATTTTAATAAGTTAATCAAATAATTTAACAATTTAATTTTTATATGTTAAACGATGCGATTAATTTCGTGGAATTAAATAAAAATAAATGAAAATATCGAAATGGTATCAATTACGCTCACCGATTTATTTTATTTTTAGAAAATTTAACCATACCATCAGGAGATACATTTACTTTTGAAAACTAAAATAATATCGAAATTTGGATAAATTTGTGACGGCACATGAGCGTAGAAAAAGTTAACGAAAATACGAGAAATAAGTACATCATGCGGCCAGAAAGTCCGCTTTCCTCGTCGATTACAGGCAGAGTTAGATTAAGTACAAGTACAGAGATAGAGCATGTCGTAATCGTGACTGGCTCATGCTACTATTCGACTCTCTAACTGTTAGCTATTCAACTAACAATTCCACTATACGTCTAACTGCCCCAGAGAGCATGTTCGCCTATTTTCATGGACCAGTGTATTACAAAAAGTTCAAATGTAACTGCAAGCAGATATACTAAAAACAGAAAGAAAAGAATTAGCCCAGAGAATATCAAGATAGATACATTTTCCAGACGTCTTTATCATCTTCTATCTTCAAAGCGTTGCCCGCTCGCCATAGTTGAACTCTTATCGCAGCCTCTCTCTGGCCAACCACCAATCCTCCGTAATGGAATATCGATTCTCCGTGTTTGGACGGTCAATTTTCCCGTCACGACACGATGAATTGCTCGCTAATGATAGCACGGGCTCGCCAAATAATATTCCTGCGATTGCAAAATCGTCCTCTCACGTGATATCCTCCAAAAGCCAAGGGATTTTATGACGAGACGATGTGAATCAACGATTTTTTATTCACCAGACGATTACCAATAACCTAAACTCATCGAGTGACAAGTTACAGTGCTCATGTATTAGGTTGGCAACTAAGTGCATACTAAGTAAGCAATCACTTAGTTACCAACCCAATATGTTGCAGACAAACTGTGCCACAATTTTTACTGCGAATATTTCACGTTCCAGTGAACTGTAGCAGCAACTATTCGTTTACAGTGTATATTTAGCAGCGCCTTAAACAGCGAAATAATTTATACGCGAGGAAAGATACTACATATATACGTATTTATGTGTTAGTGGACATATTTTTCATATACGAATAAACAGAAATATTCGCAAGAGAATCGCTAGTGAAATTGGCGTGTGTTTACGAAACGTGAAATTTTCGCTGTAAATATCGGGTTGCCAACTAAGTGATTGCAGATTTTGTCAGTACTACCAAATGACAAAATCCTGAAGTTGCCAACCTAATAGACTTAATCTTCCTTTGCTTCCATTGTTTCTCCTCTAGTCGTCTATAGGTTCGTGTCTATAATTCGCTCTCCTTTGGCAACGTCTTATAGCAGTTTTTTTCCTCTTCTTTGTTCTTTTTCTTCGCTTTGAAGAAGCAGATAGTGGCTTGTTGGAAATGGGTGTTCGATGATCTTGGTGTTTTGATGGCGGGATGATGAATCATTGGGGCTTTGACGAAGGTGATCAGAAATATGATAGTTTGAGGAGGTGGGGGTGATGGTAATGTAGGGATGAGTGCGGTGGTCGTTACGATTGCAGTTTCTTTTGTTATCTTTTTAACAAGACTGGTCATTACAACCTAATGTCAAAATCCGTAATCACTTAATTGCCAAATATTTATTCTTCTCAGTTGAATTCGTCTGAATTCGTTTTTTATATACAAACACGTTTTAAATACAACTGTATGGGAATTCTACAGTGGAATTCATTTCGTTTTAACGAACGACCAATTTCAAGAGGATTCGATTATTTCTTCATTAGCCATTAAACTATACATTGTGCTCATTTTCACCAGCCAGCTGCTTGCTACTCCACTGCGCCGATAAAATAGAAATTTTTCAACAAAAGGCAACAGTAATATTAACAATGGTGTTCAACAATAGCCGCTACTTGCCGTATTTCCCTCGTTTTCTTGTTTTGCTCTTCTCTTAATCGTCTTTCTCTGTTTTTCTTAATCACTTATTTTCTATTCATTTGTCCGAGTATACACGTCCGCCATGTTAATTGTTGGGTTGGCAATTTGACGTTAGGTTGTAGTGACAAAGTCCGCCATCACTTATTGCCAACCTAATAGAATAAACAGCGAGACAGGAACATCCTTACGTTTCAATGACGTACATATGCTCTGTCCATAGTAGAAAAGTGAAACAAGTAGCAAAAAAACGTATTTGTTAAAAAACAAATTCAACTGAGGAGAATAAATGTTTCTATAATAAACAGGGAGACAGAAACATCCTTACGTTTCAATGGCGTACATATGTTCTGTCCAGAGTAGAAAAGAGGAACAAGTAGCAAAAAAAGGTGTAGCAAAACGTAAGAAACTTTGGTGCATAAAGCGAAGCACGATCGTGAAGCTCACGTTGAAAAAAAAAAAGAAAAAGAGAGAAAAAAATCGCTTCTTCCGGGCTTTTCTTAATTAACTTTCAAGCTCTTTGCCCAAGCTTACCTTCATTAACTGGAAAAAAAACCCTTTCCTCATCTTTACAAATTTTCAGCCCCATTTCAACTCGACCTCTTTTATTCGCTCTATTTACGCGCCGCGTTTCCTCTGTGTTCCACGAGGACCGTAAGTCTCCCCTTGTCGTCCTTTCTTTCTCTCCCTATCTTTTCTCCTTCTCCTCCTCCTTCTTCTTCTTCTTTCTCGGTTTTTATTAGACTTGCAAACGAAAGAACCCGGAGCGCAGTCTGCAGAAAGGTGTTGGCAATTGGCGCGCGGAGACAGCGCGTTAAAGTGAGCACCGAGTTGAAAATGGAGAAGAAATAAGACTAAATGGAGAGGAATCGGTATCGGTAGGTCTCTGTCGCGTCTTTTCACTTCCTTCTTCTTCCTCCATTTTTATTACACTTGCAGACGAAATAACCCGAGAGCGTATTCGAATCGGAGCTACCTGCAAGAAGAAATAAGTAGAGAGAAGTGGACATTTGCGTGGAAAGTTGTAGGAAAGCTATTGAAATCGCGATGTTCCGAGCGGTTCCTTCACAGGGATCAACTTTTTCATCGTATTTCGCGCGAACGAAGCTGGAAAGTTTACGGGCTCGATAAATTGTCAGCGTCAGCTGTACCTGGCATCGAAACACGAACAACTTCACTTCGCCTACGAAACTAGATCGCGCGATTAAATCCTTCCATTCATTGGTTTTTCCACTAACTTCCGCTCTCGTCTGCTTCCTTCCATCAGTTATGCCAACTTTCACCATATTACGGTTCGCGCCTCTTTTCATCTATTTCCCTAACATCGAAGTGACTTCAAGCGCACGGCTTTCTTTCATCAGACAGCAATCAGAAATTTCGTATCGTTTACTTTTAACGATGATATCAGATCGACAAAATTTATAGAATTACTTGAGAATTTTGCGGATTCTCATTAATGGTTCATTTAATATGCAGGTTCAATTACATTGAATGATTGATGTATTTTTAGTGAAAAAGAGTACATGGATCTTTTTATTCTTATATTAGTTTACTAAAAGCAAAAGTACATAAAAGTATTAGGTTGGTAACTATGTGATTGCGAAGTTTGTCATTAGGTGGTAATGAGGGTTAGAAGTGAGTTAGGGTTAGAAGTTTCATTCGCTTAATGATGTTGATAAAGTACCAACTTTGGACTGTATTTAAGGCATAATTAGTCGTGTGACAAATATCATATAATTGAAATATTTTAAACATATACAAGTTTCTTCTTTTCTGCTACTTTCTACGTATTGAGATTAGGTTGAGGTTAGGTGATCTTAAAATAAGTGATTGCGTGATAAGTGACACTTAGTTGCCAACCCAATAGTCCAATTGAACCTGACTAGAAAACCATTCAGGATGACGAGATTTATTTTTGCTATAAATATCATGCACCTACTATATCGAAATTGCATTGGAATTATATTAAACATATGAAAATTCTACCAAACTTAAATGCGTGTTTTCAATTCTTAATACCGTAAACTGTAGATCTATAAGTATACACAACCACGGAATAAGAAACCAGTGAGAAAATTATCAACGGCAATAATAATCGAGAATAATGGAAAAACCAAATGAAACCAAACAGAAGCTTCGTTTAATCCAGCATCGCTTATTCGATATCGTTCAACATGGGAAGATAAACTCGTAGAATAACAAAGGCGTGGCCAAGATGATCAAGTTACACAGAAGTCCAGTCGATAAACAATATCGCCCATACTAATCATGTGATGTTTGGGAGATTAAGCCATCGAAAGGAAACAAAAGAAAGATTCAGCCAGTTGAATCAATCTGCAATGAATAAAATAAATATCGCGAAACCTTCCATCATTGCCAGACACAAACGAATGAATAAATGTAAACAAATGAACGACGAGTCACGGCGGGGAGCGACTATCTTAATTCGATTCCACGGGACTTAAATAAAAATTTCTGAAGCTGGAACGCCAAGAAGAAACGCGACGACCTACATACGTACGTCGAGGAACGCAATCTAACGTCGAGGAAATATAAAAGCTGGCTCGGGTTGATGCGCGCCACGCTTTTCTGCTTCGGCTGATTCCAGAGTTACCTTCGGAAAAATTGGAGAAAATTGGGTAAAATTAGGGATTCGTTCTCTCTCTCTCTCTTTCTTCCTGCAGACGAATAAAAGGAGAAAGAGATTGGGAAGGAAGATAAGGGTGCTGAACGAGCGATTTTAAAATGTGTTTGAGGGGGAACTATGAGGTTTGATGGTGAGAAACAGATTGCAGGGTAAGGAAAACGTCTTGTTTTCGGTTTAATTTGACGTTTAAAAGAGGATGAAATGAGGTTAGGTTTTTTCCAAGTATTTGATTTGGAAGTTGCGAAGCTTTTGGATATTTCTGTTAAAGTCATTTGCAAGCTGCGTAAGCTTCATTTAATCCTTCACGTCCCGAACGTATTTTAGAGTGCTATTGGGTATTTATTGATATATAATATATATATGTATAATATTAATTATATGTAATATCGATGGAATACTTGTGAAAGTTTATTTATGCTATTTCATATTAAAAAGGCAATTTTCAAAGGGAATTTATTCCATGGAATTCATTCCATTCATGTGGATTATTATTGAGCAACTAAATGATTATGGATTTTGTCATTAGGTGGTATTGACAAAATCCGCAATCACTTAGTTGCCAACCCAATACTTTTATCAAAATGTTGTCACGAATATGCATATATTACTCTAATTACACAACAATTTCTATGAAATTCTGATGTATGTGCGTTTATATTTGAATGAACATATTCATGATCAATAGATATAATTACACTCAACATATATGCATTGTTCAAACTACAACATATGATTAGAACATATAACATGTAATTTATGATATAAAGGAGTGGGGAGAGTTCACGGACAAACATAATACAAAATTCGTTCTTCAGTTATGCACATTTTGTACATATGTTTTACAATATCCAAGCGATATCAAATGGAACATAGAAGGCGAAATAAAAGGCAGGAAATATTTTTTTTTATTTTATTTTGGTTTTTACAATTTGTCCTGAAGGACATTTGGTAAGGTGTTATATCTCATTGGTAAATAAAAAAAATAAAAGAAAATAAATATAGCATTTGTGTGGCTACCCCCAGCGGGGTGCCAGCTTCGTTTTTTTCTAAGTTATATCTTTTATGAGGTCTATTGAGTGTTTCCTTTTTAGTCTTCTTGCGATGTTTGTTGCAGGAAATATGAAAAAGAATTTTCATAATAATTTCTATAAAGCATAAACGATATGGAAATAACTTCCATTTGAAAATTTCCTTTTTAATATGACAAAGCGTAAATAAACTTTCACAAGTATTCCATCGATATTGCATATAATTAATATTATATATATATTATATATCGATGAATACATTGTCAATATTAATAATATCAGACGGTACTTTAGTTTTCAGTCGATAAAATTTACCTGTGCAGCCTCAAGCAATTTCTTTTCATCGCCACTTCCACGCTATAATAATATTTAGAAACATTAAATATTATCATTAAACGCGTGTAATCTATACAAAATTCCTGCAGAGTTAGAAACTTTAAAAAAGCACTGTTAACACATTGTTGACTGGGAATTTTACTGAGAATTTATCTCATGTCACCGGCTATTATTTTGTAATTGGATGTGCAAGTAAAACAATATAAATAAAGTTTAATAAATTTTATCTATTATTCAATTTTTAATATTTTTTTTTCTATGTGATGGTACACAACAGCTTTTGCAATATATCTAGTTTCTGCATTTTCCTTTCGAACAGCATACTCTACACGCTCTAGTCGGATTTGTTTTTCTGCTAGTGACTATTTTTTCTAACACGTGGTCTCTTAGTTTTTCTTTTTTTTTATTTTATTTTGGTTATTTTACAATTTGTCCTTATGGACATTTGGTAAAGTGTTATATCTTATTGGTGAAGAGAAAAAAAAAAAAAAATAAAATAAAAATAAATATAGCATGTGGGTGGCTACCCCCAGTGGGGTGCCAGCTTCGTTTTTTCTAAGTTATATCTTTTATGTGGTCTCTTAGTTATCCGGAAAGCCTGAAGGATGCATCATTATGATAAGGAGCTGTTTTAGAAATTCGAGAGGTGTTAGGTGCAATGCTGCATTCTTTGGAATCCACAGTTGTCCATTCTCCAACTACTTCTAGCAGAAAATTGTTGTATCTTGTTTTATTTTCTGGCAGATACATTTTATATGCATCGAGCAAGGTGCAGTTTATCAGAAAAAATGCTAATTATCTGGACCACTGTAAGGTTTTTGTAAAATACTGCTATTTGCCAAATACTGATCTGCACGATCTACCCATTTCGTGTGCTTATTGTATTGTAATATGCACGTAGGTTTAATGATATTTTGGTGGGCTAATATCAGATTCACTATCTTCTGATACAGTATCATTTTCCAAGTCACCACAATTTGATTCACAATCACTTGGCAATCAGATAAAACATCCGCGTATAATGCATTGAAAGATTCTTCATTGGTACGTTTCGTCATCGTTGACATTTTTTTACAACAAAGGACGCAACTTGACGGGTCTTATAAGCGAGAGACACAGCTTGAGCTATGCTGACCAACAATTGCACTGTATCATCTCCAATAGCGCAAGGTCGGCAACGTTTGGCCATGAAAACACGAGATAACTCGTGACCGGTCAACAATGTATTAAACACTGTTTTCTGTTAAAAACTAACAGAAAATCATACGTTAGAAAATGCTAAATTAAAGGAAGCCAATATATAAGCCCATAAAAGATATAACTTAGAAAACACGAAGTTGGCACCCCGCTGGGGGTAGCCACCCACATGCTATATTTATTTTCTTTTATTTTTTTTATTTACCAATGAGATATAACACTTTACCAAATGTCCTTCAGGACAAATTGTAAAAACCAAAATAAAATAGAAAAAAAAAACATATATATATATAAGCCACCCGTGGAGAAATATGCCTCTATATCACACAGTTGCCAAGAAAACGCCATTCTTTAAAACACAAAAACGAAAAAACCTTCGTTTTTAAGAAATAAATTTCCATTTTTCAATCTGTCGGGCTCTAAATT
Organism: Bombus pascuorum; assembly: GCF_905332965.1. NCBI lineage: Eukaryota > Metazoa > Arthropoda > Insecta > Hymenoptera > Apidae > Bombus > Bombus pascuorum. Next base: position 1,136,737 of record NC_083504.1, read on the forward strand.
GTCTAAAAAATGTGCATTTGATTAAACATCCCATTTCGATTACGTGTCATGCAAACTCGAGAAATTTGTCTTGCAAGCAACTCACCAGTCAGCAATTGCGAGATTCTACGGCGGCTCGGGGTTGGCTGTTCCCACAAGAGGCGATGAAGTGGCGTTGCTCGCGACAAACAATGTACTCTGTGAGCAGCATCGTTTAATAAAAATCGCTCGAACAGCACGGATTCCTCGACGACACAAAGACACTCAAGGAGAAGTCGTGGAGAACTGGTTACACCAATGTAACCGAGAAACTGTGCGATCAGCAGCTACGCCAATTCCCTTCCGTCGCGTTTCTCCTCCAAACGACCTGTTAACGCACAAGCAATGTTATAAAAATACAAAACAGGAGAAGAAAACAAAGGAATATGAGAATAATGGAATTTTATCGAGCGAATGAAGAATGTTTAGGAATAGAACAATAGAAATGTGAACACTTGTTTTAAAGAAAAAATATGTACAATAGAAGTCTACTTACAGTGAGAGTCAAAACCGAATACACAACACCTTGAATGCATGAAATGCATACAAAAACAATAATGGCAATACAAATAATGAAATTAAAGGAAATTTTCAGATAATGGAACAGTTATTTTCCTGGTGTTCATCTTCTTGTAGGTATCTCCAAAGGGAACATAAATATTAATAATAGCAATACAAATAATGAAATTAAATATGAATCGATACAAGAGTTATGGATTCTAAATTTTCTTAACTACTAAATCACGTTTTAGTAGATTTAATCCCATAAAATTACATTCCTTTTGTGCCTCCTACCATCTTTATTTTTTTTTAGGTTCTGAAGTACTTTAAAATATTCAGGCATATCATCATTGCTATTATTTATATTCACGTTTCGATTCATTATTGGATGCATACGTAACATTGACGTCATCTGAAGGAAACGCCCACTGAAAAAAATTCATCACATTTGTTAAACCACGAGGCTTAGTATAGATCGTATTTCTAACCGTCGCTCGCGGTCCTACAGCGTCGCAGACGGATCGTCTTATCTGCTCGACGAAAAAATATACAATGTATCGACGAGCGCATAGTTGTCGCCAAGCAGCGAGTTCCAGAAACGTCGATTTCGGTCCGTTATTTCATGCACACAAAGAAGGTGGCATACGTGATCATAGGCGCGAACGGTGGCGTGACGAGAGTAGTGGGGGTCGTCTCCCCGAGAAGACAAAGAATTGATCTAAGGGCAGTCAGTCTCATTTGAGAATTCAAACGACATACATCGAGAGGTCTGACGGTTGAAAATAAAGTCGCTTAGTCTAATTCATTGAGAGATATCGTAAAGTCGGGTCGAATTTCTGTAACGCATTAACTGTATTCATCGCTAAATAATTTGTGACGCTTTTATCATTATACAATTTATTGCTGAATATACAAGCTATGTTAACCTGTTAATACAGTGTTAAATTCATTGAACCACCTCTGTTATCTTAACCGAAACGGGAGAACGACTAATTCGCGGCGTCGATTATACGAATCGTAGCGAGAATTTACGCCTCTTACTGACGCGTTTTCCTTGCGACTACGTCTCTCCGCGTCATTAACACCATTAAAAGCGTTCTGTTACGTTGCGCGAGATGGTCCGTGCGACGTCCATCTTGGTCTGGCCGCCAAGGCCTACCCTTCGTTACACTGACCCTCAATAAACCCAAGGAACCACCATAAACCGAATCTTTTTATCTTAACTTCTATTCACATAAGTATTTTCGGTTTATGGATGGTCCTTTGAACGGCCATTGGGTTTGTTGCACGCTCTTACTAATTACGGAGAAAGCAGATGTGCCCCGCAAAATAGCTGGTTTTTCCCAGAAACAAGGACACCCATGAGCCACATCTGCAGGAGACTTTCTCCTCGTATTTTGTTTATTAACATTGGCTGTAACCAATGGGTAATCGCGGATCGTTACCCTCAACGTGAACAACGAATCCGCGTTCTTAGTTCAAAAAGGGTACACCCACATCGAGCTTTCCTCCTAAATAGTGCGAGATGGGTCTGTTACTGCTCTTACACTCCTCGGACAGTCAAGTACTTTGCTCTTATACACCTCGGATAGTCAACTCTACTTTCGCTCACCGGGCAGTCAAGTCTACTATTCAATCACGTTCTTGGTATTCAACGCGCTAACGCTACCAACCCTCGGGTCAATCAGTGTACTTTCCGACGACGTCAAAACATTTTCTGTCTATATTATAAGTGTTGTAATTTGGTGTAAATATATCTATATTATATAACTGTAGACTACAGTTATTCAACAACAAACACCCCTATTATCCCAAAAGAAATAAGAGGATCGCCCTGCTCGCGGTGTCGATTCGTATAATCGTAACGGGAATTTACGACTCCCGTTGACGCGCCTCAACGCGATCGCGTGTCCCCGCGACTGGTTCTATCGTGTCGACGTTATCATGATCATCGAATTTTTGTATTGTATGGAAAAAGAGTTTCTTCTAAATCCGTCGTAATGTAATAAATATGGTGTTCTCGATCTTTCTAGTATCACATTTAACAGCTAATCCTTTTAATTATTCGTGAAGCTGTGTCGTCTTTTCGCTGGCAGCTTCGTTAATTGTTAACAAACATTCTTGCAGAGGATTCAGTTTTTTACAAGTGAAAAGTGTCCGAATAGTGGGACTTTCGGATAATAGAGGTTCTACTCTGCATATATGTGCTAGATAAATTAAAAATTAATTGCAAAATCATAAAATAGGAACATAAATTAACAGTAAAAAATGTAAGTATTATAAAAATGTTTGTGAGGTGTATACTCACTCGTTAGCTCTCACTGTGTGCGAACTTATCAAGGAATGATCAATTCACGTAATTAGAATTGATACAATAGGAATGCTGCTCTGTCTTCTCCACTACTTACAATTCACGTAATAGAAGTATAGGTTCAGATAGGTAGATTCACCCGTCAGAAGTTTATCAACTTAATTTTTTTTTTCTATTCAAGAAGATTTTTTTTTTTATTTTATTTTGGTTTTTTTACAATTTGTCCTGAAGGACATTTGATAAAGTGTTATATCTTATTGATGAAAAAAAAAAAATAAAATAAAAATAAATATAGCATGTGGGTGGTTACCCCCAGTGGGGTGCCAGCTTCGTTTTTTTCTAAGTTATATCTTTTATGAGGTCTATTGGGTGTTTCCTTTTTAGTCTTCTTGCGATGTTTGTTGCAGGAAATATGAAAAAGAATTTTCATAATAATTTCTATAAAGCATAAACGATATGGAAATAACTTCCATTTGAAAATTGCCTTTTTAATATGACATAGCGTAAATAAACTTTCACAAGTATTCCATCGATATTGCATATAATTAATATTATATATATATTATATATCGATGAATACATTGTCAATATTAATAATATCAGACGGTACTTTAGTTTTCAGTCGATAAAATTTACCTGTGCAGCCTCAAGCAATTTCTTTTCATCGCCACTTCCACGCTATAATAATATTTATAAAATATATATATAAATTATATCTTTTATGAATCAACTTAAGTGAATATCAAAAGTCATACGTAATGTTAATAGACTGTTGAAGAAACACGAATAACGAAGATCCACAAGTTCTAGTAGAAGTGAACCCATGGCTCTATCGGGGAACGTTACAGTTTCAGCAGCATATATGTATTTCCATTAATGAAATCTTGTTTGAATAAATTGATCAAGCTTGCTGGAATAAAATAAAAATACAATATACATATAGTTTGTACCATTTCATTTAATATTGGGTTGGCAACTAAGTGATTGCGGGTCTTGTCAATGCCGCCATCTAATGACAAAATCCGCAATCACTTGTTGCCAACCCAACAGTTTACGAGTGAAGTACTTTCGTTTAATATTTCTTTCTTCCATTTAACGAATAAAATCTGTCCTAGTCGCTGACGTTGCTACGGAAACGTAATCGGAGAAAAAAACGGCAGAAGATTAAATTTGCAAACACAAGAAGCAAATGAAAGTTTGAAAGATTTTCGTTTAAGTGGCTGATTCACGGACGAATCGTCCGAGCAAATAGGAAATTCGGCTAATACTCGTAGCCGCGACAACGTGAATGGGGAAGAAAACAGAATAGCGAAAAGGCTGACCTATTTGGCGGCCGAGTAGAATAGCCGAAGGGGATGGAGAGACGCGAATAGAATGGCGAGAAAAAGGGCAAACCGCGTGTACCGAATACGCGGCTGCCTTTTGTTGTCTGGGCCTGGCCACCGGCGTAATTAAAATTCTACAAGCTCCACCCGGAAGTTTGGACCGTCTCCAAAATCCTGGAACCACGTTACAGCCGGATCGATGCCGGCGGCGAGTCTTGGCTCTGACATTGTCAGGCCATAGATAAACAGAGCAACGATCGACAATGAACAAGTTCTCTATTACAAAGAAAATCAGGGTTGATCGTTTGTTAAGTCTGTCTACGACGAGGACCACTGACGGACGGGACGTGAACTTCGCGTGTTTCGGTTTTTCGATATCAACTGTCAGCTTAGGTTATGGCTACACGAGTATTCGGACGAATTGACGCTCTGACGAAGACAACATTCGAAGACTGTGTCACAGAGCCATAAATTAGCGATAGAAAAACCAAAGGTCTAACGAACATCCCGCAGGCCATCGAAACAACAACGTAGAGAGTGTTCCAATGTGAGAAAACAAGTAACAGCATGGCCATCTCTGAGCTGGGCCTCAGCGACACCCCCTCCATAGGAGCCAAACCCATAGTGTGTATAAACGTTCCTAAAATCAGCTCTCGTCATTCTCTATTCTAACACTCTGAACCGTTGCTCTGTTGCATTCGTACAATAAATTTTACTATTATATCTAAGGTTCAATTCCTTACCTTATTTGTGAAATGTTCAAACTGCGACGCAAGGAGATCACCGGTGATCTGTCAATTTCGTGATTTCTTGTGTCTTATACGTGACAACTGCAACGTCTTTGCTATACTTTCGTAGAAATCAATACCATTAAAGTAAAATACATATTTATATACCATCTGCATTTATTATAACACTTACACGCTAATTAATTAGGGCGAAATATATCTCGCACAATTCGGTGTAATACTTTCATACGACTGCACTAATTTGCCACTATAAAAGTGAAATGTAGAATCTCTGATAAAGGCACGTTTCGTTGCAAGATAAGGCTATGCGTCGATAATTTCTGCAGCTACTGTATCCGAATATATTGACGTTTTTATCGAGTACGTCGAAACGTCAATTCGTTCGAATATGCGTGCATTGGTTTTATTGTACTGTAAAATTCGAAACTCTTGTTGAGAGTTGTGGATCTTAATCGAAATAAATGTATAGCAATACTTACATTGCACTTAGAATTGATATCAAAATAGTTTCAGATGTATTTAATATGTGATTTACAAGATATTCGTAGATACACATTGCACGCGTCTTAGCACTTTCTTTGTCCCGCCATCTTTTTTATCACCATGCGTACGCAACAGTTGCATTTTTCTGTTTTACCATACGCTACGCACGCACATACTCCACACACTCATACTCATATATGTGTGTCACTATTGCGCGGCTAATCTAGTGTAACACACAAAATTACACATATCTCAATAGCTCTATTCCTGATAATTTATCGAGTTGGTGGAAAAATTGGGTTTTCATCGTGTTAAGAAACAGTTTTAAATGGCTCGTTTGTCACAAAGTTTACGGATACAGCGATTTTATTGACAATTAAGTAACATTAGGTGGTAATGACAAAATCTTCAATCACTTGCCAACCCAATATAAGAATAGTTTCCTGTGTTGAAAAGATAATTAGTTCTTATAGATCGAATCTATCGTTGAAAATCGATTTTCATCTTTTGTCCTTTTCCTGTGTACAGGTGCCTGAAAAACTTATACTGATATCGATTTACTGTAACGCTTACAGTCACTGTAAACTAGTTGCGTTACACGCAAGGACTAGTTCGCCTGGGATCAGCTAGAAAGTTGTAGGTGTCGCAACACCACGTTTCCTTTAAACGAACAGAAGAGAACCGCTTACGAAACCTATTTCAATATTTAGTCGAGCCGGCCAATTTCTGGGAATCCTCTCTCTCGAGATATCTCAAGTAAAACACTTAACCAATTGCAAGCAAATCTACACTATAAATTTTCTTTTTCCTCTTAAGATCGTATTATTCGAAAGCGTTTGCCAATTTTTGTTATATGCACGTGACAATCAGAACCTTGTACGAATTTTTATATCTAGGGACGACTAAATTATGAAACTTGCAGGAAAGAATTGCGAATAAAAGTAATATAAAAAAATATACAACGCAAGTGGAAAAATGGTGTTTGCAAAGAAAAAGTTGCTATTATGTTTAAATGTAAGTGAAAAATATCAAATAAAGATTCTTCTTTTATAACCTTATTTTTAGAACAATTCAATTTAACGTGTTTATGTATTTTACATATAATATTAATATAAAACATATATTTTACTTATCCTTTATCTTTCTTATCGAAACTTTGTACATGTAAAATCCTTGTAAGATATTTTCGAGGTATTCAAATTATCTCACATTCTGTCAATTCTGTTGCTACAAACTGCACAAGTCTGCTCACTACAAACAGCTTTATCGCAGTATTTTCAAAAGTGTTTAGTCATCTTTCGTCGTTTTGATGGATAAGTAACAAAAAAAAAAAAAAAAAAAAAAAAAGCAAACATAATATAAAATTATTGGGCTGGCAACTAAGTGATTGCAGGTTTTGTCAATACCACCTAATGACAAAATCCGCAGTCACTTAGTTGCCAACCCAATACTTACTTATTACTTATCTTTGACTTTACTTTCATATCATTTATTGTATTTTATTATCACATAACCTGTAAATTAGTCACACAGACTGTGCATCACGATAGCTTGTCAAACAACGAACGCAGTACGTATTTCTCGAACGTAAATAAGAAGCCACCGAGCGTGGCGGTAGCAGTTCGTTTACAACTTCAGGCAAAAGGTTATCGTCTCACAGACGATAGTTAAACAGAACATTGTTTTAGAAGCGAAAATAAGTGGAAAATGTAAACTAAGGTGTTTTCGTTTGAAACTTCGTTTCAGAGAGAATTAAGTTTAAAAATATGTCGAGTATACGTGCACTTGACTAACTTATAGTCGAATAAAGGCCGATACTGTGGTAATAAGGCGAGATAAGTAAAAAATGTAGAATAATATTTTTTCATCGTATGCCTCATTTTTCCTAAAATAATGTCTGAAATTGGAGTCGTTGACGCTTCATCCACGAGCTCGACGAACACGTTCAGCCAGCAGTTAGGCGAGTGCACAGTGCACGTGTACTCGATAAATTTCCAAACTCGATTTTCTCCAGAATAAAGCCTCATAAACGAACAAATTTTACACTTTCTTTTCTCCACTCATCTTTCATCACTCATCCTCATACATTGTACGTAATGTAGAAAGTAGACAGTAATTTATCTCAACTTCTCGCGGAACGAACAGTTCACGTAATAAGAGCTCGCTGATTCTTTCTATTAGGTTAACCTAAAAGTTTCTTTCCTTTTAGAAGAAAATAATAGATGCACAACATTTTTTGTTTTGATGCAAACGTGTCCTACGACAGCTAGAAGACAATCGAAGATAAAGACCACAATATTTGACAGATTAGGTTTCATGTTTGTATCAACATAGCCAGATGAAGCAACTGCGTACAGATAAGGGAAGACATTTTTGGGACAAGCTAATAGTTAGGTATGATTTTTCACTCATGCAATAGGAATTTACGTCCAGATGAAGAGATTCGTCAGCTATTTTTTCTCCATGTGTTTAGTCAATTAATAAAATTAATAAATTCACAAGTTACAAAGTTCATCGTAATTAACCTTCGTGTTATCAATCGTGTTATATATTGCTTTGTAAGCCGATATTTAATAAACTACGATGAGATATTCACATAACCATCGATTCAAACAAGTTACAAGTCATAGATCTCTCTTAGAATTTGATAATTTTTCAACAAATTATTGGGTTCGCAACTAAGTGATTGCAGATTTTGTCATTACCACCTAATGATAAAATCCTAATAATAGTTCAAGATTTTGTTCCATTGCATTTCATCGTTCAAGAGGGTTCTTTGAGTTCACTTAATCGAGCACTAATTCAAATTTCGTTGCAATAAATAAAATTCTAGAAGATAGACAATTTAAACTAAAAGTAAAAATAAGTTTCTCGTAATATCTAGTTATATATATTTATTATCTACTTTTTGACATGTTCACGCATATTTTTATTCATTTACTAACCTTTCTGCAGAGTGTAGCTTTCCAACGTACGCGAGATAGGTAAGAAATAAAATTTCTAGCCTCTTGCAGTTGCCAACCTTTTCCTTCACGGCAACGTCGAACTGTACGACATGCGTCAACTTCTACGACGTTTCGAGCAAACATTCGCGATATGTACATCACGCAACGGAAGGATATACATACGATACACGAAACGCGAAACGTCTGGGAAACGAGGGGAAATTTGCTCGCCGCCTCCAGGGAACTATGCACCGAAAATTGTACGGACTATTTGCTGCGATTCATATTCCACGGCATGGAGAATTCGCCAAGTGAATTATAAAGGCGAGCCACGAATTGCGAAGAAACAGCCAGAGAATTTAATTGAACGTTGACGATGTATTATTCCATGGTCGTAGCATAGAAATTTTCCTCCCCTAACTTCTAGTTTCAATTAAATTGAATGCTAACCCGCTGGTCATTCGTTGATTACTCTAGCGACGATTTAATTGTTTCACCTGTCCCTATTTCCTCAACTCGTTTTTTTCTCCTCTAGTTTTGCTGAAATAGACGAAAACATAGTGGTTCATTAGTTGAAATGATTGCAAACAGATTCTCTGAAACGAATTGGCCAGCTTCACTTTTTTAACTTTTAAGTTTCTTATAGTGGCAGCATAGTATTAACACACTGTTGTATTTGAGGTGATATTGGATGTAGTGCGTAAAATAATCACTAGCTGTTTAGGTCAACAATATATTTATTAACAAGTGTCTTCTTTTGATCGCGTCGCGTATCGCTCTCGGTTTCGCTAGTCAATCTCACTGCGTGGTTACACTTCGACTTTATCGCTTCCTGGTTCGAACCTAACTGTCAATCGGATTCGATTCTTCTCTTTTTGTCACCCCTCAATATCCCCACTATCCACGCGTTTGTTAGGCGTCTGCCACCGTTGCCACGCACGCTTTCTTCTCTAACATTCGAGGGAAGGACCGTTGGGATATTGATAGCTCATTAGGCACTTCGCTTCGGCGATATACATTGTTGCCAAGTGCCGCCCCATATTTATTGTAGCATTTTGCATACTAATTGATTAAATCGTAAGAGATTGAATTTACCTCGAGGTTTGCTATTATTTATGCCACCTTCTTGCGACAAATGGAAATTGGTTTTCATTAACTGGTTGTATCATTAACGTTCGACCCCCCCCCCTAAAAGAAAAGTAGAAGAAGGAAAGAAAAGAACAAACGACCAACTTTTATTTGTCGCAAGAAGGTGGCATAAATAATAGCAAACCTCGAGGTAAATACAGTCTCTTACGATCTAATCAATTAGTATGTAAATGCTATAATAAATACGACTGTGTTAATACTTTTGCTCCCAGTATACTTTTATCTACAATATACAATATATATATTATCAAGTACATAGCTATACACAAATCAATGAAAACTTTGAAGAAGTGCGACGTATCTCTTTCGAAGTTTAACAAAATTTAAAAACTCTCTGCTATCACATAACCTAAAACGCAAAGATCTGTCTCCCATAAAAAATTCTATTGGGCAACTAAGTGATTGCGGATTTTGTCATTAGGTGGTAATGACAAAACCCGCACTCACTTAGTTGTCAACCCAATATATTCGTTCGCTGAAAGCAGAACCGAACTCTGGATCGAAAGGAAGAGAAACGATTCGTGTAGCACTCAAAGTTAGCGGCTGCGGTAATCTTCGTACATTTAATTGGACGTTGGTGAGAGCGGTTGGTGGAGATAGGTTCTCGTGGCAAAGTGCTGAGTTCGCGAGCTAAGACTCGTGTTCTGCTCGCGAGACCGTCGCCAGCCATCTTGCGCCGTTGAAACTTGTATCCGGGCCGTGTCTAGTCTCGAAAGGAATCGAAGCCGCCGGATAACAGCCTTTTAGAAGAAATTGCCTCTCCTCTTCCCCCACTACAGCCGTGAATCTTTGTCTTGGCACGGGAAAAGTAGGTTCCTCAAAAACGCCAGCCCTTGCTCCTTTTACTTTCTTTTCGCTGAACCTCTTATCCTTTGTTTTCTGCTTATCGATACAGTTCTCAAATGTTTCTCTTGGAAATGGGAAACTTGAGCTGCCGGATGCACGACGCGTTGCTAGCTCTCGCATGAAATTTGTTTTCGTATTCTAATTTTTCAAATGGGATGGTATACTGTTGATGTTGATGTTTAGTTTGAAGAGGAAGAAAAGTTTGTTTAAAAAATAGGTTAATGAGGTTAGGTGAGAAAGATAGATAGGATAGGTAAGTGGATAAACGTAGGAAGAAGTTTAAAATCATATTTTATAGGTAAATATGAAGATAGAGGAAAAGTGGATGGTCATAAAATATCGTTTGGCTGCTTGTTAGGGGCAAGTTGAAAGGCCAAATCGTCTAGAGGAATTTGTGAAGAGAATTACACGAGTCTCCTGTAACACTCTGTCGGACTAATCAAGTCCTGCGAACTGTACATATATGCCAGAATGCTTGATGAACACAAGATTATCAGACACTAAATTGAAACTCTGGCTGAAATTCAAGTTTCCAAATATAAGTTTAAAATTCTAAATACAAATTCAAATGTTCAGACTCAAGTTCAAGTTCTCAAATTTAAATGTAAATTCATATAATAAATTAATCTACAAACCCAAGTCTTGAAATTGAGATTTGTCATTTTTAGATATAAATTCCAATTTTCACGTGAAAATTCAGATCTTCGAATTTAAATATAAATCTTCGTAACAAATTCGAATGCGAATAAAATTTAAATCCAAATTTTTTCATACTTTCTTCGAATTCAATTTTAACTTTCCACATTTTTGAACTTGGGAACAAAACGCAAGCTATTAAAAAGAATTCATCAATGTACCAGCTGGGTATTAAGTTAATAGTTTCATAAATTACGTAATCACGAAGGAACAAAGGAATTATATTTGACCAGTTTGCAACTATCATCAGAACAGCCAGAAATACGCAATAACCGAGCATCGTATATTCAAGGTTCGTTAAAGCAAGTTTTTATCACGCGTAATATGCAACGAGCTAACTTCGGCGAACTAATCGGCCGGTGCAAGTTTTCTCGGCCCCTTTACAGCCGGAAGTTCGATACCTGGGGGCCGGCAACTCGTAATTTCATTTGCGCCTGCAACGCCTCAACTTCGTATCGCATTAAGTTGCCGGTGAATTCTCGGCTTGGAAAATCAGACGGCCGGAAAATTACGCTCCTACTGTCCATTTGCTAATTTTTCATGGCCGATCGCAATCGAGAATCGAGATGTCGCCTCTGCCGTAACGAATCGCCTCGATTCCACCACGAGTAATGAAACGTAATAGACCCTGTCACGGTTCGAGAAGAATAGAGATGATGAAATATAGTGCAGATACACGGTTGATAAAACAGTCCACGATTTTTATTACACGTTATTTTCTTACACGATAGTCATTAAGACGATACGAGTCGTCTGTGATAGCGTTGCGTCTCTAAATGCGAATTTTTACGCATATTCATATTTATTTTGAATATAATTAGAAAAGTAGAATCTCGGTAGAAAAATTGTTTTAGCTATCGAGTATTATAAAAGGCACTATACTTTGAATATTTAATATATCGTCTCATATTGCGTGCATCCTGTGCAATTTTCCACTTTCAGATTTCCTCTAAATGCATCAAAATCCGCAGTATACTCGTAACTATAAAACTATATTAAAATTAGTTCTTAAGTAATTGCATTCTCCGTTTTTGTGTAATGAAATATTCTGTTACGCTGTATTGGGTTGGCAACTAAGTGGTTGCGGATTTTGTCATTACCATCTAATGACAACATCCGCAACTTACTTGCCAACTTAGTTGCCAACCAAATATAGTTGTGAAGGAAGAACGAACTAACTTTCTACTTTTTTTTCCCGAAGTAATACAATCTGTTCCTTTTGGGGAAGAAGAAAGAACAAATTGTTTAACGTACAAAGATATATAATACAACATACCAAAATTAAATGCTACTGGGTGGTTCTATAGTTATGAAACGTATAATGATTCCTGTAGTTTGATAGAAATATATATATAATATTGTAATATATGGATATTGTAAATATATATATAATATCGTAGCGGTTTTTTTTTGTAGTTATATGTTTCTTGGAATTGTAGAATTTTAAAGATGCCGAGAAAAAAACAGGTGAAGAAACCAGCATGTGATTAAAGTTTTGTAGGAAAGAAACGAGATACGAGGGCACGTACCAGTACGTACTGTGTGACACTGATTGATGATATTGCTGCACGTATTTAACCTTGGTGACGTTGTGAGAGACAAAGACACAGGGTATCTTACAATGAGACATTTTATAGTTATATGATGATAACGACAATGTAATTAGTAATTTTTTAATAATTAAAAATGTATAACATATGGCTTATATAGTAGAAAAATATTCTAATATATATTACATATTTTACAATAATCATGAGTTAGAGAACATAATATGCAACAATAATTATTAATATTTTTTAATAATCTTTTCTGCTATTTCTGCGACTAAACATGTAGTTTTATGCATTTATTCTATGGAACGTAGTTTCCCCATACTTTTTTTTTTTTTTTATGAAACGTAGCTTTGCATCTTTTTGATAATTTAATATACTTTTTTACTACCTTAGTTTTATACCATTTTACATACTTCCCGAAATATTACTGTTCCTATATTTCATTATATCGATCAATATTCATTAATTTTGTTATGGATATCCAATCGAACCAAAGATATCCAATCGAGACAAATCAAATTTCATTCGAAAATTATAATATTCATTTGTCTAATATTCTTATTCATTAACTATTTTTACTTAACCGATATATATTTTATTATTCTATTATTAACGCTATCGTATTTAATTTTGCTACTTTCTTCCGTTTGTATGGAACGATTTATAAAAATACTGCTGGTACTTGAAGAATCGATTAAAAGCGAAAGATACAATCGAGCAAATTCTATTTTAAAATTCAAATTTATAAATTTCAAATTTAATCCCGAAGAAAATGGAAAAAATTCTAATTTCGAAATCAAGCTGCCGGAGAAGAGCAAGGACTCTTGAGAAAGAATTCTCGTCGGTTGTTCCGGCGCGAGTTATCATTCCTCCCGAACAACGCGTATATTCTCTACCGATAATAGAATGGAGGAACGGAGAAAGAAGTGACCCGAGGTTGATATATCTGGGCGGTGATTCTGTCCGCGGTGGCTCGTGCTCGGAAAGCTCGAGAAGATCATTGAATTTTGAAGTGAAGCCACTTGGACGGTGACGCTGATGGGATTCGATTTCGAGAGGAAGGAGAACCGAGGAAAGAGGAGGATAGTGCTTTGCTACTGTTCCAATATACTCTTCGTCCTCCGATCTTCTCAGTTTCATTAAATACGGGCCGTTTATTACTATAACCGCGAATCTTGTTTTGCGGTTTGGCAAAAGCTGGTCAATCCACGAGAAATTCGCGATAAGCGAAGTGAACGATAACATTATTGTTGAGGTGAATTGTGTTGAGAATTGTGGATCTTAGTCGCCGAAATAAATGTATAGGAATACTCACATTACATGTAGAAATGATATTAAAATAGTTTCAGATGTATTTAATATGTGATTTACAAGATATTTGTAGATACACACTGCACGCGTCTTAGCACTCTCTTTGTCCCGCCATCTTTTTTATCACCATACGTACGCAACAGTTGCATTTTTCTGTTTTACCACACGCTGCGCACACACTTATTCCCACACACATTCATTAGTGTATATTAAAATCACTTTAAATACAAGCACAGGGATAGTGTTCGCCGGTCGTAATCGTCGCTCGCTCAATGCTACTGTTCGACTCTACGGTCGCTATTCGATTGTGTCTCTCGCTATAATGATTGTCCTACAGAGCACGTTCGTCTATTTGTATCGACCGGTGGTATTACAAAAAGTTCTGTAACTCCATGTAACTCCAGTTGACGATTAGAAATAACAGCGATAATGTTTTGTTCGGAGTTTGTTTACCTTCAGACCTAGCAAACCAAACCAACGTTGGCACTGCAAGGCACAACAATACGAGTCTCTTCGCATCTTCCGTTGACTCATGTGCTGCTACATTGTTATCGCTGAGCGTGAAGCATGCCTGGAATAGAATGTAATCGTAAAAATTTACGGTGCCCCGTGAGGAAACGCCGGGAATCTTCCGCATCTGTCTCTAACTGGAAGTATTGGAATATGCATGAGGAGATACACTGGAACAGCGTTCCAGTTGCATATTATTTATTTCGCACGCAGCCTGAGTTCGATAGGTGGATGCAAAAGTGACGTGATGAAAAATTGAAAACTCGCGTGGGAGAACAACGTTCAATTTACTTCTCATATATTTTTTGTTAATAATATACGATACTGAAACTGGAAGTCACTTTACGCAATATGGTGAGGTGAATTTGGTGTAGGACGTGTAGGGTGCCAGAGAAATACTCGGTGGAGTTTAACAGTATTGTAGTATAGTAGTATCGTGGACGGATTGCCTGGAGGATATTGAGTGTGTGTTGTCAGTGTTTAAAAAAGAGAAGCATTGTTGCGAAAGTAATTAGTGACGAATGGTGACTGCGTAAACATAAACTGACGTAGCATCAAACGATATTGTAACAAATCATACCATTACCAAACCTACTAGCACTATATTATTTCCTACAATATATTTATTAACGATTCTCGCTTTCCACTCTTTACGTACAACTCTCGATTCCAACTGACTATTCTTACTTCTCGGTTAGAACTCAACTGTTTTCCTGATCTGATTTGTTTCTTTTTGTCACCCCTCAATATCCCCACTACGCACGCGTTCGTTAGGCGTCCGCAACTGTTGCCACGTACGCCTTCTTCCAAATATTCGACGAAAGGACCGTAGGGATATCGATGGCTCATTAGGCCTGTCGGTATTTACGCTTCGGTGATATACTTTGTACCGACGAAACCGTTGGAAAGTTTTGTTGTCGAGTGCTGCTACAATGGAGAAATGATTCTCAAATAGCGAAATAGAAATGTATTGAATTCTTCGTAATTGAGATACTTCAATGAAAAATTTCACTCTGAATATGAATTACGGACCGCTTTGCGAGTTATAATTATAATTTTAATTGCGAGGTTCGATGTAACCGAAGAAAAAGTATTGGAGAAATTATGACAAAGTTGCAGTTGGAAATTAACGTAAAATATGATTTGAATTTTGTACGATAGTAAATTGGTTTTTCATATGGACATTTGTATTTCGTTCCTACTATAAGAATTTTATTTTTTAGCTATCTATAAGACGATAAAAAGGAATTTGAAATATAAATTCTTTGATGTGCGATCTCATCCCAACTAATCTTGACCCTGGAGCAGCGTGGTCGATCACTATCATCAAAATCAATCACTACGTGCTAATACGTATTGTGTCTATCCATTTATTACATTTTTTGTTATATTACATATGTTACATCACTTCCACATAAATGTCACTTTAATTTCAAGCTTTGTATAATGTACGACGTAACATTAAGCATTGTGCATTTTACGTTTATTAGCGCGTTTCAGCGATTATGAAACAGGACTGTTCCTTGATAAACAATTAAATCCGACACTTGGTTCCCACACTGCCATTACCATGGAATGCTCGCGGAATTTTTTTCCACCGATTTTTCTCTTCAAATATAGGAGATATATGGAAACGTTGGATCGCGCACTACTTTTGTACCGCTCCGTAGCACGGCGTAACGTTGAAAAGTAAAATCATGTCAGCAGCGTGGCGAGAAAGAAGGATATGGCTGTGCAACAAGCGGTAAGGTAGGTGGTCGCGTAATATTTTTCTTGTTCCTCGATTTGTTCACCTGCCTGGCTCACGGGAGCTTTACCTGTGCAAATGAAACTCGACTCTTGCCTCCGTTCACCAACCGCGCACGATACCCAGCGTCTGGTGCCGTATTAATTCGAATGAAAGATCGTGCGGGCACGCAGCCCGTCGGCACTCAGTTTGCTCTTGGGTTACCACCAGAGTATCGAGTAACGTTACCGAAGTAAACAGACCACCGATCGCTCGACGGATTATCGCCTGGGGACGACAAACTCTTCGATGCAACGGTGGTTGATGGCTTTTGTGTCAAACGTTTTCGTTTAGTTTTCAGAATCCGATCGATAAGACGATACACGTTTTCTCTGCTTTTTGTATTTACTGGAAGGTAAAGATAGTTTTAGCGATTAACCTGTTATCGAGTGATATATGCAGCTTTTTATTAGTGCTTTATTCACTGGTTATATTTGTGTATACGTAAGAGTATTTGATTATATTGCAGGGTTAGGTAGAGAACAGACAGGTTTTATTGAAAATTAAGCTTGAAAAGAAAATAGAGAAAATTGGAAAATAGGGAATGCAGGATAAAGGATATACTGTCTATTCCATAATTCATTTTTTGAGTAGAATTGTTCTTGTATAAATCATGAAAAGGAAAAATGACTTTTCCTA
This sequence comes from Bombus pascuorum, assembly GCF_905332965.1. Taxonomy (NCBI): domain Eukaryota; kingdom Metazoa; phylum Arthropoda; class Insecta; order Hymenoptera; family Apidae; genus Bombus; species Bombus pascuorum. The sequence continues at coordinate 1,153,559 of NC_083504.1, forward strand.
AGATTGTGAAATTATATTAGTTTTTATAAAATTAGATAATCCGATAAAGAAGAAATGCATGATAACATAAATATCTAATTAATTCTCCTAGTAATATCTCTAGTAATATCTCCTATTATAAATTTTACGACATAAGTGATGCAGAACAAGGATAGATTACATTTTTATTCGATAAAAAATTAACAATTCATTGTTGAAAAAAGGTATTGTTATTAAAAGCTTAAAAATTGTCAAAAGATAATAAAATAAAATACACAAAAGAATTCGGGGAACAGCCAATACATTGGTGAAAATAACCTTTTATTTATATTCAATTTATAAAAAACAGTAATCAAATAATTCTTTTTTATAAAATACACAATTTTACTAAAAGTATACAAGAAACATATCACTAAATGTCATTCATATCACTTTTTACTAAAATTTTGAAATTTTATAGTAAATGGTAACTTTTTATTTTACATGACGAGTACACGCGTTAGCAGCACCGAAATAAAGTTTTGCATCAACGTGTACACAAGTCGAACGCAGTTACTGGAACTGCTTAATCAAATACAAAATTCCTGACATTATACTTAATGTGTGTACATATGATTCGCTGACTTTCAGAAAACCAACAAACAAAATTCTACATCAAAGTTATTAATGAAATTCAGATAAAATTAAATAGTACACCAAGCCGCGAAAAATATCTGTGAACAAATTAGTGTCAAACGGTTCGATCGAGAAAAAGGACGGGTGTTCCACGAATCGAAACCGGTGACCCATGCCGATTACGAAAATCAAACGAATCGCGGTTGCTTGCCTTATACGTATCGCAATGGCTAATTAACGCGAAATTCCCCCGTGAACCACGATTTTCGTCTGGCTTCTAGATCCTCGAAAAAGGAAATATCGTTTTCGTGAGTATCTTTTTCCCAGACGCTTCACTTGTGTAATCGCGTGGAAACCAATTAACCCCGTTAAGGTTCTCGCGTCGAGGAATTCGCGCGGCCAATACTTATCCACGCAAATGCAATTTTATTAACCTCAGTCTTAGCAGATCGCTTGCGTCAACGAGTCTGAGCCTGACGTTTGATGAAACTCGGAAACGATCGGATTCGTGTGAGAAAATAATTTTCGAATAAAAACAGGAACGTAGAACCAGCTACTAAATGTGACAACAACTTAGATCTGTTAAGAAATAAGAAATAAGCCCAAAACCATAGAATTTACAAATTCAATGCTACTCGTATTTCTTGTAAAACCTGGCACAGTGTAATTCGATATCTGGCAGACAGTAAACTCCTTGTTATTTTTAAGAAACTTTACCACACGTTAGCACAGAAACCATAAAAAAGATCATTCTTACGAGAAGTCCCCAAACAAGTCTGTCAGCCTCGATATTGTCCGCCATCTATCGAGTCAAGGCTCGATGTATAGTCAGTGGAAGAAATATAAGGTTAGAAAATTGTTCAGATGTTAAAGTTAATAAGCATCTGTACTCATTCCAGGACTGTTCTTTTGTTCGTAATATATTTAAAAAAATTCCCTACATTCTAAAAGTACGTGATTATTTGGTATTCTTTATACAGAAATTTAAATTATTGAAATTTAAATCGTGGAAGTTTTCATCATATAGAAATTTCACATTTTTTCCGCATATAAAAATAAGAATGACTGAAGTCTGATAGGTCCCACTTTACCAGTTACGAGTGAAACCATCATCCAACGTTTATATGCAAATTTCACAACGATTTATCGGAAGCATATATCAATGCAGAAATAAATCTCTAAACGCGTGCATGAGACAGCACGATGCATCTCTATCAAAACTGAAGAAGCATGAAGATGTAAAAAAGTGTTTGCACATCATTCTACTTATCATGGCGTTCACGCTAATTAATTAAACCCAAGTACATTAAACGTCGTACCACCCGACAGTACTTTCATGCGACAACAAAGCTTTGATATTATGAAAATTAAACGTAGAAGCAAATAAAAAGACACTTCGTTGCAAAATAAGAGTATATGTGAATACTTTTTGTAGTCACTGTATAACCCTGACATCCAACGTGTTATTGTACCATATTGCTGTGTTATAGTACACAATGCTTTACTTTATAACCTCATTACATATCTCTCTGAAAGTGTACACGCTCATTGGTCCAGGAAAAGGATATCACAGGGATGTCTGGACTAGGTCAGATGAAGTAGGTCGAAAACGCAGAATCATCGAGCCTAACAATTCGATTATCGCGAAGCCTGCGGCGTGTAACGTTCGCAGGTCATCCGCCTCCAGCTGAAATAGAGTGGATCCACCGGTGTTGTCCAACACCTACATGCGTTAGCTTGGTTCACAAGACTTCCGTGAAGGTGAAACTGCGATGAAGAAGGCCGAAAGAAGAAGAGGGGCGGCACCTTGCTCCCATATGTGTGTGTGTGTGTGTGTGTGCGTGGTGGCAGCGCTGGCTTTCGCGTTCTCTACGTGCTGGAACGATTTAGTCGAGCCTAGACGACAGTCACGACCGGCTGTTTCGTTTTACGTTATACTTGGCCCACGTTTTTCATGCGTTCTTCTTCCACCTTTCTGTGCAGATCGGTTGCATAAAACTTGCGAACGATCCAACAACGAGATCTTAAGTACGAAGTTCAACGAATTCGTGATTGCAATCCGTTCTTAGGTCTAAAGGTTAATTTAACGCATAAATATATTCACAGGAAAGTACTTAATATTCTAGTAAATACTATAAACATTAGCATATTTAATAATAATAGTAAAGTTATGATTTAATATAGATGTTTGTAAAGTCTCGTTAAAACTGATTATTCGAACGATATTTCGAACATTACACGGTTGTGAAAATCGCAATGGAGAAATTTTAAGATGGTGAGGATGTTGATTTTCCGATTGTTGGAAGTTTCAAAGTAATTCGGCTGGTTTTACGTTGGTCGAGGATTGTTATTTGGATATCGTGTTCCTGGATATCCTGCATGGGATAGCCGGAGATTCAAGTGTGATAAAAGATATGATGGTGATAAGCGCGTTGAAGCATGTCGCGAACGCGGCGACCAACGCTGTTCACTCGGCGACGAATAGTACCAGCGCTGGACACGGCCACGCCAATTCTGGTATGTTTCAATTATTTTTAATCTACTCGTATTTCATCCTACGTGTCTCCACTGTGTTCTAATATTATATTTAAACAATTTCTAAGTGCCATATTTCTTTATAAATTCAGAAAGTATCTTCTACACTGAAAAGTTAAAAATTTTAGCAATAAAGAGGGAAACAGGGATTGGACAAAAAATATATATATATATACATATACATATATTTATCTACATATATATATTATATATATATATACATGTATACATACGTATATGACACATACGAGGCGTCTGAATTATTTTGTCCAACCTTCATACTTTATATTAGGTTGTCAGAAAAATTTCTTTCGTTTTATAAGGAAATAATAGACGCACAATGTTTTTTGTTTCATATTAGTTTATTGAATTATGCACGAACATAATAATAGAAATAGAACGAAATGGATCATACCTAATTCAATAAAATAATATAAAACAGAAATTGTTGTTCATCTATTGTCATTTTATTTTTGGATAACCTAACTTTTCGGATAACCTAACACATAGACGAGCTTAAATTTAAGAATTTTGGTTTAAGACTCTAAACCGTAAATCATTATAAATGATATTGCCAATTTTTCAATTCTGTGGTGTTTATTTTAAGATTAATTGTTCTTTTTACCGGATAATAAATTCATAATTAGATATTGTATCGACAACTTTTAACTTCAAAGTGTTTAATTTCAACAATTTTTTTTTTTTTTTTTTTTTTTTTTTTTTTTAAGAATAGGAAATTCATAATTATTAAATATATTGCTAATGTTCAAATTCTGAATCATAAGGAAGTTGTTCATCGAATAAGAAATGAAGATATTCAGTTTCAATGTGGAAAATTACTTTCGATTTTATTTAATTTTACGCAAGATAAATGTCGTAACTGTAAGAAAGCAGCTTTTCGGAAATTAGGCGTATCGACTATACAATTAAACGTTTAAGGTTTATCAGATCTTACAGTATCGATTTGGCACCAAACACGATAGCGAGCCATGATAATTGCTTATCTCAAACGTTTGGTAAAAGCCAAACGCGTGTATTGCGAGTGCCAGGAAAGCGATCAAATTTCCTTCGGTTTATTAATCGCGACAACGTTGTTTTATTAGCCGTAAATCAAGCGACCGATTCCCATAATTCTAAACGTTTTTTCCTTATAAATCTCATTTTCGCTTCTCAACGTCAAAAATATTCCGCTTTGCAGCGGAATATATTGCCAGAATAGTAATTTTAATAATTTCCTATAAGAATCGAATATCGGTGTAAATGAGTGATAGTGAGTTAATAGTCGCGATAAAATAGCACGGCATTTAACGCGTTGATAGTATTATTAAATTGTATTCAAAATACTAACATTATTGTTAAAGATATTAGTTCGTCAAAGTGCACACGGTATCGCTATAACACGCGAAATCTCGACACAACACGTGGTCTGTATCGGGCATAATGGTTCAACGCACACAAGCTTGTAATCCTACTATTGAAAATATAAAGCTACGAAATTGCGTAGCGTTACAATTACGAAATTTCAACGATTTCGCGTTGTTCGCCTTTAACAAGCCTTAAAAATATATACTTGCCAAATTGAAAACCATGTTACATTGCTCGTTTATATGCGGCCTTGCAAGTGTTATTTGTCAAATTACAATCACGTTTGCATCGCTGGTGGTGAAATTTGCATATAAACGTTGCATGATGACTTAATAACTATATAATCGTTAAATCACTATAATAACAAATCTAAGTAACAAATCATTCTAATAACAAATTTATCTTCGTGTAAAAGACTCGAAAGGTTTGCCGGCTCGAGTTTTCGCGCTTAACGCTGTTGTACACTACAATGTTCGAGGCATCGTTTCACTGTGTTTTTGAATTCGAACTACACGCTGGCGAATCGTCGGAAATTACTTTTAGACACATAACAGTGTTGTATATAAACGTGAAATTTATCGTCGGCGAACCACGCTTAAAATCGATATGAATCGTAATCTTCAAAATTTGTTGTAGGTTATGTAAACTTGATTTTACGTAATACACGGAGAATCGATCGAGGGTTGTAAGAAAGATCGACCAGATGCTCGATCGATTTCTTCGCCGCGTTTTTTCGCCGTTCTCCGGCTTATCTCGGTCGAAAGCATCCACGCGCCTCGCTCGATTGTATTCATATTGGAATATCGATTACGCAAAACACGAAAGGTCACACAGACACCATGAGACGCGCATGAGAGCACACAACTTTCTTGTTTTCGACGCCCGCAGACGGACACGTGATATCGCGATCGATAGAAACGATCGAATACAGATACGTATATCGAATTCGAATTCGATGCCAATCATTGGGTAATTATTGAATTTTATGTAACGCGCACGAGCGATTGTAGCCGAGAAATAAACGGAGAGAGGGATCGTATGGAAAGGTCAAAACACGGTAGATTGTGCAATTGGTAGAAAACGTGGATTCTTCGGTAATTTTCTACATTGTTCGGTGCAATTTTTTTCAGATGGCAGATTTGATTTCGTGTGGATGTTTCGTGTGATTGATTCTTGCTGAATATAAAAGATACAAAGTTTCATTCGATTACCTTTCGCAATTCGATGCTGCTACGGATCATTTCAGTTTAATCGCGTTCCTCTATCATTCGAAAATTTCTCAAACTTAACGAGAATATTACAAAATAATCGTCTGTATGATTTTTCTTTTCGATTCATCAGAGACGTTAACGGTCCTGCTTCCTGTTGAAAGGAGAGAGAAATTCTAATTGAAATCTTAATCTATTGTTCGTTGAAACTAAAGTCTTGAAAGTTAGTTGCGATGCATACAAACACCATTACGACTAAAACAAACTGTTTATGCGACCGCTACGATAATTTCCACGGCACGAAGCAACTACAATCGAACACATTACCGTCACGATACCGTGCACTCTTACGAGAAAGGAATCGCAACTTTCTTGCCACGCCTAATGTCAAGAGCGCCATTCTGTCCTGTACTCTTCGTTCCAATTCATCCGCCATTCTCCATATCTAATGTACTAACGTGTAGTTACTTCCAAAGGGACGAGTCAAACGGTTACTCAAACCCGTAACAAGCTTCGAACTCGATTAATTTCAAACAAGTAATTATTACGAGCTAATTACGATTATTGAAGAGAAATTCTAATCGAAATGTGAAATTTTGTTAAAAACACGATCGAATATGTACGTGTTATTATACAGCTTCTTCAAGCTAATAAATTACGAAACGTTGAAATTTTTTACACAAAAGTATATATGTTACGAAACAAATTGTGTGTTTCACAGGAAAACCTAACCTGTATTAATATTTTTCTACTACTCACTGTACCAATCATATTTACATTTTTGTTAAAATTGATTTTTCTAAAAGCAGCGCTTGCCAATTTTTAGATATACTAAAAATAAAAAGTTTCTGGAATTTATTCTATCGTTAATTAACACACCAATAGGATAACGTAATAGTGCGTTGAGCTTCTATTAGACTTCGCGTGTCTGTCGGCCATTTTCGTTTCTGTCCGTGTTAGATTATAGCTGGTGAAAAAATGGTGCCTGGACCTATAGGTGGCAGACGGGACATTTTTATGGCTGACAAATAATTTATTTTTTCATGGCGCGTGCAATTTCAGACGAAATTGAGCGGGCGGCCGGAAATGTGCTCGTGTACGAGTTGATTGGAATAGCGAAGGTTACTTGGTATTTCGACGAGTCTCGTTCGACACGTGTAATATTCAAAGTAGATGTCAGAGTCGCGTGTAGGTTATGGAAACGGTAGAGTACGTCTCATTTCGAGACTTTCTTTCCGCTTTTAGACCGCTTTTCGCATGTTGCTATTGTCAAAATTGCGAATGTACGAAACGCTACGAAATATTAAATATCGTTTTAAGATATTACTTTGGAAATAAGCAAGAAATTCTTCAACATATTTACATACCATCTTGGAAAAAGGTACATCTTTCAAATATCAAGCATATAAATAACAATTTTTTATTTATATTTCTTTCCGCTTTTTTCTCGATGAAATTGTATACTTTGGTTTGTTTATCCGTAACACGGTAGCTTATGCGAAACGACGAATCGTACGAGGCAAGGCAATTCATAATTATTTGAAAGTCAAATTTCACCGAGCGACTAGAATATCTCCGAGCTGCATCAACATTCAAGAACAAGTCTTCGAATTTCTGCTTCCATTTTTGTTCGCAAATCTGTCGCGAATAATTCGTTCAAATCTACAAATATATCTTTTTCCTCATTTATTGAATGACGAATGTCATTTAATACTAGAATTTAACAAAATAACGAGCATCGTAAATACGTAGCAAATTTCATCGATTTTGCTAGACGAATTTTAATACGGAGCTTCTCATTAATAAAAAATATTAGTAACTGAAAACCAGGCAACGAAGTTAAAACGACACACTCGGTACGTTATCCTTTTCACTGGATTTCAAAATCCGAACAGGCTTCTCTTTAACGAAAGCCCCATTTCATTCTTTGCTATGTATTTTCCTTCACTGAGATTTATCTTTTGTACAGAAAAATAGCGTTAAGAGATCTTGCATGGGTCTGCCACTTCTTCTTCCTTTTTTTTTTTTTTTATAAAGGAACGCTGTTTCGCTGAAACGATGCTATGTGAAGCCACCTCTTTCATATAGAAACGTTCGCTCATAGAAATGATTCTTCATGGTTCCATCCGTTTTATAGAGAGAACCGTTCTCATAGAAACGATCGTAGAAACGACGCGGCGAGATTTATCTTACCGTCAGTCGGAATATTCTTTTAAACGCTTGCAACCGACTGGCTCGCCGTAATAAAAACACGAAGCATAGTTCTGCTACGCGTTTTCATCATTACCAATTTCCGTTCCCTCTGTTTATACGTTTTATACGACCCGTATACCGTGTGCTCGAGGCGGATGAATGTAACCGGAAGTGGAGGAACGTCGGCGGTTTCTTTGTACCCAAAGTGCATATGGTATTTCTGTCTACGGACACATGTAATATCGTGGATCGGGTATCAAATGATAATCCTGCTTAATCGTGGAAAATGATGGACGAGCTTAGTGAGCTTTTATGCGTAATAGGATAACCACAGGATATTTAACTGAAATAAAAAGAACAAAGGAAATAGGTGCAAACAGTGAAGAGTGAAATAACAATGAAACAGTTAATAATATAATTGTGCGAAAGGGAAGGTGTTTTAATTGAATTAAGATTGATATATGTATCGTATGGTAAACGCTGGTAGGTCATTTTTAGGGTTAGAAGTTTCATTCGCTTAGTGATATTGATAGAGTACCAATTTTGGACTGTATTTAAGGCATAATTAGTCGTGTGATAAATATCATATAATTGAGAGTTTTTAGACATCTACAAGTTAAATTCTGATTCGTTATCGACAGAGTTTTTAAGTTTCTTCCTTTCTATTATTTTATACGTATTGAGGTTAGGTTGAGGTTAGGTGATCTGCAAATATTTTGTCATTAAGCGATATTGAGAAAATCCGCAATCACTTAGTTATCAACCCAATACTTTTTAAAAATTTCCATACAAATGTTAGATTTCAAAATGTACTTAATCTCGTCTCCATTTTCCGTCAATGTTCCACATAGTCGACATTTAAGAACAATATGTGCGTATCGACATAGCCAACGAAAAGAAGCTAACTTTCTAAAATTCCGTAGATCGAAATGATTAAACTTTCCAGGTTTTTAACCGTGTAAGATATGAAAGTGCTAGAAGGACAAGTCTAGAGCGAAGAAAAGCGAGTAAAAAAAGTGAAAGTCGTGCTGCGAGAAGAAGAGCCAGTCGTTTCGAACGAAACACCCGAGATATATCGTTCGTTACCAATTGCGATGAACGTTTCCGCGTAGACGATTACAAAATCACCGAAACCAGACACGATTTATAGAAACACGACATTAAACACTTAGAAAACGATGGAAGGCGTGTAGTGAATGCCACAGTCAATAATTGTCTGTCACGGCATAATTGTTGCGCCGCCAATTTATTTCCATCATCAGCGATACAACTGCCGACTATTATGTAAGCACACTTATTTCTAATAGGATAATCAAAATGTCTGCGGTCTGAAAGCGAAAAAAAAGGCACGTGTAGTAAAGAAAAAAAACCACTCTTTGCTGTGCAAAATGTATTTTTTTAAATCTAGAGGCTTGCAACTAAGACGACTGTTAAATTTTTTAGCAATGGCATATAGCTTCCAGAACGTTGTACTTTAAGAAGTTGTTAATTAATCAAACAATAAATACATTTAAATTGTACAGCATCTTGTTTCATATACAAATACGTTGCTACTGTGAGTAATTGATAAAATAAATTAGCCAGAAAATTATTGAAAGGAGTTGAGATTTCTCTAGAAAATAAAGTCTTAAATAGAAAATAAATCAGATTTGTCTGAAAGATATAACAAAAGAAAAACAAATCTCCATTCGCGAAAAAGAATCAGTAGGTTGTATTTTCAGAGAAAATGATTGTTATTTTTTACATTTCTATCCGCGATTCATTGAAATTCGTCGGATGGTTGACGTCGCATGGACAAGCGGAAGCTCGTCCGACCTCCAATATATTGCCGTGTTCGATTCGTGGATTTTCGTACGCGAAGGGCACATAATGAGCGTGCGTAGCCTTGCGAATATCGTTTGCAACGCAAGGCCGCGCGATTGCCTCGTTATCTACCTGTAAAAAGCGCCAGGTGTTCGACGCCTGACAAACAGTTTATTGTTCCTTTATGAGGTACGTGTGTTCGGATCACCTCGTCGCGTTCCTGCATCTGTGTAAGTTCGTTAGTGCTTGAACCATTAATCTAAAATATTAGGTTGACAACTAAGCTATTGAGGATTTTGTCAATATCAATGACAAAGTCCTCGATCATTTATTTGCCAACCAACAATAATTTAGAACTGAACGTTTTGTCAAATTGAACGAATTGTACGTTCACGCGAAATCTTTCATACCGACCAGCCATCCACGCGTATTCTTTATACCCAACCTAACCTCAACCTAACCCTAGTCGCTGTCACAGATTTCGTATCACCGTTTTGTTTTTCTATTTCTTTTCCTTTTTATTCGGTTAAGGTTGTAATGCTGTGTTAATTAAAAAGAAAAAAGAATTTTTTCCACGGAATCAGAAATAAATTTGTCGACATGATATTAGTGGCAGGACGTAACGTATCGCGATCCTTTAAATTATATTTTATACTCGTTGCCACGTGTAACGAAGTTTGAGGAACAAATGTTTATGGAAATTCATATTTTTCTAAACGCAAGTGAAAATGTAGAACCTAAGCATAAATTCGTCTCGCACATGAAATTTTCTAACGAGCGCTACGCTTTCGATGTTTCATATATTTTTACATATTACGTACCTTTAAATTTCCCACAGCTGCATTAACATTCGCGGCCTATGGTATTATGTAAGACAGCTAGCAGTAGAAATAGTTGCACGTATTTCTGCCGTATACTATATATAAAACAGGTGTGAAACGCGGCTCATAATACGTTTCACAGTGCGACTTCCTCTTTCGCGCGTTTGTGTACAGTAGGCGAGCGAGTGGGGCGCTGGTGTCGCGTCGTCGCGTCGTTCGACGACCTCGCAGGCGAGAGGAGGATCGTTCTCGGCTTTTCACCGATTCCTTGTAGAAAGTTTGTCGATAGGAGGCGCGACAGCCTTGAAGATCACCGCTACCATCGTCCAGGTGATCGACTCGATGCCAAAAAAGGTGTCACGGACGTGATAAGTGGCGAATTTAGAATTTCAAAGATAATTGGTTGTGCCGCTAACATTTTACGAAAAAGCAAAGCTTGTAAAAATAAATTCCTCTTCCTCTCCCTTTTTTAGCTATTCTGTTTTATAAAACTGAACAACTTTAATCGCTTTCGTAAATTTTACGACCACATTTTCACAGATTCGTGGAATTTTCCACTTCGACGAAACTTTTTTTATCTTTCGTTTTACTCAGAATAGGCCGAAAAAGTTTCGTTTCATTCAGACTGAACTGAGTATTGTGTGAGCTTTGTTCAGAATGATAATTGTCAAATATAATATTTTCCAAAAGGATGTAGACAATTTTATGGAATTCGCAGTTCTCAGAACTTCATTTCCGTAGAGTTTCTTCTACATTTTCCAAGTTTCCCGTGACGTCATGTAGAAACGTTGAACGATTACCCTCATACATCTCCTCTTACAAAGAACGTTCTCTAGCGGAAATGGGTTAATCGTTCGAGCACAAAGGAATGCGATCGCGAGAAATTACAGGTCTGACAGAAATCTGACGTGTAACATATGTCAACAGACTCGACCGTTCTTTTTCGTCATCGTTCTTTTCCCATCTTCCAAAGAAGCCGAGATAAAAAGCTAACCACAACTGTGGACTTACTATAATGAAACAGAACGTCCATTTCCTCTTTTCTGATTATAAATCAAACTGCAGAAAACAGAGATATGAAAGTGAACAGAAAGAAACAATAGAATAATGTCTATCGTAAGACAGCCAATTACCCAATACGAAAAAGAAATTGAAGCAGAAAGTTTTCGCAATTATCCAGTCGGTATACAACTTCCTACTTTTCCTACTTGTTAAAACACACGTGATTCGTAAGTTCAAAATCACTTTTTTTTTATTATTATTATTTAATTTGTACTTTACAATTTAACTCAATTCGGTAAATTTTTCTGCTTTTGGCTACCCCTAGTGGGATGCTATCTTCTAGTTTGACTATTTTATTTCTCAAAATCATATTAAGAAAAAGTTACTATCTGATGGCACATACTACTGTGAGAAAAAAAAGTAAAAATTTGCTTCTTCAGGAATGAAATTTCACTCAGGCTATCTATCCATGATCAATTTCGTGATGTCTTTTTGTTCTGCTACTTTAAAAACACCCACGAAAATATCAGCTAAACTCTCATAGAAAGCAGACTAAAAAGGAAATATCCCACTGACCTCACTAAAGAAATAAAATAGTCAAATTCGAAGATGGTATCCCGCTGGGGTTAGCCATTCACTTTTTTTATTTAGCAATAAAGCTAGAACAATTTACCAAATGTCCAGCTGGACAAATTATAAAATACAAATTAAATAATAAAAAAAAAAACTTACTTGGTTTTCCAAAATGGAATGATCCTACTCGTCATCAGCCAACAATCGTAAACTCTACTTCTCCACCGACCTCTCTTTCAGCAAATACAAACAAATCTAATCGCTGGACGCATCACGAACAACTAACCGATCGAAGATCGATGAGTCATCGATGGCCACCGCGACATCCGTCTTAATTCATCAGACTCAGACTTTCTCGTGTCGAATTGCAACAGCGCCTTAGTATCTTGGAAGATCGTTCCGTGAGTCTCAGGATCGATAGCTCTGTTCCTCCCCAGAGGAAAGTTTGGTGCCGCGGCTTTATTAGAAACCGTCACGGCAAGAAAATATCGCGAGCGAGGCATCTACGTATCGGCGACAAGCGGAAATTTATCGACGATATTTCTCGGCCAGAAGTATCGACCCTCGTTTCCATCCAACGAGCAACGTTGTTCCGCGCGCACCTCATCCCCTTCCTGCCTTACCATTCTCCTCTTTTCCCCCACCACTCTCTATCCCTACTTCTTCGCTCTCTTTCGCCCCATCTTCCCATTGCTTCTCGCAAAACGATTTATTCCTGCCACCTCCCCACTCCTCGCCCAACAATCTGAACGCTCGAAATCACGTGGATCGGTCGCCGGAATAATTAGACCCGTTTCGAATCGCTTAATTAGCCTGGAAAAGCAGAAGGCGCGTTTTAAAGAATGGCCTTGTGGAGGGGGAAGTAGGTCGTGAAAAAAAGACCGGCCTCTTGTCGACAGTAGTCGGAAAAACCGACGCAAGTTCACGGTCGTGTCCCCACTTCCCGTGAAACTGGGTTTTCCTCCTTTTTCCTCTCGTAGCTCCCCGGTTTGTTTCAGTGCACCAGCACGCAACTGGGATACGTTGAAATCCATGCACCGAATACTAGTACTTTATCGAACTTTCTGACGCGTGCACGTAAGGTTTTCATCAATTGCTTATGTACGTTAACTGTTCGTAAAGGACAGGACACTTACAGAAGATGGGGTAAAGTTAAAAAATTATTGGGAAGTTTAAGAATTATAATGAGAAGGTTAAAGAATTAGCTGGCTTGTAACGGTAGACGATATATTCAATTTTACAATGGCGATCTGATCGATGGCACGAGTAAAGAATTTTGTGTTATCATCATAGGGTTTATTTATTCAGAAATATTAGAAATTAGGGTTTCCAATAATTTCTATTCTAAATCTTAAGTTTATTGATAGATGAATAGAACTGAATACAGTAATGTTGTATAACTAAGACAACTAAATGGATAATTCACAACTCACAGTTAATAGTTTACAACTCATAACAACTTGGCAATTCAACTCTCCACTCCTCACAACTCCACTCTTAGTTAACGACTGCCTGGTAATTCGTCTTTCTCTCTTAAGCATCCCTTTGTCATTCTTCACAGCCCCACCACGCACGTGTTCCAGTACCGTCCGTGATCATGGTCACGTCACAGAGCCATAAATTAGCACTAGAAAAATCAAGGATATCTAACGAACATCCTGCAGGCCATCGAAACAACAACGTATAGAGTGTTGCAGTGTGAGAAAACAGTAACAACATGACCACCTCTGACCTGAGCGCCTTCCATAAGAGCCAAACCCATAGTATATAAACCTTCCCAAAATCAGCTCTCCAGACACTATTCTAACATTCTTACTGTCACTCTGTTGGATTCACGTCACAAACTCTGCCAGTACATCTAAAGTCTGAACTTTGTCTTACCTTGCTCGTGAAACGTTTCAATTTACGCGAAACCATTTGAACCAGTGATTTTTTTAATTTTACCACTCCCCATGTATATAAAAGATATAACTTAGAAAAAATGAAGCTGGCACCCCGCTGGGGGTAGCCACCCACATGCTATATTTATTTTTATTTTATTTTTTTTTCACCAATAAGATATAACTCTTTACCAAATGTCCATAAGGACAAATTGTAAAAAACCAAAATAAAAAAAAAAAAAACTCCCCATGTCTTCAACGTGACAGTTACGTAGACCTTCCTCCGCGTAACTATTCGACTGAAGGACCAACGACACATTGATGGGCCACTCGGTCCACTGAAGTTTTCAGACCTTTTTGGGGTTAGGTTGAGGTTAGGTTGAGGTTAGGTCTATGCTGTTGGCACCTAGGCTTTCTTGCAACATTGTTTATGGCTCAGCCGATATTCCTTAGGCCATCTGTCCACCATACTACATCAAATTAGGTGTTACATCCACTACTAAGAAGTTAATCTTTAGAATCTGATCTGTATTCGCTTGCAATTCAGCAAAATTGATCGTCGACCATTAAGGATTCAAGAATCCCCCATCTTCTAATATTTACACCATTTTCCCTCGTGCTATCAGTCTTTCACCGCTTGACACCTATTTACAGTATCTTGCTAGACAATCAGCCTGCAACAGTGCTTATCGCTTGCTGTCCAGATTGTTCAACGCTCTTTGTTCATATTCTCATACAACTTCTGAGTCAGTCAAACGGTCACGATATTCCGCGCGATTCTTAACAATTCGTCAACTGCAGTGTGGAAAAGTATTTCACTGGAAAACAAGCAATAACGTATGGTAGCGTGGAAGAAACGATGCGTAGTGGCAAGATGCGCGGAAGTGGGACGAAATCGTAACGTTGATAAGGTATTGGATGCGTAAATACGGCTGAAAGTCAGATTTTCGCGAGAAGCATGTCCCTTCTCGTCAGATAATCGTGTCAGAGGTCGTGGCCTCTATCTAATCGAGGCTCTGCAAACGCTATGCACCGAACAACGTACATGAGAGCTGAGAGCGGATGGTCAGTCACGATCCGATCGTTAATAACTTAACCTGGTGCGTGAAAACTCGATCTGAAAATGCTGAAATCGTATCTGTCCGTTCTATCGATTATTTTACTATTTTCCACGATCGTCCGACCGGAGGAACAACCGACCTGCAGGCAGATAAAAGGGTACAAGGTGTGCGACAAAAAGGGAACCCTGATGGACGTCAGCCAGCAAGAATTCGAGGAAACGCTAGAGATTCACGACTTGAACCTGTTAGCTATTCGAGAAAACACCTTCAAAAATCTAACGACCACGAAGCTGAGCTTCGGTCTGGGTAACAAAATCTCTATGGTGAAAAAGAAATCGTTCAAAGGATTGGAAAAACTAGAACGGCTGGACCTAGACAGCAACGTTGTACCTCTGTCACCGAATCTGTTCTCAGAACTGAAGCAATTGCATTCGCTGTCTCTGATCTTCAATAAGATCAATGAGATACCCAAAGACACTTTCGCTGACCTGTCCAACTTGATGTGGCTCTACTTGGGACACAACGACATCGAATCAGTGAACAAGGACTCGTTCTCAGGATTATCTTCGTCACTGACGTTCCTCTGGTTAAACGACAATAAAATCACCAGCATAGAGACTGGAGCGTTCAGTCAGATGCCAGAATTGACCCGTCTTCACTTGGAGAACAATAAACTAACCTCAATTCAGCCAGGAGTGTTACGAGGATTGCACAAGTTGGACGGTCTCTTTCTCGAAGAGAATGAATTGACCAGCGTGTCCAAGAACGATTTCAAAGGACTGATCGGTTTAAGGATTTTGAACCTGCATCACAATCAGATAGCAAGTATCGAGTCAGGAGCATTCTCTGATCTCAGTCAGTTGGAACAATTGGACCTGAGGAAGAATCAACTGACCCGAGTTGACTCCGGAGTGTTCAATGGACTGTCCAACTTGAAAAGGTTGGATCTCTCTGATAACAAGATCGCTGTAGTGCAATCTGGTGCGTTTGCAGGCCTTTCAGCGCTGAAAACCTTAATCCTGGCGAACAATAAATTAACTGACGTAGACAGGAAGGACTTCGGACTGACCAGTTTGACTATTCTGTATACGTAAGGCGGGACTATTCTCTGCTATATGCAGTGTTGTACGCAGTTTGCAGAATGTAGAGATCGGTGTAATAAAGAAGTGTGACGTTGTACATGTTAAATCAATGACCAACTTGTCTTTGTCCTCGCTTCATTTCAATGAATTTTTACTGTTATAGTAAAATGCCAATATGTATATTGTATTGTTGACTTTTCCATAGAGTCCTAGGCCTCAAAACTTCTCAGACAACTGAAAGAAAAATTTAAGTCTAAATTGATTTAGCTTGCAATTAAGTTACGTTTGTAAAACTTAACCTAATGAGGAATTGCTGGAACTATTAGGTTGGAAACTAAGTGATTGGGGATTTTGTCATTAGGTGGTATTGACTTAGTTGGTAATCACTTAGTTGCCAAGCAATAACAGGCAAAATTTTCTCACTGATAGAAAAGAATTTAATTAAACTTAATTCAGGACATTGTTTGCAAAATTATTTTAAATTCAATGGTGTATTTTTAAAATCTAAAGTGACATCTGAAACATTGTAAGACCTGACAAGAACAAAGCTAAAAGCGATTGCAGATTTTTTTCTGTTATCTAATCCAGATTCATTTCAGTTCAAAGAAATCTTATTTTTATTTGCTCGGTTTTTAAGGGGAATTCGTGTTGTGTGGTGTCAGATGTACGCGATTCTCGTTAATCTCGCTGGCCGACATTAGATAAGTGGAAACTTCTGTCGGTCGTTGTTCTTTCTGGCGTTATCAGCGTGTAACAAGAGAGTGCGGCACGCGCGGGTCAAGTGTTGCGTTTTAAACGCGCACGCTGTTCAACGTGAAATAAACGCAAGAAAAAGTGTCGCCATTTTATTGGCCGAGATGCACGCCACACTTTTTAAACAACTTTCATTTGTTGCAAATTTTGAAATTTCTTCCGTGTTCCAAAAATAATGAATTTTTTTTTTTTATTATTTTTGTTAATCTGCAGAATAACAGAAAAATACGAAATTACAAACTGGATGGTGTTTGCTGTTCGTTACACTAAATTTTAAAGATCCAAGCTTTGTAGAGATACGTTTGTGTTATGTGCATTGCAGATTAAGAAAAAATTGTACTCGTGTTAGGAAAAGGAAGAGATAATGAGATGGGTGGAAGCTTTCGAGAAAAATATTCGAATCAGAATAGTGAAGTAGCTGTGGAAGCACTCCCTTGTAGGAATTCCAAATTCGAGCTGGGAAAGTACGTGGAAATGGAAAAGGCTGTCGAAAAGAGTTAATGGCTGGACGAGAACGACTTTCTAGCAAATTGATCCAACTTCGTATTCTCAGTCTTCATCCACTTTTCCTTGAATATTTTAGTACGTAAAACATTCGTTCAGGATTTTGAAGATTTACATCTTCTGATGTTGGGTTGGCAACTAAGTGATTGCGAGATTTGTCAATACCACCTAATGACAAAATCCGCAGTCATTTAGTTGCCAAGCCAATAGAATGTACATGTTTAAAAAAATACAGTATCGGTAGTTAAGTGGATAGAATAATTCTACAGGAAAATATTTTCAATTCTCCATAGAGAAAAAAGTGGAAGATAGGCTATAGAGAAAGAGAAACAGTTTGCAAAATGTTGAACTAAAAGCAATGCTGCAAATAAAAGTTTGTATAAAAGTATTAAAACGTAAGTGTGTATGGAGAACACTAAAATTGGCTAGAACTTGAATTGGATAAAGATATTTAAAAAAACCAAAGGAAAAATACGCGAGAATATTGAAATATTAGGTTGGCAACTAGGTAGCATTAGGTGGTAATGACAAAATTTGCAATCACTAAGTTGCCAAGCCAATAGAATGTACATGTTTAAAAAAATACAATATCAGTAGTTAAGTGGATAGAATAATTCTACAGGAAAATATTTGCAATCCCCGATAGGGAAAAAAGTGGAAGATAGGTTATAGGGAAAGAGAAGCAGTTTGCAAAATGTTGAACTAAAAGCAATGCTGCAAATAAAAGTTTGTATAAAAGTATTAAAATGTAAGTGTGTATGGAGAACACTAAAAGTGGCTAGAACTTGAATTAGATAAAGATATTTAAAGAAACAAAAGGGAAAATACGTAGGAATATTGAAATGTTGGGTTGGCAATACCACCTAGTGACAAAATCCGCAATCACTTAGTTGCAATAGAAAGAAACAATTGAGATACGTAACAAGGGAATTTCCTAATGATATCAACGTCAATCTGGATCTTCTCTGCTTTACGTGATGCGTAAAAAAATTTTGACGAGTGCTGATCGCAAAAATCTGGGAAAACGTTCGCGCCAGTAGCCACCTTCGTATTAAGGACAGGCAATTTGTCAAGATTGCGACCTTCGCACATAAACTCTGATCGATCTTGGCGCAATGGAATCAATCATTCAGCAGGCTAAACTCGTACTACGTACGTGTCGAAGGTTGACATTTCACTGAACGTTTCTTGGACGATAGACACGCGATTCTTTAGAAATAATACACATACCGGAAATTTAAAAAGCGTCAGAACAATGAACAATGAAGCATTGTTTATGGATTCTAAAAACAAAATTCCTCAAATTAAACAACAATGATTAACAAAACCATCTCAATATCCTAACTCTGCTTGCTAATTCAATATTCAACCCTTGGTTCAATCATTCTTAAGATTGCCCAAATAATGCAAATAATCTCAACTATGCAGAAAGTTTACACTAGAAACTATCTACCAGTCAAAACGACTACCATAATTCGAATTCATAAAGTTTTACAGAAATGTTGTAAAAAGTGTTCACATGTGGTTAGAGGCCTGCTTTCATTCTGATTTTTTTCATACAAGTTTCACTCCCAATTGTGTTACATTAATTTTGATATTAATTCTTCTCGTCGTTGTTTGAAAAGTTTTCTCAAGAAATAAATACACATACATACAATACATACATGTACTGCATACATTTTCCACTCACCTGGTTAAGTTATTATAAAATTTTGATTCATTTTGTAAAGGTTCTTTAGGATCCTGCTAGAACCATCGATCAAAACGTAGCTAATTTTAGGTTAGATAGATTTACTTATCGTCTTATCTTTCTCACAAAGCTACTGCTCGATTACAATTGAGAAATCCATTCGTATCAACACAAAAGTTCGTGTGCGCCGCGTTTGTACTTGTCAACTATTCCAACGACATGTCATCTTTAGCACGAGACGCGATATTCATTACAAGGACTCGCGTTAGAATCGTAGCGGTTAGCAGCGGCCATTGAATCGACACAAGTGGCGCCGGTAAAAGTGCGGTTTTTGAACGGTTGCACGACATTACACTCGTGTGTATCATTTCAAGAAACACATACTTGTACGAGTCCCGTCTCTGTCTGGATACACGGTGTACCTAGAACGACGGGAGGAGCGGCAGAGACACCTCGGGTTTGATTTACAACGGCGATTCGGTGGCGGCAAAAACGCATTCACGACGCATCCGAGAAGAGCTGCGGAACGTGACGAGAACACCGAATGTGGTCGTGCGATAGACCGTTTGAAAAGCGTGAAATTATTAGGTTGCTGCATACGAAATGCCGTTTCTACGACGCTTGAATTTGACGGGCCGATACTATGAATTCAGTTTCGTCTTATCTTCGATCATTATCGCTAGAATGTAGATAAACACTTAGATTTTGGTAACTACGACTAAAGAAATAGAACCTATGTGAAGATTTATTTTATCCATTAGATATGCTATATAATGAGTACTTTACTTTTGTTAATTTATATATTTTTTTACACATTACACTGTTAGAATTTAATCTTGAAGTTAAGATTAATAATCTGTGGAAGACATAATGCTTGTGTTGAAATAATATTCAGTGATGTTTATTAAACAGAACTACAGAACCAAATGTATATAAACGAGTGATATAATTAACAACGTATACAAGAACTGTTGATTGTTGGCCAGTTACTTTCAGACTAGACGTAGGTAGTGACCCATGATCCCTTAAATATTTTGAACCTCACTCTCTATACAGTAACGAGTATGACCTGTGTAAGTGTCCATTTCAAATGCCTGTGTGGGTGTCTGTGTAAGAGTATTTGTGCTTATGCGTGTAATATCGTTGTATTCTAACATACACGTTTTTTGCAAGTATTAGGACAATTACAAAAAGTAAAATTACCTGAGAAATTGTTAGGAACTACCTGAATCATTTAGGGATTAATATTTGGTTTAAAATATTGAGGGTCACCGATAAAGCAACGAGTGGATGAATTGGTAATAGAAAAATATATTGAAATAAGTATAGGTATAAGTATAGCGTATGCTGCTCCTCACTCTTACAGTGTTACAAAACAATAAGAATAGAGAGCACGTTCACATAGTTATAGCAAAGGACATTACCAAAAAGTTAACCTTGGTGTGTATCTATATCTGAAGGCTACAAGAATCAGCAATAAAACTCTATTTATAACTCTTTTGTTTTTAGACCTTGTAACCAAAAACAAAATTCATATTCAAGGGCACAATAATGTCTACCTCTCGTTATTTGGAATTTTTTCACTAAATTTAATTCTCTTCGTAACAGCGGTCTCAAGGTCAAACAGAATTTTAAGATGGATACAGATATGGTATATTCAATATTACAACAAAAATCTCCATTGTATTGCCGTTTGAACATCATTTTATCACGCACTTGCCACTACAGCTTAATTCACTTCAGCTAAACAAATCTGACCCTCCTCCTTTTTTACAACAATCTCTGTTTCTAGGATCTGACAATCTCACTTCATACCTTTGTTTTAACATTCTTTGACCAGGGAAAGTTACAAGTCATATTAGAATATCAACATATCTCGATATCCCGTAACATCTCGTTCTGATATTTTTAAATCGGAAAACGTTCATTCATGCTGTTGAAGACATTACAGTTTATTGAACTCTCTTCAGCAGCTTGATGATATTAGTAAAACAACCATATTCTACTCCTTCCAATGTGCAATATGCAGAATTACAACTGTCGAGGTATTTCTTTTTGTGCATGTAAAATTATTCCACCTAGAAGAAACGAGGGTATCATGTTGTTTCAAAATTCGAATCAACAAATTTGTGGAATTGAGGAAGACAATGTATTCAGTTACTCTAGTAGTTCTTGTTTCGATTACAAATTTTCGCTTTTTAATATGTCGTTTAAAATCTGTTGAAATTATATAGGCTGTGGATGTCGTGTAAAATGTAAATTTACATTTTGTGACATAAAAATGGCGATAGAATTGTTGTGTATTTAACGACGCTACTTAAGAAACTCTCTTTCATATTATTCCTCTGCTTGCCGAGATGAATGTTAGATAAAAATGGAGTTTCACACGGGAAATAAAAATCACCCTCTTTTCTTTTGTTCCAAGTTTCCTTCGTTCTTTAATTTGCATCTGTTCTATTCTACTTGCTCCATGCAAGAATATTATCGTGGATATGTAGTTCATCTTGAACCATTCATCGTTTTCCTCTTTCATTTTCTTTCTTAGGCTTATCATTTACGAGAAAAAACGCTGGGAAGTAATAGTATAAATACCTTATACATAGAATTCAAATTACTTCTAACAAAAATTGCCAAGAAAACAAATTTCCATCTATATCTAAAAAATGTACACAAATACGTAATTTCAACAATTTTTACATACTCCATAATCATCCCAGATGCTGTAAAAAATTTGCAATTATCCAGCTCCAATACTATTTTCAGATAAGTATGTACTTTCTCCAGCGTGGGAAATTGGTGAAAAACTCGACGACCTTGTAACCGGTTCATCTCGCTTGTCCTAACTCTAATTTAATCAAGCTTACACCGCCATTACAATATTAAGTAGATTGAATCAGACGCAATGATATCATAATGATAACGCATGGTCCTTCCAATTCGACACTCTCTCGTATGACAATTGCTTCATCCGCTCGTAATAACTAGCTGAGTTAAACAGTTGCCTCGACCAGTCGCAATGGCGTTATTTTAATCTCTATATTTTTTAAAAAATCCTGTTTATGAAAACCTTGGCATATCTTAGGCCACTAATAAAAATAACAAAAAAATAACAATAAGAAACTGATAGAAATAACTGGAAACTATACTATGATAGTATATACTATGACACATTCTAGTCAATATCTATACTCGAAACTTTAATTAATATAATTATTCTTACGAAAGTAAGAATTCCTTTCAAGAATCGGAGCTGCAAGTTCAAGTAACATCTCGAATATTTTGCGCGTCCAATAACTCGCAAAACGATAATAAAGCGTGGTAGTAATCTCGCGGAGATGGCGCCGCGATGCTCGAGAGCGTCTTCATTCGTCGTTTCAAATATATATGTCTCTTTGCCTTCGTATCATTTCCTGTGCCTGTCTCATGGTACGAATTGTATTATGAAACACGCGAAGACACACAGCTCTGGGCAGAAATCCGAACAATTTCCTTTCCTTCTTTACGGTCGATGATACCAAGCGCTTTTGTGATCGAGAACACGCTGCGACACCGTTGCCACATTTCGGCCGAAGGTGCCCGAGTAATCTGCACAGATTCAATCTCGACGATAATACATCCAAAACTTCGATTCGAAACGTAGCCCCTTCACGGCACTGTTTACTGTTTCCAGTCCACACATCGGACCTACAGCGTCGATATATATAATAAATCGTGCAACTGAGAAAGACAATGTGTCATCCAAATAAGCTGTATTTTGAATTTAATTTATTAAAGGCTACGTTTGTGTTAACACGATAATTTATATGTAATTTTTGTTTCAATTAATATACATGATATTATGAAGTTCCGTTTTTAACGTTCCATTATATTATGAAAGAGAATTGGCTAAGGATCTACTTCTTAGTTCTTACCACCTTGTCCTCCATCATTTTCTCTTACACCTAATCTTTCTTAGAGATAACAGTGTTTCCTCAAGAGACCCCGCAGTTATATTTAGTCAGAAATTTTTATTAATGTGACTGTGTTACCATACTACATACAAATAAATTACTGTATTCTAGTTATAATTTTCTATTGTATGAGAAAAGAACAAATTGGGCAAGACTGATAGTCTAAAGCGAACCAAATTAATTCTTAACTAAATTACAAGACTTCCTCAAGTACGTTCGTCGAGTATTCGTCAAATACCTCACCGTGCCAATCGAAACTCCACGTCTCATCGAACCGAGATTTCTCGGAAGCTTTGAATACAATTTCACGAGAAAATGTTACAATATTCTAACGAAGAATACATCTCAGCTTGACGTATCGTTCCATCTAAAAAGTTAAAGACGACGTTCCGTTTTGTCGAATCCGTTCAGAGATATGTGCAAAGAGAATCTTCCCACGCAACTTTTTCCCTTCGTCGTCTTCCATACGTTCAACCATACATACGAAGATATTAAGATGCTAGCTGTTAACGAAACATCGTGTATTATATGCATTTTATTGTAGATTCAGAAATCGCCGATATTTAGCTATTTACAATTTCTGCAAGCGAATGACTTTGTGCTTTGATTTTAGCACTTGGAACATATTGGCGCGATACACATTCATATTTAACGCTAATATATATGTGTTTTTGTGTGTATACACGTAGTTAAGCATTTCTTACGTAACTACGCACGATTGTGAAATTCGTCTCATTTTTACTCGATTGTAACGCTAGAAGTGTTGTTCCATCGAGCAAAATATCAGATTTCCTGCCTCCCTTTTTTTTCCCCTCTTCTTGTAAGAGTTTTCTATGAAAGCACCGATATCACGGGCATTTGTCGTTATCTCCTTTATAATTAAAGTTCTTCCGTAATTCTCCAGAAAAATTTATGATGCTGAAGTTATTATGGCGTGCAACCTCTGTGCCAAGCCGAAACTTTCGTTTGCTCTTTAATCCCTTGAAACATGTAAAATTCAGGTTGAAGCGACCTCGAGGAAAAAAAAACGCCAGGATTTAGAGGGGATCGCGCGAGAGTGGTAATACGATATATGTTAAACGGAAGTATTGGTGATATAAATGTGAGGGATAAAAGAAGCTATTGAATTTGAGAAATTTCTTTTTCTCAATATTATTCGCTTACGAAATATTCTCCTAATTTGTAAATATTTTCTGGGCGCCGGAGAAAGGCTTTCGAAAATGTATTCTTAATTACATTACATTCGGGAATAATAGTTATGTATTATATTTACGGAAGAAAAATAAACATCCATTGTGAAAGATATAATACTGCACCCGTAAAATGTAAAGTAGCAATTCAATTATATATATTCGATATATATTATTTAGTAATTTTATATACATATATTCCAGTAATAATTTCAAGCTGATTCTTCTAGTATTGTTACTGTATCTTTCGCTTTTTGCTTCAATTCTTAAACGAAGATTAAAGATTAAACTCATTAGAATACTAAACTGTTCACTGAATATTCTTGCAACATTCATCAGCATTGTTATACCTACAATGCCTTAATATATCACACTTGCAAATCTGAAAAATTTAGCTTCATCCTCTATAACCCAGTATTTTATGTATTCAAAAGAAGGAAAGATAGTAATTGTTATAAATAAACCATTTGACATCGATGTGAAACTATATCAATGAAATAAAACAGTTCATAGTATAATCAGATAAAATAAAGTATGAACGTGTGGATATCGAATCTTCAAGTTACATTGTATTCTATAATATTATAAAATATTAATGCATCCTAAGAGTCGTAATTAACAAAATATTTGAATCTAATCTTCAACCTACATTGCAAAAGATTGCTTCGTTCCAAAAATTATAAATAGAAGAGAAACTTCCATATATCATTGCCAATAAAAAATTGAAACATCTATG
Organism: Bombus pascuorum; assembly: GCF_905332965.1. Lineage (NCBI taxonomy): Eukaryota > Metazoa > Arthropoda > Insecta > Hymenoptera > Apidae > Bombus > Bombus pascuorum. The sequence continues at coordinate 1,178,499 of NC_083504.1, forward strand.
GAATTACATATGGTACAAGTAATCGGCAGCCGGACAAGCCACGTTAACAAACAACCCTGTGCCACTCCATTTGACCACCCTGTGCAACTCCATTTGACCACCCTGTGCAACAATCGCGCCCAATTAATCGTCGAACAAAACGCGCCCAAGTAGACCAATTAACGCGTTCAAATAATCGACCGACATAACGCAAAATTATTCGTTGTCCCGGTGGTATGTACGAACCGCTTGTGTAAATATGGCCGTATGGGCGATACAAGACAGGACCCTCTATTACGGCAGTCGCGTGGGTACTACGTAGCGGCACCTGTCGACGACAGAATTTGCCAGGCAAACAAACAGTTGCACAGAAGGGGTCGTCGGTTTTCCATGCTAATGCACGGAAAGACAAACGAGCGACGATGTCGAGGCCGAGTAAAATAAAACACAGTCGACTTTTCTGCTGCTTTTTCATCGGTGATCAATCATTATGATCGACATCCTCGTACTAAGCCAGGCACCGAACGACATTATCGGGCATTTCTTTTTGGCGTTGTAATTTACGAACTGAGCGAATGGGAATAAGATTGACATCATCAAGATGAAGAATCGTCTATAATCAATAAACAACATGGAGCATACATCTCTGTTCGTAGTATCCTTGCTGATCTCGTTTGAAATTTGATTCCTGATCAGGTCATACAGATTAATGAGTGATCAATTAATTAATTGTATTATTGATATCTAACAGCTGTTTTGAGTTTTGTTTCTGTAAGCTAATTGAAATAATTTTAGACGAATTGTATAGGAAATTGAGAAAATTCGGCCAAATATCTGAATCTGGTTGAAAATTTATGCGAAGGCGAAGAATTCATATATTCTCATATATTCTCATCGCAATAATGTTAAATTGCTTCCTATATATGTGCATTATATCATCGCATGAATATCATTTTAATACGAACAATCATGCTTCAACTTACGCGCCATCTTAATTTACGCGCCATCTTAATTCACGTGCCATCTTAATTCACGCGCCATCATAATTTACGCGCCATCTTAACTTACGCGGTTAGAAAATATATTTTTCTAACAGATTCTTCATGATCGTAAACAATATAGAAATATGATGTGACAGAGCGAGATGTTAGTCACGATCCAATCGTTAATCGCATCGTCTGTCGTACAAAAACTCAGTCTTACAATGTTTCAATGCCTTTTTATCCGTTTTATCGATCGTATTACTGTTTTCTCCGATCGTTCGATCGGTGGACGATCTACGTGCAGACAAACAGATACGCTCAAAGTATGTGATAACAAGGGGAACACTCTGGTAGACGTCATCCAAAAAGAATTTTTCCCAGAATGAGAGGGTTCGCGGTTTCAACATGTTGGCTGTTCGAGAAAATACTTTCAAAAATATATCGGCCATGGGGCTGATCGTTGGTCTGTGTAACAAGATCTCCGTGGGAAAGAAGCTTGTGAAGTAAAATAATCGTTTAATGGACTGGAAAGATTGGAACGGCTAGACCTAGACAGTAACGTTATACCGCTGTCACCGAATCTGTTCTGAGAACTGAAGCAATTGCATTCGCCGTGTCTGACCTTCAATAAGATCAACGAGATATCCCAAGACTCGCCCGCTGACGTGCCACATTTGTTGTGGTTTGGTTTGGATCAACAAGCACTCGTTTTCAGGATTATCTTTGTCGCTGCTGTTCCTCGAATTAAGCGATAATAAAATCACTAGCGTAGAGACTGGAGCGTTCAGTGATATGCTAGAACTGCGCTCTCTTAGCTTGACGAATAATAAACTAATTTCGATTTGGCCAGGAGCCCTACAAGGATCGCCCAAATTAACAGATCTCTTTCTTTTCAACAGAATGAATTGACCAACGTCTCTATCGGTACAATCGGTACAATATTTTTGTATCTGTATCGCGATCAGATATCCAGCATCGAGGTAGGATCGTTCTCGAACCTAATTCAGTTGGGTCGAACTGACCCGTATTGACTCTGGAGTGTTCGATGCACTGTCCACTTTATATTTCCAAAATCATGTTGATAACAACATCTCTGCAATGCAATCTGCTGCATTTGGAGGACTTCCAACGCTGAAAATCTTAAATTTTGCGAACAATACATTAACTGGCATAAATGAGAGGACATAAAATTTGCCCATTACGTGTATGTGAAGCTGAAATAATCTTCGCTATAGTATGTTATGCGAAGTTTGTAGAATGTACACATTGATGTAATCAAAAAATGTGATGTTTAAAAATATGGAGTTAAAAGAGTTATATAATGATATATGGGCCAGAGATTGCACATTATAAATTTACATCGAGTAGCTGAGATAGGAGAACTAGAAGTTCTTTTTACGGTTTCTTAGTAGTGAGCTGGCTGAGCTTTCAGGCTCGGAAGTCTTCAACTTCCGCTCAAGCAGGGCAGAGATACATAGTACTATCGCAGACGATAAGTCATTAAACCCAAATGCTAAGGTAGTTCAACTCCTGCACAGCTTAACTCGCTTCAGCTAGACAAATCTGACCCTCGTTCTTTTTTATAACAATCTCTGTTTTTAGCCTCTTACGATCTCACTCCCTACTTCCGTTTTAAGCTTCTTTAATCAGGAAGAGTTACAAGTTATATTAGAATGTTAACATGTCTCGTTCTGATTTGTCTAAATCCGAAAATGTTCGTTTAGTTTGTGACAACACTACAATTTGTCTGGTTCTCTTCAGTGCCTTGGTATTATTAGCAAAATAATTATATTCTACTTCTTCCATAGTGCAATCATATTATTATTATTTTACCTTACAGCATCATTAGCTCTTGAGGTCTACTTTTCTTTGTGGCTGTAAAATTGTTCTACCTCGAAGCAGCAACTTTTTACGAAATTAAAGTGAAGAAATTTAGAATTGGGAGGGCGATCGTATCCATTTATTCTAATAGTTTTTACTTCGATTAAAAGGTTTCGGTTTAGAATAGGCCGTCTAATATCTGTTCAAACGACATAAACTACTGATGTTCGTATAAAGTGTACGTTTACATTTTGTGACATAAAAATGACGATACGGTCGCCGTAAACTTAACGAGGCTACTTAAGAATCTCCCTTTTATATTACTTCTGGGCTCGTCCAGATGAATTTTAGATGAAAGAAGATTTAACAGGGAGAGATCAGAGGAGATAAAAATCCCGCTTCTACGTTTCTTCCCAAATTTTCTTCATTTTCTAATTTGCGGCCATTCTTACCTACGAACGGTACATGCATTATCGTGTAACGTGGTAAAAACCTGCGTATATCTACCTATACGTGTATTCATTCCGTTGCAGAGATTGCATCGTAATTTTTCAGGTTTTATTGTCCTGTCATATCGCTGTACTCCTGGGAAAACATTATAGTATTTCAGGACGAATATCGGTAAGCTATCGTATCGATGGTTCTATTCGAGTGAAGGATTTTAATAGCTTCACTAAAGAAGAGAATTCGTATTAGCTTCTGGCAAATAAATTTCAGATTCGTCGTTACCGATGGAGAAATTATTACATACTAGTTTAGCGTTATGTAGTGAAGCTACAGAATCCAAGTACAAAATATGAGATTATTCAAAAAGTTAGTAACGAACTTTGAGCACAATTTGAAGGAAATGTATTTTTATGGCATACACATCTTATCGACTGAAATACACATAGTATTTCTTTTAAATATGAATAAAATTTGTGCAAAGGGAAGTCCTCTTGCAATCTTTTCAAAATCTGCCACGGAACATATCGATTGTGAAAAACGTCACGAATTTTCTTATCGATCCAATACATATACATATGAAATATGTAAAGAAAGGTAGTATATATGTTATAAATATTTATCGGATGGAACAAATGTCTGTTTTTATCTGTGTGAAACATAATCGTCATTATGTTAACTATGACATGTATATAGTGAATAGAGAATTAGAATTTCGTGCATAGAAAGACAGGTAATGAAGTCTTGAGCTTGCGTGTAATCACGCACGAGTGTGAAGTGGTCTTAGAAGATTCTCGAACTTGGAAAGTTTTGACTCTTGTGATGACTTTTGTAAAGAATCAAGTTAAAAGGTTCGATTTCGATTTATTTCGTTTTATTGTTTTAGAAATTATTTTCCTATCTGTTTATATGAGAAAATGTGAAATTTTATAGTTAGAAATCTTGAAAACAAATATCAAAAAAATTAAGGAAATATTTCCGCTTCCTTTCGCTATGTTTATTATTTTTACTCCTCGCTATTATCTTTTTAAACACTGCACAGAAACGAAGCAAACCTATCAATTCTGCGAGCAATAATTGATCCGAGGAATTCTCTGACAAACAAAGGATGCGACTTGGAATGTCAGTCAACTGATTTTATCGGTCTATTCTCTGGAAATCGTCGATCCAGAATCCTGTGAACCGGCTAAAAAGTATCTTCCACGGTATCGACGGAATTCACCGATGGAGCAGGGATTCGATTTAATTGGCTTGGCCAGCCAGATGACCTGTAATAAATCGTAGAAAGTAACAGTCGAACGAACAACGATAGCCAGGACTTCGAAGCGATGCAGAGTCCACTCTGTAGCGATAAAAAAATTTTTTTCCCGAATTAAAACGCGTGTTCCATACTATAAAATATCAGGTCCGTGGCCCTGATTGTGTTCAATTATTATACATATACTATTTGTCGTATTATTGCTGAAGTGTGTCCCGCGATCTGCAATGAGTCATTTCTAATGGCTCTAATAGAGACGTTTTATTTTCCAGTCGTCTTTATTTTTACTTTCTTTTATTATTCATAGCACATAGAAGTTGCTGGACGAGATTTGAAACGAGTTTCTGGTTATTCAAAACCCGAATGTCGCACTAACTGAATAGCGCTGAATATAGAACTAAATGTATCGAGGATCCCATGAGGGATGTTGAGGAACTGCGAAATTGCTTTGGCATTTGCTCTTTCACGGTTGACACATTTTTTTTAACACAGTGTTTCCTCAACTTTGGTTTGATGTGAGGTGATATTGGGTGTAGTGCGTAAAATAATCACTCAGTGTTTAGGTCAACAATATATTTATTAACAAGTGTCTTATTTTGATTGCGTCGCGTATCGCTCTCGATTTCCTTAGTCAATCTCGCTGCACGGTTACAACTCGATCGCTTCTTAGTTCGAACCTAACTGTCGATCGGATTCGATTCTTTTCTTTTCGTCACCCCTCAATATCCCCACCAGCCTCGCGTTTGTTAGGCGTTCGCGACCGTTGCCACGCACGCCTTCTTTTCAAACATTTAGTGGAAAGACCGTTGGGATATTGATGGCTCATTGGGCACTTCGCTTCGGCGATATGCATTGTTGCCAAGTGCCGCTACAGATGTTTGGAAAGTAAATGTTAGCATCACCTTTCATCGCCTTTTATTTTCATATTTGTCACGAAATTCGCGCGTTTGTCTATGATGCCACAAGACTTAGAGACTTTAAGGTTCTCAAGGTCACAAAACTTTCAACTTTTCGCTCTTGACAAATTCGAGAAAATTTTAGAGAATTTGTATTCTTTGCATTTCAAGCATTTTTATCTCTTTTTCTATATATCTAAAGCAACACGCAAAGGTTGACTACGGTAAGGGCATAATAAAATTCATTAATCTACTTCTAAGTGTTCAGTCCTTACAAATTTAAGATCTTCCTAATTTAGTTCTACATTCTTCGTCGTAATCTTATTATTCCATCCCATAAAGTCTTTCCGTATTCGTCCATTGTTACCCTCCGATGATACTGCTGTAAAAACTATCAAAAAGGCTACAATCTTATCGTCCATTTTTACCCTCCGATGATACTGCTGTAAAAACTATAAAAAAAGCTACGATCTTATCGAAGCGATTTTTTAAAAAATCTGTACCAACGTATCCCAGTTCGAACGCTATTAATAGACAGTTTCACTTTCGGTTTTTAACACTCGTTCGACAAGGATAGCGACAAAGAAGTAAAACGATGTAATAATCGATCAACCAGTGGTTTGCTCGTTGAATCGAGGAATTCGCTTATTGTCGGTAATCCGCGTGAAAAATCTCTCATTCCCCTCCAAAAGTGATAACGATTTTCACGAATCTCGATCGTACATTGCTAACACAGGGCAAAGGAACGATTAATTCGTTCGGCCATTATTTTTCCACGACTCCCCTCTACTCGTCGACCACGATACAACAAGAAACAAATCATCTTAGACCCTTTTAGCTTACTGATCTGGTAATATCCGATTTAAGCGATGATAAATTCAGTAATTATCCACACCTTCGATACTATAGGGTGTAAAACAAAGCTAAGGAAAAAGAAGACGGTTCGGCAGAGTGATCGCAAGGGATCCGATTCGACGTGCCAAGTGCTTAAAGTTTTATTTTTTTTTGTTATTTAATTTGTACTTTACAATTTGTCCAGCTGGATATTTGGTAAATTTTTCTAACTTAATTGCTAAATGACATGTGGATGGCTACCCCCAGCGGGATATCATCTTCGAGTTTGACAATTTTATTTCTTTAGTGAGATCAGTTTTCTTTTTAATCTTCTTTCTATCAGAGTTTTGCTCGCTTCAGCAGCCAGCTGGTTTGGATGTGTTGCCGTTCTTTCCTTGTTTTTTCCGCGTACCTACCGATTTCTTCTTTCACCGTTGGTATTTTTAAGTCCTTCCGTATATCTTCGTTTCTGATATACCAGAGGGCGTTCACTATTGTTCTCAGTATCTTCGATTGTAGCGATTCTAGTTTATTTATGTGGCTCATTGCTGCTGTCCCCCATAGTGGTATTCCGTACGTCCAAATTGGTTTTATTATCGTTTTGTAGATTTTTAGTTTATTTTCTGTGCTGAGTTTAGAACTTCCACTAGTTAACCAGTAAATTTGTTTTCTTTTCATCCGTATTTTATCTATAATTGATTTAGTATGTTGTTTCCATGTAAGTTGTATGGCTAAGTGAAGTCTTAGGTATTTAACTTGCCTTGTTTGTGTTATGTGCGTGCCATTCAATTGGATATTTGGTGGTTCCCCTTTTCTTAGTGTAAATGTAATATGGTTGCATTTACTGGGGTTTGCTTTTATTTGTTTATCTTGTAGCCATTTTTCTATTTTTCTGATGTGCTCTTGTGGTAATGTGACTGCTGTTTTTGTATTAGTGTGCCTGACTAGTACAGCCGTGTCATCCGCGAATGTCAGTAATTTGTTGTTGGTATTCGTTGGTATTTTGGCCGTGTATAGCGTGTATAATATTAGCTCAAAGACGCCTCCTTGCGGTAGCCCTGCCTTGATGTCTTTTACTTCAGAATATACATCCTTTATTTTTACTACAAAAGGTCTGTTGCTTAGGTATAATTTGAATAAGTGGTGGATTTGTTCCGGGAAGTGTTTTTTGATTGTTTGTAAGAGGCTTTCATGGTTCACTTTGTCAAATGCTTTCAATGTCCATGAAGAGGGCTGTACAGTATTGTTTCTTTTCTATTGCTAGTAAAATTTCGTTGACGAGCCTGTGCATTTGCTCTATCGTGGAGTGTTTGTTTCTGAATCCAAATTGGTGATCTGGTATTAATTTTTCTTTCTCTGTTGTTGGTTTTAGGCGATCGTATATTATTTTCTCTAGTATTTTGGAAAACACAGGGAGTAGTGATATTAGTCTGTAAGATGCAGTTTGGTGTGGGTCTTTGCTTGGCTTAGTGCTTCGCATTGAAGTCTCCCGCTGCGATGTATTTCTCACCTAAGAATTGAAAATAATTGTGGCGACACTCGACTGCGAAACATTCCGACGGCTTCGCGACACAACACACATCATCGAAGCGTAACGAGCCATCGATATCTCTACGGTCTTTTCGCCGAATATTTGGAAGAAAGCGTACGTGGTAGCGATCGCGGACGTCTAACGAACGCGCGCGTAGTGGGGATATTGAGGGGCAAGAAAAGAAACGAATCCGTAAACAGAGGCATTCGAGTTTGAACAACGAAGTGCGAAGGATCTTGTTTTAACAGCGAAGCAAGCATAGTCGAGAAGCAAAAAAGTGGTAATCGAGGATTGTACGAAAACAGTTGAAAGCGAGGATTGTTGATTCTTAAACAAATTATATTGTCGAATACTGCTTCTTGGGCACCCTATATCAAACGCCACCTCATATTGTTCCCATTTTTGTAATATCATTTTGTGTCGCGGTGGTGCATATACTGCTGACATCTGGAAATAATTGCTGTTAGTTAAGTGCTTAAAGTGTCACGGAAAATAAGACGACGGCGTTTTTGCATCGTTATTGTCTATCATAACTGATTTCAGACGCTTTGTTCGATTTTTATCCATTTTATCTCGCCGTCGCTCCTATGTCGTTATCCATGCAAAAATGTTTGAATAGTTTTACAAGAAGCTGCCAGAAGATTCCTTCCTTTACGACGATCGAAAGCACTTTAGCATGATTTCAATGGGGAAATTCACCACTTTCAACATTTCTCATCTGGAGATTTGAACATAAGCGAAAAGTATAATTGAACATTTCCTATAAATTAATTCGTACTTTAGAAACTTCAATTTCTATGTGTCACGAAACTTTGTTACGATCAAACCACGTTGATACGATTATCATCTTTGCAAAAGAATTGATATAATTGCAAGATAATTTCTATAATGTGTATAGGACGAACAAGTATAACAAATTAATAACAAACTGTAATATAAACATTTGACGTAATACTATTTCGTAAAAGATCATTAGAAAAAGAAATTGAGCAATATTTGAGGTTCATCGAAAATATTTCCATGTAATCTGCCTTTCAAAGTTCACAAGATTTTCAAACCATTTGAAGAATCTAACTATATATGCAGGCTGCTTATGCTACTAATTTCAGCGTTATTCCCGCATTGACGATAATATTTTTTTCCAAGTGTAATTTTCTTTCTATTTTCTTCTTTTAATGGAAACCTTCCCCCTTTTTTCACACATCAAATGCTCTCGTCATTGTACGAACAAAATATTCAGTTAAAGTGCTCGAGAAACGATTAATTCACAATATATTTAAACTTTAATTTCTTAAATCCTTTAGCAATTACTATTTGCTTGAAAACTTATGCAAAAGTAAATGTATACCATAGAATTTTAAGATGGATAAAGAATTGATATATTCGATATTTCAATCAAATTCTCATTATAAAACTTCCCCCTCGTTTATGTCCATTATATCACCGCTTGAACATCATTGTAACACGTAAGTGGCACCTAGCGAATTCCCCATCAACCTAAACGGTATAGAGGTCGTTGCTTCCATCTAACAGAGCTGCTAACTTAACAAATATCCTGAGTGACACGTCAGTCACGATCCGATCGTCAATCGCTTAGTCTGGGCGCGAAAATTCGATCTCAAGATGTTTAAATTATTTCTGTCCATTTTATTCTTCTTAATATCTTTCCTGGCCGTCTGACTTTCTTCGATGCTCGTCTTACTGATTTCGCCTATCGGTCGATCGGTGCAAAGACA